>NC_139624.1:89062703-89265203 GCF_964638095.1 Poromitra crassiceps
ATTTTTTGCCTCTGAAGCGGAGCTTTTGTTGTCGCACATTCGTGACATCACAGCTGCGACGCAAACATGGCTGCTGCCAGTGTGTTGCTGTTTTTCAGTTTCAGAATTATCAGAAAGCTACTGTAATTTGCAATCCATGTCCCACACAGGTTCCGAGAGGAGGGGAAACCTCTAAGCTGGCATTACGTTAAACCAAAGCTGGCGATGATGCAGCGGATATGTTTGTTGTTTTTGTTAGCGAGTTTTGTTAGCATTAGCTCGTCATGCGGCCTACCCTGCAGGCTCGTCCGCTTGGCAGACAAACTGTGACATTTACAGTCTGTGGCTTGTGATCAAACAGCCCCGCAAAAGCACTTAATACACAGAGCTGGCGTAAACTTATAGAAACTAATGGAAACCCCTTTACCCAAAATGAAACATCCAGGGATTGTGTATTTAACTCCAAAAAACCACTTGCTAACGTTAAGCTAACCGCGCTAGTTAGCGTTAGCTGCTGGACCATAGTGCTGGACAGAGCCATCTAACAGCCAATAATGAAAACAAAGGCGCAGTCGCGCACATTAGGCTACATAAAAAGCATCAGTCAGTCAACATCACATTGTGTCTTTTCTTTAATCTGGTCGCAGCATTTTTCAGTAAAAAGTGAAACGACACAGATGGTTTATAGTGCCTGCCCCATTCATTGGGCCCAGGCTACAACTCACTGAGAACTGGAACCCATGCAAAATTTGAACAGATCAGTATGACAATAAGAGTCTAAATTACTATGCCTTTTGTCATTGTGTTTTATCTGCAGACTAAGCAGCTTGGCTTTCCGTTCTATAAAAGCCTTTATTTTTGTATTGACTATAATTGAGTGATACACTTTATTAAAACAATCATATTATATCAGAAGTTTTCTTTGTTTTGCGTTCACAGTTAGATTTGGTTAGGTCAGAGCTATGCTCACTACATCCATACATCTACCCTAACCCTTTTTTAACCCCAGGTGTGCATAAAATACAGGTTAAAAAAAAAAAAATTATATATCTATTTTTATTATAATAATTATCGGTTATATCGTATCGGTTATCGGCCAAGAAGAATATATTTATCGGTTATTGGATTGTATCCCCAGCATTTGGCTAGTAAATGATTGGGTATGTGTGTGTATGTGCCTGCCTCTCTACATGCACATGGGTGACTGCATGGGAAACAAGGCTATGTGGTTACAATGACCTCAATTACTGCAGACCACAAATCCCACTGCTGTCCCTGCTGCCACTGGCTCAACAGTCTCTTGATGGCAGAAAACACTTCCTGTCTTCAGTGTCGGCGAAGTCTGTTAATGACACCAGACAGCAGCCACTCGCCAACCCCCATTAATAAAGCATATCATTTTGTTTGTGATCCCTCAGCAATAATCTAGCTCAATCTTCTATATTTGGGCATCAAGGTGATCTTACAGTTTTATGTAAAACGATCTCTTCTCCCCATGGAGAATAAAAACTGCTTATTGCCTCATCATACAGTGTGAAAACCCGGAAATGCATTATCATGGGTTTTTGAATGGGGTTTTTGGTTAGATGCCTGAAATAAGGTCTGTGGTTAACACAATTTTAGGCTACATTTTTCCTTTGTGTTCATTTTCAATCATCTTTTATGATTTTTGAAGTGTTTTCTGGCTATTGCAATTTCTGGCAATCGCATTTACGCTTTGTGAAGATTATCTTGCAAAGGTCTAAGTATCATAAACTTGTGTTAACCACAGACCTTATTTCAGGCATCTGACCAAAAACCCGCTAAATAACCCATGGACTTTGAGACGAGGGAACCCAAGGTAATGCTAACTTCCAGGGTGGCACTCCATTAGCCCAGTAACATGCATGTTTTAATGTCACCCCTGTGGCACTCCATTAGCCCAGTAACATGTCATCCCTGTAGCACTCCATTACCCCAGTATCATGTCATACCTGTGGCACTCCATTAGCCCAGTAACATGTCATACCTGTAGCACTCCATTAGCCCAGTAACATGTCATCCCTGTGGCACTCCATTAGCCCAGTAACATGTCATCCCTGTGGCACTCCATTACCCCAGTATCATGTCATCCCTGTGGCACTCCATTAGCCCAGTAACATGTCATCCCTGTGGCACTCCATTAGCCCAGTAACATGTCATCCCTGTGGCACTCCATTAGCCCAGTAACATGTCATACCTGTAGCACTCCATTAGCCCAGTAACATGTCATCCCTGTGGCACTCCATTAGCCCAGTAACATGTCATCCCTGTGGCACTCCATTAGCCCAGTAACATGTCATCCCTGTGGCACTCCATTAGCCCAGTAACATGTCATCCCTGTGGCACTCCATTAGCCCAGTAACATGTCATCCCTGTGGCACTCCATTACCCCACTATCATGTCATACCTGTGGCACTCCATTAGCCCAGTAACATGTCATCCCTGTGGCACTCCATTACCCCACTATCATGTCATACCTGTGGCACTCCATTAGCCCAGTAACATGTCATCCCTGTGGCACTCCATTACCCCACTATCATGTCATACCTGTGGCACTCCATTAGCCCAGTAACATGTCATACCTGTGGCACTCCATTAGCTCAGTAACATGTCACCCCTGTGGCACTCCATTAGCCCAGTAACATGTCATCCCTGTGGCACTCCATTACCCCACTATCATGTCATACCTGTGGCACTCCATTAGCCCAGTAACATGTCATCCCTGTGGCACTCCATTAGCTCAGTAACATGTCATCCCTGTGGCACTCCATTAGCCCAGTATCATGTCATACCTGTGGCACTCCATTAGCCCAGTAACATGTCATCCCTGTGGAACTCCATTAGCTCAGTATCATGTCATCCCTGTGGCACTCCATTAGCCCAGTAACATGTCATCCCTGTGGCACTCCATTAGCCCAGTAACATGTCATCCCTGTGGCACTCCATTAGCTCAGTATCATGTCATCCCTGTGGCACTCCATTAACCCAGTAACATATCATCCCTGTGGTACTCCATTAGCTCAGTAACATGTCATCCCTGTGGCACTCCATTAGCCCAGTAACATGTCATCCCTGTGGCACTCCATTAGCCCAGTAACATGTCATCCCTGTGGCACTCCATTAGCCCAGTAACATGTCATCCCTGTGGTACTCCATTAGCCCAGTAACATGTCATCCCTGTGGCACTCCATTAGCCCAGTAACATATCATCCCTGTGGCACTCCATTAGCCCAGTAACATGTGGCACTCCATTAGCCCAGTAACATGTCATCCCTGTGGCACTCCATTAGCCCAGTAACATGTGGCACTCCATTAGCCCAGTAACATGTCATCCCTGTGGCACTCCATTAGCCCAGTAACATGTCATCCCTGTGGCACTCCATTAGCCCAGTAACATGTGGTACTCCATTAGCTCAGTAACATGTCATCCCTGTGGCACTCCATTAGCCCAGTAACATGTCATCCCTGTGGCACTCCATTAGCCCAGTAACATGTCATCCCTGTGGCACTCCATTAGCCCAGTAACATGCATGTTTTGTTAGGCAGAATGGGGTAATGTATGTTTCTGTGTGCCACGACTCTAAAATACTCACATGACAAACTCCTGTTCATCCTCAGCTTGGAAATGATATGTCCGGTTATCTGTGGGAATACAGAGACCATGAGGTGAGTCACCGAATTTCTGGCCTTGCCTTGGCAAGTACACAGAGGAACCAGACAGTGTAATCCACTAACGTGCGTGTGTGTGTGTGTGTGTGTGTGTGTGTGTGTGTGTGTGTGTGTGTGTGAGTGCGTGTGTGTATGTCTTTGTCACTTACGAGAAATGAGATCAAAGGACTTTCTGTCCTCAGAGCTCGGCTTGACCTGGCAGGTCAGCAGGTTGAGTTTGACAGGCTGCCTGTTGGACTGAAAGCACACACACACACACACACACACACACACACACACACACACACACACACACACACACACACACACACACACACACACACACACACACACACACACACGCACGCACACACACAAGATCCCAGAGGGGGACACTAAAATCAGAAAAGAAATCCAATCACAACAACAATTCACAATATTAAACACGAGGGATCTTGTTTTGTTGATTATGATGCCAAGACTGTAACTATAACACCTACAAACGTGATAAATACTGCTGTGACCCAAATAGCTGTATACGTTTTAGTCAAACTAATGAGGGAATTATTTAAAAAATAAACAGTACATCAACAGAATTAAAATGACAAAACGACAAAACTCCATAACACTACTACAAACTGAACGTAAGGGCTACTGTAAGCAGGGTTCAAAATGAACACCTGCCAAACAGCAAATGCTGCGTAAATTGTGGGTTTGGCGGATAAAAACGGTAAATAATTTGGAATGACAGCATAGTTTTTGTATGTACTTAGACTGGCTGAAACTAACCCTCGCTGCCGTGCCCACCGTACCTATCGTGGTGTCAGCGATTCAGCCAATCAAATCAAAGCAGCGCTAAATCAAAACAAACAGGCAGCAGCTTACTACTATTTCACGCTTTCTAGACAATGTCTAGAACAGAGGTGCCCAAATTCTTTCCTATGAAGGGCCAACATTAATCTGGATGGATGGCATGGGCCAATAAATGTTGATGTTATGTGGATTACATACAATTATAAAACGGCTCTCTCAAATCAAGCAATCTGATTGGTTCACAGCCATTGTATAAATCCAATAACCCACTCCAATAACCCATGGCCATGGGTTATTGGTTGCCATGGCAACTCTCTTACTAAAAGCCTTTGGTTACCTCAAAAAAAACAAATGGCGGAGACAGCTGTCAGATCCTTGTGAATCGATCTTCGCTTATAACTTTACTAATACTTCGCAGAAAATTATGTTTTGTACAAGAATAAATGCGGGCTAATGTCTTCTTTGCAAAAAAAAGGCTGTTAACCCCGCATTTAACCCCGTAACGTTAGTTGGTGTCGGGCTTTGCAGAAAGCTCTCAGCTTCTCAGCAAGCGCTGAGAATGCAGCACTGCGCTCGAGCTGCCTGTCGGGCTTTCCAGAAAGCTCTCAGCTTCTCAGCAAGCGCCAGGATTGGCCAATGTCAACTTCAGTCTCCAGAACGATCCAATCAAATCACCCGCACGTTCTTGCGGTCCCGCCTTACAGTAGTGTTTCAACTGACTCTATCAGAATGACATGCCAGTCGGAGTCGGACTTATAAGCAGCGTGTGTTGTGGCATATATCCCGCTGCTCAGCTGTTATCCCACTCGGCCTGCGGCCTCGTGGGATAACAGCTGAGCAGCGGGATATATTTGCCACAACACACTGGCTCTCATGCTATATTGCTTAATTATATTATTTGATAGACAATTTACATTCTAAATCTAAAATAGTAGTTTTTCAGAGAGGTGGCGTCTGCTGTCTGGATGACCCAGGAGCCCTGAGATCCTGGCTGAAATACGATGCTCAAACCCAGAGTATGACCTGTAGTGTTTGCTGCAGTTGATGCAGTTTTATGGCTGCCGGTAAAACATATTTTTGGCCGGTAAATTTTCTCAGGTTACCTGCCATTGGCAGGTAACCTGAGGCAGGGTGCCAAAGTTAATTTTGGACCCTGCCTGTAAGACACGTAACTGCACTGGCTGGACTATCTACTGTTACAATGAATGGGCCCAGCTGGCACACGTAGGCTGAGCACGTCTCCTGCCAGTGCCTGGGCAGCGGAGGGGCTAGGCACGTGCTAATGAAATGCTAACGGGCTGTGATGAGCCATGGGGTTTGGCTGGCAGCCTGGCAACCTCCCATGTCAACTGCAGGCACCTAGAGTTCAGCTGCCAAAAGGGCTGACAAGAAAAACTTGGAGAGGTGGAAAACTGACTCCAGACAGATAGAATGATTATAACTTATTATCATACAATTCATACTCTGTCTGTGGACCAAGAGTGGTCAAATAAGGTCCAGTCCTGTCATGCCTCAACAATAAGGACAAACCATATCATACTGTATCATAGACAGACAATCACATAGAGAGGCTCTTTTAGTTGACAATAAATTATATTGGGGGTGGCTCTGCAATGCTTAAAAACAGGCACACACTAACACCGGGAAAATGTCACATTTGGAACCTAAAATTGCACAGGCTCACATTCACATCAGTCATGTTCATTATGCTCTGCTAGAGCTTAAACTTACATCCAGCTGGAGCAACTGTGTCTGTTTATAAATTAGCCTCCCGAGTGCCAACTTTACTGTACCATGTTAACCAGCTCATGCTGTCATTCCTCAACTGTGAATGGAACAAACTTCAGGCCTCAACTTCAACATTTACATGAGTGCCAGATGGTTTGTTAACATAATCAAATTCGTGATCTGTGAACCGCAGTAAATCCAAAATTAAAGTTCAGCCATTTTAAAACTATAGCATCTACACTAACCATAGAATTGCTGTCATGAAGATAAATCTACCTCCGCCAAGGAGGTTATGTTTTCGGTGCCGTTTGTCTGTCTGTCTGTCTGTCTGTCTGTCTGTCTGCCTGACTGACTGTCTGTTTGTCTGTCTGTCTGTCTGCCTGACTGACTGTTTGTCTGTCTGTCTGTCTGTCTGTCTGTCTGTCTGTCTGTCTGTCTGTCTGTCTGCCTGACTGACTGTCTGTTTGTCTGTCTGTCTGTCTGCCTGACTGACTGTTTGTCTGTCTGTCTGTCTGTCTGTCTGTCTGTCTGTCTGTCTGTCTGTCTGTCTGCCTGACTGACTGTCTGTTTGTCTGTCTGTCTGTCTGCCTGACTGTCTGTCTGTTTGTCTGTCTGTCTGTCTGTCTGCCTGAATGTCTGTCTGTTTGTCTGTCTGTCTGTCTGTCTGTCTGTCTGCCTGACTGTCTGTCTGTCTGCCCGACTGTCTGTCTGTCTGTCTGTCTGCCTGACTGTCTGTCTGCCTGCCTGTCTGTCTGCCTGCCTGTCTGTCTGCCTGACTGTCTGTCTGTCTGTCTGCCTGTCTGTCTGCCTGCCTGACTGTCTGTCTGCCTGTCTGTCTGTCTGTCTGTCTGCCTGTCTGTCTGACTGTCTGTCTGTCTGCCTGTCTGTCTGTCTGCCTGTCTGTCTGTCTGCCTGATTGTCTGTCTGTCTGCCTGATTGTCTGTCTGTCTGTCTGTCTGTCTGCCTGCCTGCCTGTCTGTCTGTCTGCCTGTCTGCCTGCCTGCCTGTCTGTCTGCCTGTCTGTCTGTCTGTTTGTCTGTCTGTTTGCCTGCCTGCCTGCCTGTCTGCCTGCCTGCCTGTCAGTCTGTCTGTCTGCCTGTCTGTTAGCAGGATTACGGGAAACCTACTGGGCCACTTTTCATGAAAGTGGAAGCAAGGGTGTAGCATGGGCCAAGGAAGAACCCATTACATTTTGGAGCGGATCCGATCCGATCCGACTCGTGAAATTTGCATATCATAGCAGACTGGACAGGCGATCTGTCAATCACCCCCTTTTCTATCATCTATTTTACTCCAAACGGGCGAGTTATATAAGATATGACCCCCCCACAATTGTTATGAAAAGGTGAAATTAGCTATATAGACCAAAATCGTGTTAAGGGCTCTAAAGTTGTTTAATTACTAGCCTCATTCACACCGGCCTTGAAAGCGGTAAATGTTACGGAATATGTAATCCACATCTCCGATGTGAAAGTGATGAAAGTGGAGTAGTGGATAATTGTGTTACGCCTTTCGTTCTGCCAGTGGAGGTAGTCATAGCGCCAAATCACCCTCCACTCCGCCTCCACCTGAAAGCGTAGCCGCGACACGGAACAGCCTACTATCAGAAGTAAGTAGGGATGTCACAATATATCGTCCCACGATATATCGCGATATCAAAACGTGACAATATGTATCGTTGAGATGAAATCTCATATCGCGAGAAAAAGAAGCTGCACATGGTGGCACTGATCTGCATCTGATTGCATGCTTGCTCTCCTTTTCATTGCTTTGTTTGAACAGACGAGGGACGTTACAGACACGGAGGATGGAAATGGTGAAATTACTCAAGTTAGCGTGGAGGATGCCCCCTCAACTTACAAATCGATCGCAAAAAAATATTGTTAAAATATCGTATCGTATCGTTATCGTGAACCCAATATCGCATATCGTATCGTGAACTGAGTGTATCGTGACACCCCTAGAAGTACGATAACCAAAGGATATCTGCAGTCGGTCTCGCCTGTTGTGCGTTAAAATAGACTCCTCATTATAATAATAATCTCTCTCGCAATAGGTGCGCACAGAGAAATCCCTCTGCAACCTGCTTTATGCACAGCTGCAAAATTATCTTCAACTCCCCAGAATATATTCATACATCCGCAGTACGTCCTCTCGAAATAATGCAGGTGGAACATGAAGATTTTTCGGTAGCCTACCTTGTCTTGGAGAACACTTTAAATGATTAGCAGTTTCTGCGCTGTTGGCATATTTGGGTGAGCTGTCGACTGTCATCTTTTCTCTTTGATGTCTTAACGAGGAGCTGTTGAGAGCTGCTGCGCATAGGCTACATGGCGATGTTTTGGTTGTTTTCATTCCTCATACAGTAGCCTACACTATAACCTGCACATGAAAATATTTATATATAATATAATATAATAATAATAATAATAATAATAATAATAATAATAATAATAATAATAATAATATAATTATATTATAATATAATATATACATATATTTTCACCGGACTTGGTGACCAGCATCATTTTAATTTGTCGGACTTTGATTAATTATAATAATGAAACTCAGCGCCCATCGTTCACCCTTGTTTAAATCCGGGAGGGGTGGATGATATCTGAAAACGCACTCCGAGGCGGAAATATGGCAGGGCTGCTTGGTCTTGTGTGAAAGCAATTTCTGTGGCAAGGCTGCCGGCGTTGCGGGCCTTCTGAACGACAATATTGCGCGATCTGTGTGTGAAAGCGGCTCCTGCCTCAAGTGGCCATTCGAGGAATTACAGCTTAAACAAAGACTTCTGCATTTTCAGGGGAAAGAGGGTGGGTTTGCCCACTGATAACAATGCATATTTCATTTTCCAAAACCTTGCTAATCCTTAAATCCCCACCACTTAAATCTGCATCCCCACCTTACGGGAACATATTGTAATGATTTATACAGAAATTTAACTGTTTAAAAGTGATATAATTGTCTGGGTAGACGTGACCTCCCTGTTTTCTAAGTTAAAACAGCCCCAAAGTATGGTGGGGATGCAATTCTCAGCAGGGATGCGGAAACTTCTTAATTCTAATTAATAATAATAATTCTCTCCATGCATAATAGTGGACTCGTGCCGAGGACAGAGAGAGATGGTAGAGACGAGAGCTTATTGACAGATCGTCTGTGGTGCCAACCACCCTCCGGGTTATGGGATAGGTGAAGGTGAATAGCCTATGTCCATTGTCCAACAAGTTTTCTCAATTCATTTCCCTCTTTGCGATATGATAAAAGTTTCTCAGTGAGTTATAGCCTCATTGAATTATCTGCTAATACCCAATTTTAGCAACAGAATTTGATGTCCTGGCATGGCAAGGCTGTGCGTAATGACATATCCAAAAGGAATTTTACTCTGCACTGCGCTGCGCAGCACTGAGATTATGGTGCGCTCAAGCGCAGTGGGGTATTTAGCGCATAAGAGGTGCTTTTAAAAACTCTTAGCGCAAAGTAATTGCGCGCTGCTGCTGATAGGATAATGCCATCTATCCCCACATTTTTGCACCGAAACGCCTGGTTTGGCATGTGGCACGCCTATGTCCAGTACAATTATAACAGGCACGTGCTTGTGCACGCCCCCAATTTGCATTGCGCGTGGCGTTAAACAAGCACAAACGCTAAATTACTGCTTTTGCGAAGATAGGGCCCTATATCTTCAATGAAGGACTTGTAGTACAGTATTATAGAATGATTTCATTTTCACATTTAACAGGAAGACAGAAGAGAAAAGACAGAATGTATCACTGAAGGGTGTGTGGTGCTGCATGAGAGTGGAGACTTGAGCCTACAAAGCCATGGACGTGCCAGCAGCAATATACAGTACACTCACGCTCAGCGATGAGTCACCCGAGTGCAGCAGGGAGAGGAGGGGGTGTGAGGGGGGAGGTTGCCATGACAACCCATCTATGTCAATTCCATTCTGCCAGCCTCCAGATTGAGAATGGCCGACACAACCTCCCCTGCATGATGTGCAGGGGTCACGGGGTTCCTTTGTGTGTGTGTTAGGGTTGAACAAATATATCAATATTATATCGATATCGTGATATGAAACTAGATTGTCTTACTGTAAATTTTGGATATGGTTATACCATGATATCATATGGCATACAGTACGTGTCGTCTTTTCCTGGTTTTAAAGGCAGCATTACAGTAAAGTGATGTCATTGTCTGAACTTACCAGACTGTCATTAAATCTACATTACTGATGATCATTTACCCAAAATTTCGTTGTGTAAATATTTTGTGAAAGCACCAATAGTCAGGGAAGGAAACAGTGTCTTTGCATTTTATTTTGATCACATTCTTGTTTTCATAAAAGTGCTGTGACATCTTACATGTGGCTTTGACTTACAACTGAACATTTAGCCCACTTTGTAGAAAGTACCGAGATATATATCGTGTATCGCCATTCAGCTTAAAAATACAGAGATATGATTTTTGGTCTGTACTGCCCAGCCATTGTGTGCGTGCGTGTGTGTGTGTGTGTGTGCGTGTGTGTGTGTGTGTGTGTGTGTGTGTGTGTGTGTGTGTGTGTGTGTGTGCGTGCGTGTGTGTACTCACCGTGGCATGAGAGATGGTGAGCATGCCACCCTTCACCGAGCACTGCCTCCTCTGCCACACCTTCCTCAGCCTGGGGGGGGAGGGAATCTGTTGTCATGTCTTTCTCCTCTTTGGGCGATTATTATTATTATTATTATTATTTTTTTTTTTTTTAGAATATATTTTTTCCCGATTTTTCAACCCATTTTTATCCCCCATTAGTGCTAATCCAATTTATTTATCCTGGTTGCTACTCCACCCTCTGCCGATCTGGGGAGAGTCGAAACTGGCTCCATGCTTCCTCCGAGACATGGGCAGTTAGCCAGCCGCTTCTTTTCACCTGACAGAGGAAGCTTCACCGGTAGTACATAGCACGTGGGAGGTTCACGCTATTCCAACCAGTTCCCCTCCCTCTGACCAGGCGCCCTTAACGACCAGAGGAGGCACCACATTAGCAACCAGGATATTGCATGTTTTTGTGAAGGGGGTTCCTATATGAAGGAAACCCCCGGGAGGCACGGGGAGAACATGCAAACTCCACACAGAAAGGCCCTTTTGACGACCCCACCCAGGCAGTGGGCACTCGAGGACATGCGGACGGGCACGCATTCCTTCAGCGTTCACAGCGTCCCAGGTGGGAGTCGAACCCAGGACCTTCGAGCTGTGAGGCGACAGCGCTTACCACTGCACCACCGTACCCCCCCAAATGGATTATTATTTTAATATGGCACTCAATATTAAAATATATTAAAGACCCATTCTGTCAATTGTCACTGTTACTGACGCCGGTGGCCGTTAGAGTAACTGCAGGCAGCGTGTGAATGAGCTGACGCGCGGGCACCATACTCGCACGGGCACAAGCAGCTGCCTGGCAACAGCAGAGGTGTTGGTTGCTTTGTAACGTTAACTCATAAAAGTCACTTGAAAACGGCAACCTGGACAATTTATCGGTCAGATCAGCCTCGAGATGCCCAGGAAGGATTCTGGATAAATTATCGGACGTTATTGTGGCATGTTTGGCCGTGTTTTGGCTTACATTGGCTGCGGGGAAATGGATAGGATATTCACGTTACCGTGAGCCAGGAACTACCCTGCTTCCCCTGTATGTACGGTACCGTGTAATGCCTGGAGTTGACCAAACTGAACAATCAAACAATGTTTCATAAGCATAACAGTAACGTTAGGCATATTTACGACTGTTACATTCATTATCCACACAAGACGGTAACGTTATTATTGGAGCTCGGTGGTAATTTCTATAAATGTAAATTAATATTAGTTAACCGCGATTAGCATCAAGCTAACGTTATCATAGGCAGACTCACCACCGCAGCTAACTGCAGTCAAACAA
Source organism: Poromitra crassiceps (assembly GCF_964638095.1). Lineage (NCBI taxonomy): Eukaryota > Metazoa > Chordata > Actinopteri > Beryciformes > Melamphaidae > Poromitra > Poromitra crassiceps. The sequence continues at coordinate 89,074,816 of NC_139624.1, forward strand.
TAATGTTCCATGACCATAAGCATAACGGTAGTAACGTTAGGGTTGCATTACTTCACACAAGACGGTAATGTTAGCAGAGTTTCTGACCAGGTGGTCAGATACTGTCTTGTACTACGGAGTGACAATAAAAATATTGAATGTTGAAAATCCATTAGCAAGCAGCTAACGTTATCTGGTCAAAACCACATTACAGTAGCTACAAGCAGCAAGTTCCCTTCATGAACCGAAAACACAGTCCTGACTCTAGTTTCCCCCCGATGTCGGTCACATTGCTGCTGTCTGGCCAGACGGGCTTCATTAGATAAATATTTATTTATTTATTTAGTGTGGACTTTTTCTCGAGTCTGTGTTGTTTCATTTTGCTAGCAGCTAGCGACGAACATAGCCATTTCCTGTTAGCCGTCTTCTTCGTTGGTATTTACGCCGGAGCCATGAGGACAAGAGGCAGGCTCGTGAACGCGCAGACGTCACATCCTCTAGCTGTGGCGGGAAATGTTCACCCCTTCGAAGATGCGGTATTTCCATGTATCTTCTGAACGGCTGGTCGGAGAGAAACGCCCCTGGTCGCGATTTTTAAGTTACGTCAAGGTGCATTCACTCATTGCCAATAAAAAACACTTTGTGCACATTTATTTCTCACCAGAACCGACGGAATGGGCCTTTAAATAACGAGCGACACTCAATATTAAAATATATTAAATAACGAGCGACACTCAATATTAAAATATATTAACACTTTGAGTGCCACGGCCCTTGGGCAAAAGGTGCTGTACTGTGCCACATAGGCCGCAATGCATTTTAAAACAGTCATATAATTTCTTTAATAATTACTATGTAAACACTGAACACGCACAAATAACGATGAGACTCTCTTCTATCACCTGCAAAAAAAAGTTTATTGATCCCATTTTCCGTTCTTTAGTTATGAGCCGGAGAAGATAGCTTGATTTGAGCAAAAACAGCCCTTTTTTTCTACGAGCTGAGATAATGACCCTTTTGTGAAAGGAAGCATTTCAAGCACATCATTGACTCATTGCTAATATTTTCTGATGTAATGCTGCAGCTGCCTGGGTCTGTTGTATGCTGTAGTGTCCTGCGTGCCCCACCTCCCCCCCTCCTCCTCCCCCCCCCCCCCCCCCCCCGTTGTGGGAGGAGTAGCTCTCTGCTCTGCTCGGCTCTGCTGTGAGTGCGTTTGCTCTGCGTGTGCTCAGCAGTGAAAAGTCCGCTAGATCCAGCTTTTTTACAGCCGCGTGTATGTCACCAGCTTCCAGTTGAGAACTCCACGGCTGATCATGCGAATGGGCTGTTGCAGCGGACACGAGGTGCTCAATTGTGACAGCAGATTGGCTGCTGCAGGGGCACAGCTACGTTATGCTTCAATGAAGCAGCTGCATACGGACGGATGCGATGCGATTTCCTTTTCCACAACGACTTCTTCTGTGTGTTTAACTATACTTTCTCTCATCTGGAGTGCGCTGTCGCCACCTAAGGGTTCTGTAAAATAGGTTAGACACATTCAATAGCTCTCATATTGTAAGAGGCGATGTAAGAAGCTGAGATCGACACCCCCCCGTCAAAAAAACAATTTCGAGTTATTGACGCCATTTGGCGTCGCTGGCACTCTACGGTAAATTTCTAATGACGCCATATGGCGTCGCTGGCACTCAATGTGTTAAAGCCCCATTCAGTAAGTTTTCCAAGTTTTACTGTTGTAGAAACTGCGCCCTCTGGGTCCAATAGTATCGATAACGATATCGCCGTTCAAAGTCAACAAAACACAGCGCCAGAAAGCTCTATGTACATGTTGTGACATCGGGTACTCACCACGTGATGAAATAATAATCCATAGTTCCGTGAAACATCATTTTCGTAGCAAATCCGAATCGAGTTACTTCCTTGTTTTCATGAACATGTACAGCGCATGCTTTTCTTTTTTCTTTTTTCTTGCTACGGGACGTGGCAGACAAACTGCTTAGTCCCAGTGCTGGCCAATGGAGGGCGGTGTGGGATAAATAAAGACGAGGGTCTCCCTGTTACAAGTCAATCTACCATGTCCTGTGACTAAAAAGCTGTTATATTACAGTAAAAAATGTCAAAGATCTTACTGATTGGGGCTTTAAATAACGAGCGACACTCAATATTAAAATATATTAAATAACGAGCGACACTCAATATTAAAATATATTAAATAACGAGCGACACTCAATATTAAAATATATTAAATAGCGAGCGCATCTGAAACTCACCCGTCGCTCTTCTTCATCAGATAGCCTTTCTTCTCGCTGCCAAACTCCTTGTTTCCTTGCAGCTGGTGCATGCTGTAGCCACCCTGCTTGCTTTGCGAGTCCTGTAGACACAGACACAAAATGCCAATGTTAAACTCCTACAGTTAAACTCCTACAGTTAAACTCCTATGGTTAAACTCCTACGGTTAAACTCCTACTGTTAAACTCCTACTGTATACTGCACAGATTTGAGGCATGCAAAGATGCACACACAGACATAAACACAGTACCCGGGCTGTAGTGGGGGGTAAATGCACGTAAACACCATTTATGTACCTTTTTAAATACAACACTCAATTACTCACCTTTTGATGATGAGTTATGTAAGGGATAATCAACGACTAGGTGTGCATTATACAATTTTAACGCATAACATGGAGGCGCCTGCAGCGTTGGGTGGTTGCCTCCGGGTTCTATGGGCAACTTGGAGAACGTGGTTCTTGTCTGTTAGAGACGATGATTATGATGATGCTAATAATAATCAAATGAGATGTATAGGGATATGATTCGGTTTCAGTTGTTCTAGTCTCATATACTGTATCTAGTCTCGTTGGCGACTGAAGTTTATAGTTTATCCACCTTTTTTATAACGTTGTGAGAGAGCTGCCGCACAGCCGCAGACATTTATAGTTTAACCACTTCTTCTTTTTTTACCACTACAGCCCTGAGCAGTATGTACACACACACACACACACACACACACACACACACACACACACACACACACACACACACACACACACACACACACACTCACTCTTTCACACACACACACACACACACACACACACACACACACACACACACACACTAAACGGATGCTCTGAAAGTAGGGTACGGGGCAGGATTGATTGTGCTACCAGAGGGATATGGGACCTACAGCAGCATGCTCTGCAACATCCAAACCAATCTGTTATCAAGCAGGACAGATGCTAACATGCTAACATGCTCTGCAACATCCAAACCAATCTGTTATCAAGCAGGACAGATGCTAACATGCTAACATGCTCTGCAACATCCAAACCAATCTGTTATCAAGCAGGACAGATGCTAACATGCTAACATGCTCTGCAACATCCAAACCAATCTGTTATCAAGCAGGACAGATGCTAACATGCTAACATGCTCTGCAACATCCAAACCAATATGTTATCAAGCAGGACAGATGCTAACATGCTAACATGCTCTGCAACATCCAAACCAATCTGTTATCAAGCAGGACAGATGCTAACATGCACTGGCACTTACTCTTCTAGACTTGAGTCCAGACAAGCAGAAAGCAGAGAGGGGAGATAGAGGGGAGAGGTGTCAAGTGCAGGTGGTGGGTGTGAACTGTGAGAGAGTGTCTCCCTGTGTGCCTGTCTGTGTGTGTGTGTGCCGACTGATATCAGCATCTCAGGTGTTTGTTTTCTAAAAGGACTGCTTGCCGTGGGTGTGATTAACAAGAGGAGGTAGAAAAGGTGTTAATGACATGTGAAAGCACTGGATGCCGTTCAGACTATAGAGACGTTCGTGCAAAACACGTGTGAGTGAGGAGGGCCGAGCCCGGTGAAACCAACATACAGCCCACAGAACTCGAACGGATAGAACGGTCATTCCTATTCAAATCAACGTTCCAGGAAGGTAGGAGGTGCAGCCATTTTTATAATATCGTATCGTTGAACTAGCTTCCGTATAAACCGACTTACGGCAATTCACTTTTTCAATTCACAGCAAGAACCAAAGTAGCTTCTCCATTGCATTGCTGCCATGAATTTGCTAATGCTAACTTAGAAGAGCTAGAGAGAGAATCACAGTCTTTGATAATATTATGTTAACCTCGGCGCTAACATTAGCTTCAGTTTGCTAACATACACATCTGCTCAGTTCTCAAGCAAGTGTGACAGATTTTACGGCCTTAATGCCCAGAATTGCCTTAAAATTCCGTTCTATCCAGTCAAGTTCTGTGGTCCAGCCACAGCAGCCTGCCTTGTGGTAAGGTCAGGGTAGGCAGTGTTAAGTCAGGCAGTCAATGGCTCTCCACTGAGCAGCCAGTGAGGCACAACACTGGTCACCAGCAAAGCCTACCCCATGCTGGCTACCAGGCGTACCAGCATGATACAGCACTGGGCACTCACTCTGTGCTACACAAGGCTAGCTCCAGACCTGATAGAGGCCAGAGTGAGAGGAGGTGGAAGGTAAAACGTGCGCTCGCTTGATTCATTTTGTCAAATCATCGGCCTGTTAGAATAATATCTGCACGGAGGGTGGTGCAGTTTTGAGTCGGGTCTGCTCTGCTGTGGCTGTGTTCTGCCCAGTATAACTCGGTTTGGGCTGGCACAGTTGGATTTCACCCACTACAGCTTTTGCGGCCTGGTTTGCCCTGCCTACCTCCTTCTGGTCCAGCTGGAGGGACGACTTGATCAGATCTCGAAGGGCGGTCAGCTGCTTCTTCTCCTCATCCTGAGTCTGTTTGATCTGAGGAGAGCAAAACGCAGGCTGAGGAAAACATGCAATAGTCGAGCTTTCAAACAATCAGCTCTAATTACGGAAACATGGAAGTGACAGGAGAACAAACAGAATAGAAGAGATGAAAAGGACTCGTGTGAGTATTTACATTGTAGAGATCAGCTGCCAGCTTCTCAATGTACTGCTTCAGCTTATCCGCTGTCTTCAAGCCATCTTGGAAGAAACTGGGAGAGAACAGAGGCACATGTGAACTTCATTGACGTGAACTTTCTCTGGTGTGAATGAGAAAGGGAGGGACAGAGGCAGGTCATTTGGTGGTGATTACTGCTTTTGCAAATGCCAGGTGTTATAGAGCGCTGCCATGGGCTTTATGAAGGTCATACAGAGAAGGGAGGAGAGGGAGAGATCCACTGGTGCAGTTTATGTTTAATGTATATCCTGACTCGCCTGGCGCCTTCAGCTCTTGGCACAGATCTCGCAGCTGGCCGAGTGAGTCCACGTTTAGCACATCCTGAAATCCATGATGCATCTGTCAGTGGTGCACACCTCGATGAAGGGCTGCAACCGCAAATCACTGCTAATGACCTCTCACTGGCTCCTCCCCCCGGACTCTCTCTTTCTGGGGATGATCTCTCTCTCTCTCTCTCTCTCTCTCTCTGCATCACTCCTTGCCTCTTTCAGCCACATCCTTCCTCTCCTCATTTTCTTTCCCTTTCTTTCCACTCCATCCCACTCTCTGAATGAGCTACTGTTGGCCTTACAGCAAGCGTGTTAGTGTGTAGTTACAGTAGTAACCCATTTAGAAGACCTAAGGCGTCCTCTAAAAAAGCATTCTAAAACCAAAGGCATTGGGGTTTTCTGTCAAACTTGACAGGAGTGTCAACATTCACTAAAGCCTCTCTCTATAGCAGCTAGAAACATGAAATAAAAACCATTTGAGAGCTTAAACCTTTGGCCTTGTAAATTATTGCCTTTGCCCTAATGTTCAATAACCCCCCCATCAATAAACACACATAAACACGCACGCGCGCGCGCGCGCACACACACACACACACACACACACACACACAGACACACACACACACACACACACATACACACACACACACACACACACACAGACACACTTTTATGTAACGCATATGTTGCTCCAGGTCTTAAAGGGATATACACGCAAATGTTGCATTACTATAGGTCTTAATGGATTAAAACATGGCTGTAAAAATAATATATCCCTTAAAGTTTTTGCACTTATTGTGCTACAAAATGAATTTTAATTAGATTTTGGGAGATTTTATTTCTAAAATCTAAGCTTTTTTGTTGTTGTACTGGGCAGTTCTGATTCTCATATGTAACCCCAACTTGTTATTGACTGTAAAAACGATGAGTTCTTTGCTTCTTTCTATCTTACGCACAGCCAGTCACACACAGCTCGTCCCACTTCAGCCAGTCACACACAGCTCCTCCCACTTCAGCCAATCAATCACACACAGCTCCTCCCACTTCAGCCAGTCACACACAGCTCCTCCCACTTCAGCCAGTCACACACAGCTCCTCCCACTTCAGCCAGTCACACACAGCTCGTCCCACTTCAGCCAGTCACACACAGCTCGTCCCACTTCAGCCAGTCACACACAGCTCCTCCCACTTCAGCCAGTCACACACAGCTCCTCCCACTTCAGCCAGTCACACACAGCTCCTCCCACTTCAGCCAGTCACACACAGCTCCTCCCACTTCAGCCAGTCACACACAGCTCCTCCCACTTCAGCCAGTCACACACAGCTCCTCCCACTTCAGCCAGTCACACACAGCTCCTCCCACTTCAGCCAATCAATCACACACAGCTCCTCCCACTTCAGCCAGTCACACACAGCTTCTCCCACTTCAGCCAATCAATCACACACAGCTCCTCCCACTTCAGCCAGTCACACACAGCTCTTCCCACTTCTCTGCTTCCAATCCATCATCATGGCAGAGCTTCTCTATCAATGCTCAGGTTGGACAGATCACCAGGGAAGTCCATTGTTTTGACTCTGTATTATGACAGGACCTAGCATTGTTTTGACTCTGTATTATGACAGGACCTAGCAACGCTCAGAGAGATTTGTCATTCTGTCACGTGCCGCTGTGAGTTGTGGTTCTGCCAAACAGGACGCCATCTATTTACCCACAAAACCCCACAGCTGTCAGACCACATCTGTGGGCTGACCTGTGCATATTTATGAGAGCTAAATGTGACTCTGCGTCCTTAAGATGGGTGAATCATATGAAAGAGAATTGAGAGAGCAACCGAAGTAGAAAGAAAGAATGAAAGAAAGAAAGAAAGAAAGAAAGAAAGAAAGAAAGAAAGAAAGAAAGAAAGAAAGAAAGAAAGAAAGAGACTTTTCACAAGGAACGTACAGTTGTTTCACATTTTCTGGTTCGAGGAGATGCTTACAGTGTAGATTAAGGTGGTACTTACTTGCATTGTGCGTGGTAATACTTAATCAGGTTCTGGAGGAGGTCCACTCCTTTCTTGGTCTTGATCTCATTGACTTTGATCAGGTACTGCAAGGCAAAGAGAGAGTGGTGGAGAGATCAGGTACTGCGAGGCAAAAGCTGTTTCTAAACATGCAGTGAACTCCTGCTCTTAACCACACCTTAGTCAAATGGGCTGCATGTTTAGAACCAAGTCTCAGTTTTGAGCGCACTCCTGCAACCTTGGAGCATATATCACCCAGGCCCTAGTGCAACCTCCGCATCGCTGGTACTGTGGCTCTAGTTTAGCAGGTCGCAGCTTATGCTCCAGCGCCGTGGAGGGGGCAGGCGGGTGGGGGCGTTGATGACGTGCTAAGCGAGCACATACAGACCATTAAATGTCCCCGTGCTATTTAATAATTTAATGAACGGATGTAGTTACGTGGCTGGATTATTTGGAAGAGAGACAAATTGCTGAGTAAACAAATAGCCTAAAAGTTTAATCATGTATTTTCTTCCATCTGCCAGTTTGAAAATTTAACAAGGAGAAGATAGCCTACTGCGCATTAGGCTATTCGGGTGACAAGTGCCCGGTATTAACGTTCACGTATATTAATTAATTGTTTGGCATATCACGCCTGTTGAAGTGTTTTATCAAAATCACGTTTAAAAAAATGCATTTACATTCCAAAAGTCATACAAGTTGTTCACGTTTGTGAAGATTATCATGCAGAACCCAGATTCGCGTTTCCAAACACTTTTGTTAACCACAGACCTTATTTTATGCATTTAAGTGAAATCCCCATTCTAAAACCCCATAGACTTTTTCACTGAAGAACCCGGAAAATACTTCCGGACTCATTGTATTAGCAAACACTGCAACAGGAAGTAAGCTATGGGCAATTTAGAATGTTTATGTTGTCAAGTTAAAACCATCTATATGCATGCATGTGTTTTCCTTTTGTGTGCTGGTGAGTGCTTGGTGGGACCCATGCTGCCTTGTGTGGTGTTCAGTGTTCTGGAGAGCGCTGCTGTGCCTGCAGGGTTCACTCTTTGTGTGTGAATGCTGCCAATTCGCCCACTCCACCGAGTTGGCTCCTTCTGGTCAGGCATCATGACATCAAACAGTGAGTTGGTTCCTTCTGGTCAGGCATCATCACATCAAACAGTGAGTTGGTTCCTTCTGGTCAGGCATCATGACATCAAACAGTGAGTTGGTTCCTTCTGGTCAGGCATCATCACATCAAACAGTGAGTTGGTTCCTTCTGGTCAGGCATCATGACATCAAACAGTGAGTTGGTTCCTTCTGGTCAGGCATCATCACATCAAACAGTGAGTTGGCTCCTTCTGGTCAGGCATCATGACATCAAACAGTGAGTTGGTTCCTTCTGGTCAGGCATCATCACATCAAACAGTGAGTTGGCTCCTTCTGGTCAGGCATCATGACATCAAACAGTGAGTTGGTTCCTTCTGGTCAGGCATCATCACATCAAACAGTGAGTTGGTTCCTTCTGGTCAGGCATCATCACATCAAACAGTGAGTTGGCTCCTTCTGGTCAGGCATCATGACATCAAACAGTGAGTTGGCTCCTTCTGGTCAGGCATCATGACATCAAACAGTGAGTTGGTTCCTTCTGGTCAGGCATCATCACATCAAACAGTGAGTTGGTTCCTTCTGGTCAGGCATCATCACATCAAACAGTGAGTTGGTTCCTTCTGGTCAGGCATCATCACATCAAACAGTGAGTTGGCTCCTTCTGGTCAGGCATCATGACATCAAACATCGAGTTGGTTCCTTCTGGTCAGGCATCATCACATCAAACAGTGAGTTGGTTCCTTCTGGTCAGGCATCATGACATCAAACAGTGAGTTGGTTCCTTCTGGTCAGGCATCATGACATCAAACAGTGAGTTGGTTCCTTCTGGTCAGGCATCATCACATCAAACAGTGAGTTGGCTCCTTCTGGTCAGGCATCATGACATCAAACAGTGAGTTGGTTCCTTCTGGTCAGGCATCATGACATCAAACAGTGAGTTGGTTCCTTCTGGTCAGGCATCATCACATCAAACAGTGAGTTGGCTCCTTCTGGTCAGGCATCATGACATCAAACATCGAGTTGGTTCCTTCTGGTCAGGCATCATCACATCAAACAGTGAGTTGGTTCCTTCTGGTCAGGCATCATCACATCAAACAGTGAGTTGGTTCCTTCTGGTCAGGCATCATCACATCAAACAGTGAGTTGGTTCCTTCTGGTCAGGCATCATGACATCAAACAGCGAATTCCTCAGTTTAATTATTTTTTTGTCTAATGAGTGCCGAGGGGGGCTAACGATTAGCCAATCAGTACCAATAAACAGTGCAACGGACGGGACTAGCTGTCGGTGCAGCAACCTGCAGCTCCACGGAGAGGCAAATTGCGATTTTTTTTTACATGCATTTCACAAAGCCGATCATGGCAGTTCTTTGTATGTACATCAGACATATGATGATGTTTTTGTATCTGTTGGGGAGCTATTCTCGACAAATTTTATGACATTTATGGATCTCGGAAACAAACAAGATGCGGAAATGTGTGTCCCCGCTATATGCAAAGGCCAGCATACAGTCAGGTTGGCGTGCAGAGAACACAACATTTATAGTCCATACACTGCATGGGTATTCCACTAGTAGGATGAAAGAGTGAGAGAATGAGAGAGTCCTCTAATCTGGTGAGAGCGGTCGAGAGAGAGAGAGCGAGAGAGAGTCCTCTAATCTGGTGAGAGCGGTCGAGAGAGAGAGGGAGAGAGAGAGGGAGAGAGAACAGGCAAGAGAGAAATGAGGTTAAGTGAGATGAGCAGATTGTACCACTGACTGTACCGCTGTCCCACAACACAGCTGTCCCACAACACAGCTGTCCCACAACACAGCTGCACCACTGTTGTTTCCAGGCTGACTGTACTGCTGTCCCACAACACAGCTGCACCACTGTTGTTTCCAGGCTGACTGTACCACTGACTGTATCACAACACAGCTGTCCCACAACACAGGTGTGTGATTGGTCCAGCGCACTGCTGGGACGGAGTTAAACCAATAGCTTGGAGCTCCGTGAGATGGATTTCTTGCGTGATTGTGATCTCGCAAATCCAGGCACCTTGCAAGGTTAACTTTCTAGACTTAACTCATTCACCGCCAAAGACGTCTTTGACGTGTTATCAGAAATAGGCCTCCCCGCCAATGACGTGTTTGACGTGTTTTTGTTTTTATTAGTGCAGCGCGTAGTTCAAACACTTCCCCAGCCTGTGACATGGTATCAGGTCCCTGGCATCTAAAAAGACAAGCCGACAACACGTGAACAAACACATACCGCAGCTGTTGTTTTGAAATTGAGCAGGAGGAAAAACAGAAAACGGATAAACGCTTCCTTGTGCAGACAGGAGAAACGCCATTGAAACGCCCCTCGGCGCGCTGCACGAGCTGGTCGCCTTCCTGTGTGCCAGCCGGGAGAAAACGGGAGAAAGTAATCCAGAGATGTGTTTGATCATCGGAGGAATGAGGAAATGATCGATCAGTTTGACGGGTAATCCAGAGGGCGGTGAGGACGTGTTGAATAGCCGAGGGGAAAACGGGAACGATCAAATAGCAGGGAGGATAGGACAGGGAGACATGGACGAGGACGGGTGGACCAGAACAAAACAAAATAAACACACGAACAGCTAACAAGGCAGAAGCGGCAGTCACAGCAGCAGACGCCAGCAGTACTCAGACCCGGAAACAACGTAACGAAGATAAAAGGGGGATCGTGTGTGTGTGTGTGTGTGTGTGTGTGTGTGTGTGTGTGTGTCTGTCTGTCTGTCTGTCTGTCGGTGTGTCTGTCTGTCTGTCTGTCTGTCTGTCTGTGTGTCTGTCTGCACACTCACTCACACTGAGTAAACTGTATTGTTGAATGTAAAAAAAAAAAGCACTTCATGTGTATATATATATATATATATATATATATATATATATTTGTCATTTGTGTCATAACGAATAATATTTACATGTCTGATGTCAATACAGTTCAAAATAAAAGAATTGAGAGCGAGTTCTGCCTGAGATTGTGCCCTTTACAAAAATTGCCTTTTCTCCTGTTTATCTTCTCAGGGAGACCTTTTGGGTGAAAACAGGGTGTATATAAATGGCTATAAGTAGAGTACAGAACATGCTAAAAGCTCACTTTTTTTTCCTGGTGAACCCAGAGACGTACATCTTCATTTTGAGGTATTGCAAATCACTTTGGTGCTAATAGATAATTTACTGTGGGTCTTGAAAGATGACCAACAATTATGAAAATCTTTGGCCTGTGCTAAATATTGGCAGTCCTAAACTGGCCATGAATGAGTTAATGAATACACAACACATAAATATGCCCATTGCATGAAACAAAGTACAATACAAAATGTCATATTAAGAGAACGCCTCACAGAAAAGGTGTGTAAGTATTAAAGGTGCAATAAGTAGAACATGGCACAAAATTGACCATCATTTATCTGTGGAGGGTTGAGTTGTGGATCAATACCAGTAACGATTATGTCAGTTGCTGACATTTCTTTCTGGCCCATATTCACTTTCAAGAAAGTATATCTATGTATCGTCACCCTCTTAAAATAATGGCCTAAGTCACTTTTTGAGGAAAATGATATTTTTGCCTAAATCATCTCTTCATGATGCTGGCCACCTCTGGTAAAATGGCGTAAGTCCTTAATTGAAAAGATCATGCTGTTAACCTGGTAGTGCAATGGCCTATGTCATGAGTGTGACTTAGGCCGTTTTATTTTTGCCTAAGTCAAGACGATGGCCTCTATCTTCCCAAAAGCGATAATTTTGCGTTTGCGCTCGTTTAACGCCGTGCGCAATGCAAATTGGGGGCGGACACAAGCGCATGCCTGTGATAATTGTACTGGGCATTGGCTGCCCCATGCCAAAGCAGGCGTTTCAGTGCTAAAATGTGGGATAGATGGCGTTACCCTATCGTCAGCAGCGCGCAATTACTTTGCGATAAGAGCTTTGAAAAGGACCTCTTACGCGCAAATACCTCTCTGCGTTGGGCGCTCTGCACGGAGATTACGGCTGCGCTCCCAGCGCAGAGAGGTATTTGCGCAGTGGAAAGTGGAATTCCTTTTGGATATGTCATATGCCACGCCAAAACATGCCACGCCAAAACACGCCACGCCAAAACATCAAATTATGCTGCTAAAATTGGGTATTAGCAGATAATTCAGTGAGGCAATCAACTATAACTCACGGAGAAACTTGTATCACATCGCAAAGAGGGAAATTAATTGAGAAAACTTGTGGGACAATGGACATAGGCTATTTACCTTCATAACCCGAAGGGTCATTGGCACCACAGACGATCTGTCAATAAGCTCCCTCTGTCCTTGCACGAGTGAGTACACTCTATTACGCATGGAGAGAATTACAGCATATTGCATGCCTCGGCGAGGCAACCTCGCGCAAACAACCATTGCGAGATGGGAATCTGATTGGTTTTTATTGACGTAATGCACAGCCTTGCTTGGCCACGCCTGTGAATAATTCTGGTAGTTAAGACCGCCCAAATCCCGTTTGCGCAGGGATTTTGGGGTGCAGATGATTTTTGGCAGAATTGGCATGGCTCTAATTTGCGCTTGCGACACGTGCCGTGAACGTTTCCGCATGCCCGCCGAGAATTGCATCCCCAACATATTTCGGGGCTGTTTTAACTTAGAAATCAGGGAGGTCACGTCTACCAGACAATTATATCACTTTGAAACAGTTTCAAAACATTTCTGTATAAATCATGACAAGTAGCTCCCGTGAGGTGGGGATGTTTTTTTTTGCTGCTCGGCGGGGGAGCAAAACTTGGCAGAACACCTGGCGGACGGCGCAAGGCGGAATGCTATTGTCCGTGACTCCGTGCCTTAAGGCACACGCAAACAGTGCGCAAAGCACTATTTAGGGATAGCGCCTGTCGGAAGATAGAGGCCCACGTGACTTAGGCAAAAATGAAACGGCCTAAGTCACACGCTTGACATAAAATGCAACCGTAAGTCAGGCCTAAGTCAGTTTTTCTTTGCCTAAGTCACAATGGCATGTTCGTAAATCGGCCTAAGTCATCTAATCAGTCATCTAATCGTTTGATGCTACATAATTGACAGACAGTTATTTGTATGTCAATAGTCATCTATTGTCATAAAAAGAAATTGTGGAATGATGAATAAATATCATATATTCTGTATTTGGTTCAGTTTTTTCTGTTTTCTGAAAAATTTGAAAAAGTGACTTAGGCCATTATTTTAAGAGGGTGACGGTATATCTTTTTTCTGTCTCTTGTTTTCTGTACAGCACTCTGCTGGACTATAGTGGACTGAGTAGCTACAACCAAGATGAAAAAGGAAATACCTCTGAGTCACTCTAATAAGAGCACATGTCAGCTCGTGGCCTCTATCTTCCCAAAAGCGCTAATTTTGCGTTTGCGCTCGTTTAACGCCGTGCGCAATGCAAATTGGGGGCGGACACAAGCGCATGCCTGTGATAATTGTACTGGGCATTGGCTGCCCCATGCCAAAGCAGGCGTTTCAGTGCTAAAATGTGGGATAGATGGCGTTACCCTATCGTCAGCAGCGCGCAATTACTTTGCGCTAAGAGCTTTGAAAAGGACCTCTTACGCGCAAATACCTCTCTGCGCTGGGCGCTCTGCACGGAGATTACGGCTGCGCTCCCAGCGCAGAGAGGTATTTGCGCAGTGGAAAGTGGAATTCCTTTTGGATATGTCATATGCCACGCCAAAACATGCCACGCCAAAACACGCCACGCCAAAACATCAAATTATGCTGCTAAAATTGGGTATTAGCAGATAATTCAGTGAGGCAATCAACTATAACTCACGGAGAAACTTGTATCACATCGCAAAGAGGGAAATTAATTGAGAAAACTTGTGGGACAGTGGACATAGGCTATTTACCTTCATAACCCGAAGGGTCATTGGCACCACAGACGATCTGTCAATAAGCTCCCTCTGTCCTTGCACGAGTGAGTACACTCTATTACGCATGGAGAGAATTACAGCATATTGCATGCCTCGGCGAGGCAACCTCGCGCAAACAACCATTGCGAGACGGGAATCTGATTGGTTTTTATTGACGTAATGCACAGCCTTGCTTGGCCACGCCTGTGAATAATTCTGGTAGTTAAGACCGCCCAAATCCCGTTTGCGCAGGGATTTTGGGGTGCAGATGATTTTTGGCAGAATTGGCACGGCTCTAATTTGCGCTTGCGACACGTGCCGTGAACGTTTCCGCATGCCCGCCGAGAATTGCATCCCCAACATATTTCGGGGCTGTTTTAACTTAGAAATCAGGGAGGTCACGTCTACCAGACAATTATATCACTTTGAAACAGTTTCAAAACATTTCTGTATAAATCATGACAAGTAGCTCCCGTGAGGTGGGGATGTTTTTTTTTGCTGCTCGGCGGGGGAGCAAAACTTGGCAGAACACCTGGCGGACGGCGCAAGGCGGAATGCTATTGTCCGTGACTCCGTGCCTTAAGGCACACGCAAACAGTGCGCAAAGCACTATTTAGGGATAGCGCCTGTCGGAAGATAGAGGCCCACGTGACTTAGGCAAAAATAAAACGGCCTAAGTCACACGCTTGACATAAAATGCAACCGTAAGTCAGGCCTAAGTCAGTTTTTCTTTGCCTAAGTCACAATGGCATGTTCGTAAATCGGCCTAAGTCATCTAATCAGTCATCTAATCGTTTGATGCTACATAATTGACAGACAGTTATTTGTATGTCAATAGTCATCTATTGTCATAAAAAGAAATTGTGGAATGATGAATAAATATCATATATTCTGTATTTGGTTCAGTTTTTTCTGTTTTCTGAAAAATTTGAAAAAGTGACTTAGGCCATTATTTTAAGAGGGTGACGGTATAACTTTTTTCTGTCTCTTGTTTTCTGTACAGCACTCTGCTGGACTATAGTGGACTGAGTAGCTACAACCAAGATGAAAAAGGAAATACCTCTGAGTCACTCTAATAAGAGCACATGTCAGCTCGTCAGGGTTCAACAGAACTGCAGTGAGTTTTCTACGGAATAATTCTGACGAGTCGACTAGCAGCACAACAGCCAGCCAGCAGGAGATGACAGTTCTCAATAGCAGGGGAACGTCTCCTTGCATTACATATAGATAGATTATATAATATAGATTAGATTAGATTTGTGCTCCTGTCCTGTGTGAGGCTTGTGAGTACATCCATTAAATCCCTACTGAGTAGAGATAAGGTCATGTGTGTATCGGTCCATTATGTAATTTGAGTTAAAAAAAAAAATCAGGATAAAATAGCCAACGAGGAGTAGGCGTCAACACCCACCACTAGAGGGTTTTTTGGCACAGCAGAGCAGAGTGAATCATGTTCAGCTCTAACAGCTTTGAGGCACACACTATCACACTGCTGTTAAACTTCATTCTCACTCCCCCAAACTTCTTTATGTACAGCCTGTGAGCAATTATGCCAAAGAGAGGTCATACAGTGTCACAACAGACATCTTCCAACACAAACAAGTTTACAAGACCAGTGTCTCATATGGGAATTTTGCCTTGGAGGCACATAAATAAATCACAAATAGTATGACTGTAGTATGACTGATTAGCTGCTCAATAGCTAACTGACACTCATCAGCGCTATTGACATTTCTGTTGTATTATTAGTCATATCCACTGACAGTCATTCATTGTAACCACCAATTGTAGTCTTGTGTTTATGCAATTTGGCTGAGAAAATGAAATTTAACTCCACCTCCACCACAGTTTCAAAGCAACTAGTAAATGAGACTGAATCCTTTTCATTACTATAGCAATAAGTCATTACTTGCATTAAATTACAATTACATTATAAAGTTACATTTTAGGCATTTATCTGATGCTGTTATCCAGAGTGACTTTCAATTAGAGAACAGCTTCAACATCTTACTCCAGCACACTACGAGGCTGTTTGCAGGAATCTAACTTATGGTCTTTCAGTTACAGAAATAATTTATCTTTCGCAAGGGAGTCATAGCCAAGAGGCAGCACGGATAATAAAAGCATTAAACAACTGACAAACATAAAACAGTGAAATTTAAAACATGAAACGACAACGCCAAATTACACAAAATTGTAGCGCAATAAGTCATTTTTACAGCCTGAAACAACAAAAGTGTGTGATTATCAGTGCAAAGTCACTGCACCAACCTCACACATCTGGAGCTGGAAGAGCCGCCGCTCCTTCTCCATCTCCTCTGCGATCTCGGCCCCGGTGATCTCCGTGCGGATCATCCCGTGCTGCTTGGCATGCTCTCTCTTCTCCTTCTCGATCTTTGTACTGGCACAGAGGAGAGGACAGTCAGAGCCATGTGAAATCTGTTTTTATTTCATTTTTATTTTCCAAATTCCATTCTATTTTTCCCTTTGTTTTATGTAAGGGTTAGGATCGATATTTCTTTGTTTTTTTGACGAGTTGGCTCTCTTAGGCAGCTTCTTCGACATGTTTCTCAAAGTGAAAACCAAGTTGTGAGGTGACGTGAGGGTCCCACGCAAGACCGACGCCCCTCTCAAAAGACCAAAAATACCACAATTGAAAACTGAATTATTTCTCTATTTTACAATAATTAAATCATTTACAGTAGGTTACTATAATTACCGTAAAACTTCTAATAGGGGCCCTCTCCCCAATTGCCGCCGAGTCTCCAATAACCGCAGGGGGTCAAACTCAATTTTGCACATAAGCGCCGGTCTTCTATTAACAGCCGGGAGTGGTTATTAGAATAAATATGTTTTTTCTCCCCCATTAGGCCTACGGTATGTTTTTGTGTTGACTGAATTCAGTCACTTACGGTAATGACGTGTGTTTTGGAAGAAGTCAGACGGAAGTCAGTCATGCTCTTTCTCCCCCTGTCAGACAGTTTTATATTTTATTCGGGCATGTTTTGGAAACTTGTCTTGGCGTCTACGTATTTGGTAAGTCTGCTTGTTTGTCTAGTAGTGCTGCAGTGCTGTTTCGTTAGCGTTAGTTTGGTAGCTAACGTTAGCGTGCGTTCTACAATGACGTTGCTATGACTTTCCAATGAAACACTAGTCTCGCTGGTCAGTGTCCCCTCCCTACTCACGGAAGGGAGAGGAGGCTGGCCATGGGCTGGCCAGTGAGACTAATGAAACACAAACAACTGAATGTGTGAGCGGTAGGCTAATGTTACTTGTTTAAAATATGGTATTGTGGCGACTGCGCACACTAAGGAGATTGACAGTCTAATTCACTACACTACCCAGATGGCCCGCGCGCCGACGCGGTGACGTCAGGGGGGACGCTGTTACCGGTATTTAAACCGGGAAGTTGGAATGAATGTTGTGTTGTCAGAGTGAGTGCAGAGTGTGCAATAAAGCACTCGGTTTTTACTTGCATCCAAACCAAGCGCTTCCCTCTTTATTCCTGCTGCTGGATTCTACTTTATATTTCCTGGATTACTACAGTATGGCTGTTTGGCAGAGGGATTAAGAGGAGAGCAATGAACTGATACTGTAACGTACTGGTTAGGGATGGGCATTTTAAGCAATTTAAATACTCGAGTACTCTCCTTCTATTATGAACGAATACTCGAGTACTCGCGCGGGGGGGGGGCGTCTGTGTGATTACTATGGTAATGACGGAGCAGGGGTAATCTGCTGTGTGTGGGGCTGTTCACACATAACGTTTGCATTTTTGCATGGAGAAAGCGTTACCTGGAGCATGTGAGGAGAGGGACTGACTGACTGTGATATTAGGTGAGGTGACGCTCAGCTAACGTCTAAAGCCTACCTCAGACAGCATCTCCGATGGTTGGATGGATGGCATTAGCGCTTCGGAGCGGACAATATTGTTGTGAAACAAGCGAAGGCTCAATTCCAATACATGTCCATTGTCCAGTATCATCCATTTTACTTACACTAACGTAAATCCACGGATTACAAGGTCCGGTGTTCTGCCAAAAAGTGAAAACTGACCACTGACCAGTGTGATTAACGTTACAGCTGCAGCTAAATAGTGATCACCATGAAACGATTGTCTCCCAAAAAGCGATTCTTTCTCCACATTTCTTGTGACTAACGTTATGGGAAACGACAGTGTAGTCAGTAAACTACTGCAAAGTTTTGAATGAGTTTTATCGGGCGTGCGCTATGAAGAAGCGTGCATCTGTCTCCTTCGGGAGCATATCTTCAGCCACCATTTTCGGGATGAGCTGGAAAACTTCCGGTTAAAACTTTCAAAATAATGTTACTTAAACAAAAGTAAATAGCTTATTTATGCACGTTGGAGGAGAAAAGGGTATTTCAACGAACGAAGCAGCAAACCTTGTATCAAAATACTCGTTGTGATGTTATATGGCGTGAAACTATGGCTGTAATGCATTACTCAAAATAAATAAGGTTACAACTTGCGTTACAATAAGCCTTTTATTTTGAAATCAACAAAGCGGATGACGTACTGTACTTGTACATTCTGGCTGACTTGACGCCCGTGCAGTTCATGCTGCCAGATCCACATAACGATGCATGCGTAGATTTAGACCATTTTTAAAGGGGTGGGGGGTGGGGCGAGTACCCGGACAGCGGAAACGTTACTCGAGTACTGACGTTATGAACGAGTACCCGAGTACCCGAGTACTCGCGCCCATCCCTAGTACTGGTAGTTGGATGATGATGATGGTGATGAAGGCAATACTAGGCAGTACAATACTAGGCATGTTTAAAAATCAAAACTGCCTGTACCTACCCTCTTGTGTGTACTATCTCACTGGTTTAAATAAGCAATTTGATACTTTCCGTTTTTGCTGACCAGAAATTCTGTGCAAAAACTAATAATCGCTTGGGTCAATTTCGTACAATAAAGAAATAACCGCCTGACTCCAATTGCCGCCTGGTCTCCTTTAACCGCCTGGGGTCAGACTCGATTTAGCATAATAAACGCCCGGGCCCTTATTGGCAGTTTTACGGTACGTCTAATTTGATCAATTTCAGACAAATTATGGACAATTCTGCAACATTCCCCCCATGTACTGTTGATCTTTATCACCAAATTCCATGATTCCGTCATTTTTTTTTGTTCATATGGCCTTATTAACTCATTGAGTGCCAATGACGACAATCGTCGTCAATTCGAATAGTAACGTAGAGTGCCAATGACGACGATTGTCGTCAATTGCGTTTTTTGACGGTGGGACGTGGATCAAAGTCAGATGCATCTCCTGTGAAAGTATGGTGGATGTTGAATGTGTAAAAGCTATTTTACGGACCCATTAGGTGGCGACAGTGCTCTCCAGATTAGATAAAGGTGAGGAAAAAAACAGAGAAGCAGCCGTGGGGACACGGAAACCGCATCGGTATGCATCGATATGCATGAAGCATAACGTTAGCTGTGCCTGCAGCAGCCAATCTGCTGCCACAATTGAGCCCCTCCGTCTCCGCTGCATAGCTCCTCCACATGATTAGTTGTGGAGTTGTTATTATTCTCAGTTGGAAGCGCTGGGAGCCGGTGACAAATACACGCGGAACGCTGTGAAAAAGCTGGGTTTTCAGTGCAGAGCAAACGCAGCACAGAGCCACCAGAGGCACCAGAGACACACCCACGGAGGACGGGTTTGCAGTCGAGGGGGGTGGGGCACGCAGGGCAGCATACAACACCGACCCAGACAGACCCAGACAGCAGGCTCGATGGACAGATTGGTTGGCAAACACAAGCTAGAATATTTGATGCCCACCAGCAGTAAATCAAGACCAGCAAGAAAGTGTAGGGTCTGCGCAGCTGCTGG
Source organism: Poromitra crassiceps (assembly GCF_964638095.1). Classification (NCBI taxonomy): domain Eukaryota; kingdom Metazoa; phylum Chordata; class Actinopteri; order Beryciformes; family Melamphaidae; genus Poromitra; species Poromitra crassiceps. The sequence goes on from NC_139624.1 coordinate 89,094,832, forward strand.
TTGCAGCTAAAAAAAAAATATTATTTTGCCAAACAAAATTCCTTTTCGCTCTTTTATTGAAGGAAATAATTTTTGAGGTGTCACTACATCAGAAAATATTAGCTTCAGAGTCAGTGATGTGCTTGAAATGTTTCATTTCACAAAAGGCTGATTATCTCAGCTTCTAGTCTGAAACGTCTGTTTTTGCTGAAATTAACCTATCTTCTCCGGCTGATAACTAAAGAACGGAAAATGATATCAATAAACTTTTTTTTGCTGATGATACAATAGACTCTCATCGTTCTTTGGGCGTGTTCGGTGTTTACATAGTCATATCACACAATATTCTGTGGGCCTCGAGAAATCACTGAAAACGCTCTGAAACTCTGGCACTGGGAGCGTCCGTTCTCCAAAAGTGGCTGGCACTCAATGAGTTAATGTGTGTAGTTCTGTGTAGTGCAGCAGTGTGCTTTGTGTATGGCAGGGGTCCCTAATTACTTTTACCCAAGGGCCCCATTTTGCTGAGGGCAGAGGGCTGGGGGACGAATGGCGCCGGGACATTTGAAACCAGATTTAGAGGAATAACTCATTTTAAATGAACAGTTGTGATGTCATTATTCAGTCTTAACCACCAATATTTGATCCTTTTCTCACTCACTCCTATGTCACCACCGCTCTCCCTGCAGGGCTTGAAATTAACTTTTTTGACCACCTGCCAATATGGCTGCAAGATTTTAAACTTACCAGCCAATTAGAATTTCCACTATCCCAAATGTTTTTCTTGAAATAAATCAGAATATGAGTGGGTTAATTTAAGCATAAGTATCAGTAAGTGGCCCGGGATTCTCAAAGCCTGTGTTGAGGGTCACACAAGAACAAAAATGCACTCTTGAAGCTAAATAAATCCAAAACCAACTAGTTAATTATTTACATTTTTACTTCAAACTTCCTCAATGTAGAACAGTCATTTCTTACACATGAGATTACTTTTAGCCGTTTAGTCATCAAGATTATTGAAAAATAAAAAATTAAATATTGAAAGATGGTGGGGGTCGCGAGCCATTGCACCATTATTTTGGGGGTCGGGGGCTGAAAAGTTTGGGAATCCTTGCAGTAGGCTATAATGAACTGGAAAAACATACATGGTACAATTATACAGAATTCCAATAGCACACAGTAATGATCCACTTACAACTTGGCTTCATAGTCTTTCCACGCTTTGTCAAAGGGCTTCTTTATGTCCTGCAAAAAAGAGGGAGGACAAGCGTCAGTAAACTACAGAGAGGTCACCTAGAGGTCACCATGGGTCCAGAGCTGAATCTCTCTATCAGAGGCCCGGGAAAGAACTCACATACACTGCTCACGATTTATGCTCTGGACGGCCAGCGAGTGGCCACGCCCCTCCCTGTTCCCCGAGCCTCATGGGTTCACGACCCATTTATTTGCTGCGCTCGCCTCAAGCACAACACAAGGACACTGTTTACTCCCCCAAGATTTACAGTGTGATCTTTTAAACAGAGACAGACTTCTACTTCCCCATCTCTCTAGTCGCTCTATCTCTGTTTGACACACACACACACGCGCGCACACACACACACACACACACACACACATGCGCGCGCGCACACACACGCACGCACACACACACACACACACGCACGCACACACAGACAAGTCGAGAGATGAATGGAGATGTGCTGACGGGGCTGGGACATCCCATGGGGGCCAGGAAGGAAGAGAGGGAGAGAGGGGGGATGAGAGAAATGGCTTTATGGTAAATCTCACCCCTTTCACGCCTTTCAGGTCACCCTTCAGCAGCGAGTCCAGGGTGAAGATCACATTGTGGCTGAGGCTCTGGAGCTGAGAGGGACCATGGGGGGGGGGGGGGGGGGTAACACAGAGAGACACAAGGCAAAATAGTTAATGTAGTGTATCATAACATAGGGAGAAAAGCAAATATTTAACCAATGCATGCATTGTGCTGCCACTGGCCAAAGAACATTACAAAACGTCATAGAAAACGTGCTGCAGAATAGCAGCAGGAATGCAGTTTAGCCGATTGAAGATTTAGCAAAAAGCTTGATGCTGCCAACAGAGCTCGGCTTGCCTCCGCTATGCTCAGCAGCTCCAACCAGTAAGGCTCAGCAAGGTCATTTACAACAGTACTAAGCATTAAGTCCCTGTTGTCGTGAGCCAAGTACACACGGACACACACACACACGAACACACACACACACACACACACACACACACAGACACACACACACACACACACACAGCAGCGGTCAAGGAAATAAACAACACTTAATGGGCGCTAATGTGCTTCTTAAGTGCCTGTCTTGCATATGGCCAACGTCAGAATCAATCTGCTACTGGCTGGCTGCCGGTACGCTCTCACAGCCCGTCCAGGAAACCAGCACACCGTAACTGTCTCTCTCACCTCACCAGTCACTCACACACACACACACACACACACACACACACACACACACACACACACACACACACACACACACACACACACACACAGACAAACTGTAGCCCTGTAACAAATCATATCAAAGCAGTCTATACAATCCTTACACTGAATCCAATAGCACACGCAGGGCATCTGGGACAGGCACTATTCATCAATACTCATTTGGATTGCACGCACGCACATACCATCAGCCCTAGGGGGTGCAGTTATTGAGGCCTAAAAAAATCCATTCAATGTACTCAAAATGACAAAGACAGAGTTGAGAGAGAGAGAGAGAGCAAGAGGGAGGGAGAGACTGAGAGAGAGAGAGAGAGAGAGAGAGAGAGAGAGAGAGAGAGAGAGAGAGAGGAATGTCTATAGATATTTTCAGTTTCCTAGTTTCCAGGCAATATGCATGTAGTGCCAACAGGTGGTTGATTTAGGAAGGTTTCAGGATGGACACACACATACACAGACACACACACACGCATGCACACGCAGTGCACGCACACACACACACACACACGCGCACACACACACACACAATCAGTCGCTCTTAGTCCTGCCGAGTGTATTTATGGCGTCTAATCTCGCTGCCAGCCACACAGGAAGAGAGAGAGAAGGGGGGGGGGGGCTGGCTCTTCTTCCAACAACAATCACTCACAAAGGATTCAAACAGGACACGTTATTCAACAGAAACGTCAGGGGAAATCCATGGCAGGCCGATAAGAGCCTGGTCTGGAGGAAACAAAAAGACAAGGCTCAGAGCGAGATACAGCCGCAGTCAGCTATACTGTCTGACTGCACTGACGCTTCTGACAGTGGAGGCGTTTTCCTACTACACTTTAACACAAGTGTAGAGATTGATGAACATGTTTTACTTGGCTGAACTCCATAGACAAACAAGGACACACAAGTCTGTATTGTGAGCACTTTCATTGACTCCATTCATTCCCTAGCCTCTCAAGACAGACGCGTTGGCTGGCTCCCGCAATTTTCAAATGTTCCCAACGACTACCGTCTGTACTTCAGCAGGTCTCAAAGTTGGTCAAAAATAACTAAGGCAGGATATCACCTGCCCTGGTTATGTGTCCAAGTGTCGTGATTGGTCGAATACCATCAAACTTCCTTCCAGTCTGAAGCATTTTTTTCTTTGGAAGATGACAACTTCCTTTGTCCAAATTTTAATGGTGTAAAGTACAGACTGTCTATTTGAAGATTGTGGAAGAGATAGACTGGCTTGAGAGACTATTCATTCCCTAACATCTAACCCTAACTTTAAAATGCTCCACCACTACATGCCTAACCTTAACCCTTACTGTAACTAAACCTAATCCTAATCTTAAAGCAATACTCGGTCGCTGCTTCACCACTCCACCACACTGCCGATCTAGCGTTGACTAGCACCATGCTTCCTCTGACACATGCACAGTAGCCAGCCACTTCTTTTCATGACAGCGGGGAGCTTCACTGGGAGGACGTAGCACGTGGGAGGATCACGCTATTCCCACCAGTTCCCTTCCCCTCTGACCAGGCAGCCCGACCAACAAACTTGATGTTAGATGAAAGTGAAATTAGGTAAAAATTTCAGTCACATCACAACAAACATCTTTCTATTCTTGTGAAGACATTTTTGGCAGAGAAAATACACACACACACGCGCGCGCGCATGCACACACTGACCAGGTTCTTGAGCAGGGCCGACAGCTCCTTGGTGAGGGAGGAGAACTTGACGAAGGCTGTTCCCAGGTCAGGGTTGTCACGGCTGATGAAGTTGCTGCCAAACTTGTCCAGAGCCTGGGTATAGTTCTCTTCATTCTGGACATGGTCTGTGATGGAAACAGAGCGCAAGGTCAACCAGCAATCAGTCTACCTGCCCTGGCCTCATGACCCATCCTCAGTTCAAAACATTGCAGATTCGCAATAGCTGCAACCACATATGTGAATTTCCGAAATGCAGGATGGCAGGGGCCGACCACCCTACTACCCTACCCCCCCAAACGTCCCCTTTTAGCCAATTGGCATGAACACAACACACACCTTCACACACACACACATGAACACAACACACACCTTCACACACACACACATGAACACAACACACACCTTCACACACTTGACCTCCGTGCCAAATTTCAGCCCTCTGCCCCTGCCATCCTGCATTTCAAAATGTATCCCATACCCCCCTCATGAACACAAACAGTCAAACACACACCTTTACACACATACACACTTGGGCCCCTATTCTCCCACAGGCCTTCGGCGCTAAAACGGGCCATCGGCGCTAAAAAACGTGCCTTGCGCCTGTCTCGGGAAGATATCAACATGGCTTTAGGCTGGTAAATGCGCTTTACGCTGAATGAGCGTGGCGCAGTCCCTGAATGGGCGAGAATGGGCGTGTCGGCCTTAAATGCCGGCCTAATGATATCTTCCCACCTGGCGTAAATTTAGCGCTTTGCGCTTTTGTAAACCAGGCCTATTCAGTGCGCCAGTTGAGCGGGGCGCTCCTCTGCCTCTCCCCTGTCACCCTTCTCTGTCTCTCTCTGAAACCAGGCCTATTCAGTGCGCCAGTTGCGAGGAGCGCTCTTCTGCCTCTCCTCTGTCACCCTTCTCTGTCTCTCTCTGACTCCCTCGCTCAGACAGACACAACACACGTCCCATAGGAAAAAGAAGTTGTAAGTTCACTGCCTGTGTAATGTCCCAGCATGCATTGTGCTACTCCATTTCGCTACTACCGTAAATAGCAACCAAATGAGCCGAAATAGATATAAAGGTAGATCTAAATAATGTGTAATGGTAACACAACCTGCAATTGTAGAACATTTCAATATTGGACCAAATAAAACATCGAAATGGAAACACCACCCTATGTGAAACATATATGTCATCCTGGGCCTATATATATCCCTTGTCGATTTAACGTGATTTAGATAAGTGACAGCGTCACTTCTACTGTCATGTCCTACTGTGATGTCCGCTCCAATAAATTGGCTCTACTTCACATTTTAGTTTTACAATAAAAACACATTTATGCAATGACTTTACATAATGTAGGCTATATTTATGTGCATCATCCTACCTGCAGCAGGGGAGAGAAAACGATATCTTTCTGGACAAACTTTCACCAATCTAATTAATCTCATCATATAGGGATAGGCTATATTTTTCTAGCTGATGCATTTAGAACATTTTTTCACTTTGATCTTGGTAGTGTAGCGTATTTACATGCTTGCAGTATTTAAACTGCAGTTAGATTGGTTTGAGAAGCATAATAATATGGAATAATAGCCTATATATGGAGACAGACAGACGGGATGAAGGGAGGGGGGGGGGCAGAGCACTTGGCTTTGTCTGGTTTTACTGGATTTCTCCTGGAATTGGAGCTTAAAAGGCAAGCGTGTGACTCTTTACTGCACTTCTCCAATGAGCGGACTGTGCATAATTTTATGCTTAAAAGGCGTGGTTATAATGGTTGAGGCTGCGTGTAGCGCCGACACCAAGATATCGAGTGCGCTGGTCCACACCCACTAATCTGGGCTGCGCCAGGCCTTAAACGCAGTTTCTACGCCGATACAACGATAGGGCCCTTGATCTCCATGCCAAAATTCAGCCTCCTAGGACAAAAACTGTGACCGCTAAAGGGTGGTGAACCGACTGACCGACCAGCCAAGAGCTGCTGGTCGCAGCTAAAAATAGAAAAAGAGAGACCAGGGCCAAGTTCATAATAATCACATGAAAGTACAGTAGTAATATTTAACTGATGCCATGAGGCGCTAGTGAAGCAGAAAGTGACAGTTACAGTTTACTGTAGTAGTCTTTTTTCCAATAAAAATAGACTCTGGGTTCCCAGATTGCAAATAAATAAACTAATTTTTCCCAGTTTTGAGGTGTTTAGGCTGTAATTTGTAGCTACAGAAGAAAATAACCCAGGTTACACTTACGTTATCGTGTATTACTGGACACGTTACTAACTTTGCAGTCTGAGCCATCTTACAGTACATGCAGTATGTGCTGTATCACACTGCAGCATTTAGGTTTTCTATTATGGCCCATTTCCACCGCTGGTATCAGCGCAGCCCCGCCCAGCTCGTCTCGCTTTTTTGTCTCATTCCACCGATCAAAAACCTGGCCAGCCTGGGTCGAGTCGGGGTTGAGTCGTGCTAGTTTTGGTCCCTGCTTTGTTGAGGTTCTAGCGCTGTGGACCCGGTATCATACGGTGACGTCAAAACACTGCAGACGACTGATTGGTCAGGCAGAATTGTGTCTACTCTATCTACTGCATGTCAATGCTGGATACCAGTTTAGTGGGGATTACCTTCTCTTCTGTTATTTCCATCAGTCTTTTGTGTTGCTGCCGCAGCTCTGGTGAAATAAAAGCGATCTCCTTACTCAGCTTAACATGACAGTGGTTTTCAATTGTTTTGAGAGAAAAAAAAATCCGCTCCTCAGGAAGCCCTTTGTAGCTGTCTGCAGCGTCGGCTCCGCTAGGCCGCAGCGGGGCTTTGGTGAAGCCGCGGTCTTGCCAGGTGAGAGGCCGCCGGGGTAGAGACTTCACTCTGTAGCGCAACCCCCGTCCCTCGCGCCCGTCCCTCGCGCAGCGCATGTGAGTTTGACTAACAACAAAGTGATATCCATTCTCCTGGCTGATTGTCACATTTGCCCATGTACACTGTAGGTCATTTAGAGGCACCAGTATTTCATAAACAGTTTAAAAGTTCTGTGTATGGATTTAATTGTAACGTTATATGTTATAGCCTACTTCGGAATATGGGCGGAGGGCAGATATGCGGTCGCTATGACGACCAGGTGTGGGCGGGGGTGGGTGGGGGCAGATGACCAGCGGTGGAAGCAAAACGTCCATCCGGTTGAAACAAGTAGAGCCGAGTGGTGACGAGCTGTGCAGGGCTGTAAAATGTGGTGGAAATGAGCCATTAGGGTATTTATTTTGTTGGGGGAAAATTATTGGAAAAAGGATTTTAAAAACCATTGATTTTTTGACCTTGTGCCCTACATTTCATGCCAGAGATGCCCCAATACATTTTTATTTATCAAAAGCCAAAGTAGCCTTGCCATAAAAATGACTTAATTCCAGACCTGAAACATTCCCAACCCAGTGTTCAAAATGGCTGCCGTGGGAATGAGGTCAATTGTCTCTTCCGTGAAAGACTAACACGCTTTTTGAGGATAAACATCTGAAAGAGTCTCTTCTGTGAAAGACTAGCAAAGCTTTTTGAGGAGAAACACCTCAAACAGTCAGTTTAAAGGGAGGATGCTGATTACTGAGGATACATCATACAAAACAAACTCAGGTGTTTGTTTCTGGGACAGCCTGGATACACACATCCACACACACCATCTGGCCTACAAAGGCAATGTTCAGACAAAAAAAGCAATAATTATTTTTTATTAAGAAGTCTAGATCCCAGTGTCTTGTTGGGGAGGGGGGGTGTTCCATCTGCTTGGCACATTGGGTATCAGGCTCTCTCACCTTGTCCTGAACTGTAGATAGCCTTGACTGATTTCTTCACCTTCTGCAAGGAGGTTCGGTCCTGGTCCAGCGCCTGGGAAAAGAGGAGGAGAGGCCGTTGTAAAACATTTACAGTGGTTTCATACTGTAAGGTGAACTTTCATATCAAAGGACAAGACAAATATTTGAGAGGAATGTTACACCCTGGGTTATAATAGTACAGCAAACTTGAACTTGTCATAACACACTTTAGTACTTCAAAGCATTTATAATAAATCTAAGTGTGCACAATACAGTGCTTGACCTGAATGTGGCATGAATAATTATTTCAACACTACTGGAGCGAAGCCATTGCATTCTCTATTACATTAGCAATATGTAGGATTGGGTCATGTTAGATTAGTTGCCATGTGGTCTTCACGGATCCAAAATGTCGAACCCTAATGGATCCGGTAAATTGTTGCCAGACCCGATTGGACCCAACAATTAAAGAAATATACCCGACCCGTTTATGACCGAGACATTACAGACCCAACCCGGTGTATGTCCGAGAGGAGATAGAGGCGAGTCTTATGGACCCAACAAAACTCACGAATTAAAATTGCTGCCCCAACTGATTGGTTGCTGTCTGTTGTCAATCACTCTCTCTTTTACCAATCGCAGTAGCAAAGCAGGACAACTTTGACAATTCTGCGCCAAAGAACTTCAATTGATAAAAAGTGAAGGCTAATAGGTTGTTCCACTGCAAGATCAAGGCGGGATCGCTGTTGTCAAAGCAGCAGAAGAGCTTTGTCTCTTGCGTTCAATACTCTTTGTCTGCTACATCCGGTAACTACACGGGCAACCACTACACAAACGTTAACTTTAGATGGAAGCAGCTCAACAACCGGCTAACGGTTGTCGGATTCCAAAGCTGATGGGCTTACTGGAAAGAGCATGACTCAAACTGGTTAACTAGCGGAACCTTTGGTCACAGTGACGTTTTGAGCCTGGTGAAGTCATTACAGCAGCAGTAGTCAGCTTCGCTAACATAGCTAACAGCTAGCTAGCTATTTAACATGCAGCGCTCTGTAATGTGTCATTGTTAACGTTAGATTGGCCACGCCGCCTACACCAAGCAGCCAATCAGGCCTCCCGGACAGTATCTGCCCTGAATAGCAGTGGGACCCGTATGAAGAGTGCTGACAACTGTGATTCATATGGGGCTGGATATCAGGCTACCATTCTACTGTTAAAACATTTCTCAGGACATACACATAGACAGTGCTTCCATGCGTTTCTCTTAATGCTGATCACGGGTCTTCTCGGATCCACTCGAGCATTATATAATGATAAAGAGACTGAATGGGACCTGACCCGGACCCACAGTGGCTTCTTTTGAATGGACCCAAGACCCAGCCGGGTCCGGGTCAGAGTCAGACCCTCGGATATTCAAGTATACCCGAAGACCTCTATTGCCATAAGACATTTTAATGCTAGGAAAAAAACACCACCAGCTGACCAGCATCAAGAGCAACAGGGAGTAAAATAACAGCAAATGTTAATAGAAAACACTGCAGAGGCTTCCCATGTAATAATGATACATAATGCATAATAATATTGTAGACTAGAGCACAGCTATTTAGGCAAGTGCACCAAGTAGCAGCTGTGCCTCTGAATAACACCAGTGTTTCCCTTACATTCATTAAGCTGCAGAGCACCCCTTCCTCATGCTGGAAAACTGCCCTCACAGCTAGAAACATGTCAATACAAGGAAATTCCATCATCTGGCTTTATTGCTCAGACAGCTCCCCCCAAAATCAATCAATCAATCGATCAAAAACAACTACAATTGTAGTTACAATACATGTGTCCATGTCTCATCATAGAAATGACAAGCATGACTGACAAATCCCTCTTCCAATCCGTGAACTGGCAGGAGGGACGGAGGCCGACTATCATCTGCACCTGGTGCGATATGTTCTGTTTGACTAATGCCTGGGTGCTGTGTGGTTGCTTTGTGGCCTGTCCAAAACTAAATGAAAGTACATTTCATGTGGAGTCTATTTGTGAAACCCCAACTTAACCGAAATATGTGAATATTGTGAAATGTGTACATTGTTGGTGATAAAACGAAAGTCAAATAGATTACGTTGTTTGGACTAATATGTTGGACATTTTCAAGTGTTTGATTAGGTGAATGATGATTGTGTAAACCAAACTTAATAAACCCTAAAGATGTGGGGTGCATTAATTATGTAAATGTAAATTATGTAAAACCTTTTGTTCAGCAAGTTTATCAGATGAACCTGTGAATTGCTGTTTATTTTACTGGAATTTTGTTTTGTGTTTGCAGTAAAAAAAAAGAAAGAAAAGAAAGACAAAAAATCCTCCAAAGATCGTCCAAACCACCACAATTAAGAGCGAATGGTAAAGAAATCCCTTTGCTCCAATGTGCTTCTGGACACATTCTGGTGCAGAGGCTGTAGTTTGAGTTTACTGGGTAAATCATCAGAGGCTGTAGTTTGAGTTTACTGGGTAAATCATAAGAGGCTGTTTGAGTTTACTGGGTAAATCATCAGAGGCTGTAGTTTGAGTTTACTGGGTAAATCATCAGAGGCTGTAGTTTGAGTTTACTGGGTAAATCAGCTGAGGCTGTAGTTTGAGTTTACTGGGTAAATCATCAGAGGCTGTAGTTTGAGTTTACTGGGTAAATCATCAGATGCTGTTTGAGTTTACTGGGTAAATCATCAGAGGCTGTAGTTTGAGTTTACTGGGTAAATCATCAGAGGCTGTAGTTTGAGTTTACTGGGTAAATCATCAGATGCTGTTTGAGTTTACTGGGTAAATCATCAGAGGCTGTAGTTTGAGTTTACTGGGTAAATCATCAGAGGCTGTAGTTTGAGTTTACTGGGTAAATCAGTTGAGGCTGTAGTTTGAGTTTACTGGGTAAATCATCAGAGGCTGTAGTTTGAGTTTACTGGGTAAATCAGCTGAGGCTATAGTTTGAGTTTACTGGGTAAATCATCAGAGGCTGTAGTTTGAGTTTACTTTTAAATCATCAGAGGCTGTAGTTTGAGTTTACTGGGTAAATCATCAGAGGCTGTAGTTTGAGTTTACTGGGTAAATCAGCAGAGGCTGTAGTTTGAGTTTACTGGGTAAATCAGCAGAGGCTGTAGTTTGAGTTTACTGGGTAAATCATCAGAGGCTGTAGTTTGAGTTTACTGGGTAAATCATCAGAGGCTGTAGTTTGAGTTTACTGGGTACATCATCAGAGGCTGTTTGTGTTTACTGGGTAAATCAGCAGAGGCTGTAGTTTGAGTTTACTGGGTAAATCAGCAGAGGCTGTAGTTTGAGTTTACTGGGTAAATCATCAGAGGCTGTAGTTTGAGTTTACTGGGTACATCATCAGAGGCTGTTTGAGTTTACTGGGTAAATCAGCAGAGGCTGTAGTTTGAGTTTACTGGGTAAATCAGCTGAGGCTATAGTTTGAGTTTACTGGGTAAATCATCAGAGGCTGTAGTTTGAGTTTACTGGGTAAATCAGCAGAGGCTGTAGTTTGAGTTTACTGGGTAAATCAGCAGAGGCTGTAGTTTGAGTTTACTGGGTAAATCATCAGAGGCTGTAGTTTGAGTTTACTGGGTAAATCATCAGAGGCTGTAGTTTGAGTTTACTGGGTAAATCATCAGAGGCTGTAGTTTGAGTTTACTAGGTAAATCAGCTGAGGCTGTAGTTTGAAACTTACTGGCTAAATCACTTTTCATGTTGCTCCCTTTACTTTTTCTTGTTTTTTAACCTTTATTTAACCACGTTGGGCTCGTTGAGATTAAAAACCTCTTTTGCAAGAGAGACCTGGCCAAGAAGCAGCACAAGGTTACAGACATACAGTTACACCATAACATATCACCACAACATTAACATTAAAAGAAAAACAGTACAACAAATGTCACACTGAAGGCAGGCAGGATTCAATCTAATACTGTTACCACTGATGGGTCATAACACTTACACACCTGCATTTACAATCCCAATAAGAGCCATTTTTAAACGGGAACACCTGCTGGGGCCAATCCTGGAATGGAACAGGAGTGAAACTGGGTCTCGAACCAAAATAAGCCCATGCCCAACAGTACCAATAAATCCCACAGTAAACACTGAATGCCTGCTGCACAGCCAGTACTGTTATATATTGTACTGGCATGAATACAAAACCACATTCACTTTGACCTGCCATCACTTATCTGTCCAAATTCAGGCTTTAATCTAGTGATAAGACCCTGGAGTATTCAAACACCTTCCATAATTCACTTTCCAGCACTTATTTACAGGCCACATTTCCATGATTACAATCGCTAATGATGGTGTGATCAAATCAAATGCAGATGTTATGTTATTGGGAGAACGGGCCTGTTTACTTTAGTGCTACAGGACCTCCTGATCTGCTGCCGCATTGAGAGTGCTGTTACAATGCTGATGTCATGCATTTATCTCTGCTGATGAGGGCAAAGCAACTCAGAGACATTTCTCAGCACAAAGCTCAACACCCATATGGAGATAATCTGACTGTGGTACCACACACACTGTGACAACCAAACCTCTGACTGTGGTACTGCACACACTGTGACAACCAAACACATGGAGATAATCTGACTGTGGTACCACACACACTGTCACAACCAAACCTCTGACTGTGATACTGCACACACTGTCACAACCAAACCTCTGACTGTGGTACCGCACACACTGTGACAACCAAACCTCTGACTGTGATACTGCACACACTGTCACAACCAAACCTCTGACTGTGATACTGCACACACTGTGACAACCAAACCTCTGACTGTGATACCGCACACACTGTGACAACCAAACCTCTGACTGTGGTACCGCACACACTGTGACAACCAAACCTCTGACTGTGATACTGCACACACTGTGACAATCAAACCTCTGACTGTGATACTGCACACACTGTCACAACCAAACCTCTGACTGTGGTACCGCACACACTGTGACAACCAAACCTCTGACTGTGATACTGCACACACTGTCACAACCAAACCTCTGACTGTGATACTGCACACACTGTCACAACCAAACCTCTGACTGTGGTACCGCACACACTGTGACAACCAAACCTCTGACTGTGATACTGCACACACTGTCACAACCAAACCTCTGACTGTGATACTGCACACACTGTCACTCACAACCAAACCTCTGACTGTGGTACCGCACACACTGTCACAACCAAACCTCTGACTGTGATACCGCACACACTGTCACAACCAAACCTCTGACTGTGGTACCGCACACACTGTCACAACCAAACCTCTGACTGTGGTACCGCACACACTGTCACAACCAAACCTCTGACTGTGGTACCGCACACACTGTCACAACCAAACCTCTGACTGTGGTACCGCACACACTGTCACAACCAAACCTCTGACTGTGGTACCGCACACACTGTCACAACCAAACCTCTGACTGTGGTACCGCACACACTGTCACAACCAAACCTCTGACTGTGGTACCGCACACACTGTCACAACCAAACCTCTGACTGTGGTACCGCACACACTGTCACAACCAAACCTCTGACTGTGGTACCGCACACACTGTGACAACCAAACCTCTGACTGTGATACTGCACACACTGTCACAACCAAACCTCAGTCTTGACTGTGGTACCGCACACATTGTCACAACCAAACCTCTGACTGTGATACTGCACACACTGTGACAACCAAACCTCTGACTGTGATACTGCACACACTGTCACAACCAAACCTCTGACTGTGATACCGCACACACTGTGACAACCAAACCTCTGACTGTGATACCGCACACACTGTGACAACCAAACCTCTGACTGTGATACTGCACACACTGTGACAACCAAACCTCTGACTGTGATACTGCACACACTGTCACAACCAAACCTCTGACTGTGATACTGCACACACTGTCACAACCAAACCTCTGACTGTGGTACCGCACACACTGTCACAACCAAACCTCTGACTGTGGTACCGCACACACTGTCACAACCAAACCTCTGACTGTGATACTGCACACACTGTGACAACCAAACCTCTGACTGTGATACTGCACACACTGTCACAACCAAACCTCTGACTGTGGCACTGCACACACTGACTGTGACAACCAAACACATGGAGATAATCTGACTGTGGCACTGCACACATTGTGACAACCAAACAGCATTCTCCTCATGTCATTCACCAAGGGAAAAGCTTAGAGCACGGTGTGAGGATTGTTCTGCTCAATGAGAGTCGCTACACACAGACACAAGCAAACATTTATACACACAAAAACTACATCTGCAATGATTAGTCGATCAACAGAAAATTAATCACCAACCATTTTTATAATCATTTAATTAACAAATCTTAAAGAAAAATAAATACATTTCTCACGCTCCAGCTTCTTAAATGTGAATAGTTTCTGGTTTATTTAGTCTTCTATGACAGTAAACTGATTATCTTTGGGTTGTGGACTTGGTCAGGACAAAAGAAGAAAGATGTAATATTGGGCTTTAGGCAAAAAGTAATTACATTTGTTCACCCTTTTGTGACATTTTATAGACCAAAAGACTAATCGATTAGTGGAGAAAATAATCATCAGATTAATCGATAATGACAATAATCTTTAGTTGGGGCCCTAACCAAAACACACACACTATGTTACCAATATCAGATGTTAAAGGAGAGCCTATATAAGCTAGTATGGGTCAGTTTCAAAATGATTCACTCGGCAGAGTCGGCACGCAAAAAGGTGGATGTAAATACAAGATGGGGCTGCTAATGCTAATGCAGGAACATTTCAGATTCCATCCATTTTAGCCACAGGGAATGGAACCATAAGCCTGCCATGTTCACTTATAATAGATCCTAAAAAACACATGACATCAAGGTCTGCTGGTGAAGAGCGGAGACACGCACAAAACACTGGGATAATTACATTTCACCACATAATTAAGCTGTGCTAGACCTCCCCTGGACAGGTTTACAGTAGGCCTCCCCTGATCAGGAAAGCTTTACACTAGGCCTCCCCTGAACAGGACAGGTTTACATTATGCCTCCCCTGGACAGGTTTACTCTAGGCCTCCCTGGACAGGTTTACTCTAGGCCTCCCCTGGACAGGTTTACACTAGGCCTCCCCTGGACAGCTTTACAGCCAAAACACACAGGACGCGTAAGCGCACCGCCGTGGTGCGCAGCCAGTTTTCATTCAGCGCCCATGTTAACTGATCTGACTGCCTGCACTGCCCGCGGAGCGCTTCTGTTCGGCGTCTGTTCTATTTTTTCCGCAAGCCACGAGCGAAAGAGACAGCGGGAGAGCAGGGGGAAAGAGAGAGAGGTGGGAGTGACGTTGCTATCCGAAGTGTTGTTTCAGGTGGTCATCCGACACAACAGAGCTAGAGAGGGACAGAGAGAGAGAGAGAGAGAGAGACTATAGACCTACCTACACAACAACGTTGTTAACAAACACTCTTTGTCCTACTGTGGTCAGTCATTCAGTGTTTGCTTACCCAAATCCCAAGACATGGACATGCCATGAACAGTTGTCATGAACACATTATGTTATACATGAGGTTATGAACTCATGATCAAAATGAGGTAGATATGTGAAAACGAAAGATAAAGACGAGCGAGTCGCTGATGCCCGGCGCGGAAAAATGCGCTTCTTGTGTGGACAGCCAGGCACCTACTCATGAGGGAAATGTGCATCGCTTCCGCCCACTGTGTGTCCACAGTGTTACACTAGGCCTCCCCTGGACAGGTTTACACTAGGCCTCCCCTGGACAGGTTTACTCTAGGTCTCCCCTGGACAGGTTTACATGGCTCTGCCCCAATTGTGGCAGCAGCAGTGTGCCTCGGCTGGGCCTTTCTGCCGGGGCCAAGCCGTTTGATCCCTCTCACATGGGAACTGGGTCCACTGCCCAATGCCTCTGCGCACCGCCTCACTTAGCCCTCTGCGTGCTTCGCAAAATGGTGTCCCAAAAGTGTGGATTTTTCAATACAGAGCCTAGCATGCGTCCAGTATATAGCCTCATTATTTACCTGGCACTGGTACTTACCCAATAATATACTTTACTTTATAATTTATCGTATATTTACCAGGTAAATACTTATTTACCTGGTACTTACGGTATTTAGTTTTACCACTATTTATCAGTGGTAATTACCCAATAATATATTATAATTACCATTATCTGCGCACCGCCTCACTTAGCCCTCTGCGTGCTTCGCAAAATGGTGTCCCAAAAGTGTGGATTTTTCAATACAGAGCCTAGCATGCGTCCAGTATATAGCCTCATTATTTACCTGGCACTGGTACTTACCCAATAATATACTTTACTTTATAATTTATCGTATATTTACCAGGTAAATACTTATTTACCTGGTACTTACGGTATTTAGTTTTACCACTATTTATCAGTGGTAATTACCCAATAATATATTATAATTACCATTATGGGTAAATACTTAGTAATTAGGGGAGTGTAAAAGCAAGCATTACCGTAAAGTGTAATACTGTGGATTTGTTTGGTAAATGATCTGTTGGCAGTGTTTCCAAAACTGAATATTTTATTTGAAACATGTAAAATAAAAAAAGTTATCTTTTTAAGAGATTTTCTTTTTTTCTTTCTTGAATTGCCTATTTGAAATCAATGCACCAGAGAAGCCTTATTTTATGCATATTTTTCTTACCCAGCATTATGGACTTTCTCGGTCAAGAGGCATTCAGTAAAAAATGTATACACCAGTGATTTTCTCCTATGAGCTATAAGATAAATATGCATTTTCTTATGACAACCATTTGATTCCCGGCAGCAGACAGACTCCATAACATGATGTCCTGGTGGTTAGGAATAGAGACTGTGTTGTAATGCCAACCACACACCTAACCTGGATAAGAGCTGCAGCTAAAAGCCTCCAGTAGAACTCAGGTCATTCAGAGGCTGTACTCCTGTACTGTATGCTGATTAGAGGCTGTACTGCTGTATGCTGATTAGGGTGAAGAGGACAGAGTAGAGGCAGCTTGACCCTTATGGTGCTCGTGTTCACAGCAGCTGGCACCGCCACCCAAAACTCACCCATGATCCCCTCTGTCTGTGCTCTTCATTACATATTCAGCATTCATGTGAACAGGAGCATCTGGAGGTAGAGGGAGAGGGAGTAGAGGTAAAAGCACTCGCCTACCACTGCGGGGACCTGGGCTCAGTTCCCGGCAGTGGTACTTCCGGCTTGGTCAGACCTTCCTACAGACACACAATTGACTGTATCTGTGGGTGGGAAGCCGGATTGAGGGTATGTGTGCTGGTCGTTAATGCACTAGTGCCTCTTCTGGTCAGTCGGGGCGCCTGTTCAAGGGGGAGGGGAACTGGGGGGAATAGCGTGATCCTCCCATGCGCTGCTGGTGAAGCTCCTCAGATAATATATACAGTCAATAGGCCTACACCTATCCAAATTATGCATGGGGAGAATTACAGCATGCCTCACGCAAACTGTATTACAGGGACGGCAAGACGGGAATCTGGTTTGATTGATGTAACGCCCAGGCATTGCCAGGCCACACCTGTGAATAATTCTGGTGGTTAACACCGCCCAAATCCCGTTTGCACCGTGCATAAATGATTTGGCACGCCTCTAATCTGCGCTTGTGCCCGTTGTTGTGATGAGTTATGCTCCCCCGCGAGTATTGCATCCTCACCATATTTTGGGGCTGTTTTAACTTAAAAACAGGGAGGTCACGTCTACCCAAACAATTATATCATTTTTAAACAGGTATGTTTCTGTATAAATCATTACAATATGCCCCCGTGAGGTGGGGATGCATTT
Organism: Poromitra crassiceps; assembly: GCF_964638095.1. Taxonomy (NCBI): domain Eukaryota; kingdom Metazoa; phylum Chordata; class Actinopteri; order Beryciformes; family Melamphaidae; genus Poromitra; species Poromitra crassiceps. The sequence continues at coordinate 89,112,587 of NC_139624.1, forward strand.
AGCTGCTGCCGGGCGGGGGTGCGAAACTCGGCATAACACCTGGACAAATGCGTAAGGCGGACTGCTATCTTGCCTGCCTTAAGGCACGTGCAAACAGGTGCACAAGCGCAAATAGGGGATATAACCTGTACCAAGATAGAGCCCATTGTGTTGTAGCTGTTGGCTCTCTGCTTTACAGATTGATGTGACTTGGAGAGATATTGTGTTGTAGCTGTTGGCTTTCTGGTTTACAGATTGATGTGACTTGGAGATATATTGTGTTGTAGCTGTTGGCTCTCTGCTTTACAGATTGTTGTGACTTGGAGATATATTGTGTTGTAGCTGTTGGCTCTCTGCTTTACAGATTGTTGTGACTTGGAGATATATTGTGTTGTAGCCGTTGGCTCTCTGCTTTACAGATTGTTGTGACTTGGAGATATATTGTGTTGTAGCTGTTGGCTCTCTGCTTTACAGATTGATGTGACTTGGAGAGATATTGTGTTGTAGCTGTTGGCTCTGCTTTACAGATTGATGTGACTTGGAGAGATATTGTGTTGTAGCTGTTGGCTCTCTGCTTTACAGATTGTTGTGACTTGGAGATATATTGTGTTGTAGCTGTTGGCTCTCTGCTTTACAGATTGATGTGACTTGGAGAGATATTGTGTTGTAGCTGTTGGCTCTCTGCTTTACAGATTGATGTGACTTGGAGATATATTGTGTTGTAGCTGTTGGATCTCTGCTTTACAGATTGATGTGACTTGGAGAGATATTGTGTTGTAGCTGTTGGCTCTCTGCTTTACAGATTGATGTGACTTGGAGATATATTGTGTTGTAGCCGTTGGCTCTCTTCTTTACAGATTGATGTGACTTGGAGAGATATTGTGTTGTAGCTGTTGGCTCTCTGGTTTACAGATTGATGTGACTTGGAGATATATTGTGTTGTAGCTGTTGGCTCTCTGGTTTACAGATTGATGTGACTTGGAGATATATTGTGTTGTAGCTGTTGGCTCTCTGGTTTACAGATTGATGTGACTTGGAGAGATATTGTGTTGTAGCTGTTGGCTCTCTGCTTTACAGATTGATGTGACTTGGAGATATATTGTGTTGTAGCTGTTGGCTCTCTGCTTTACAGATTGATGTGACTTGGAGATATATTGTGTTGTAGCTGTTGGCTCTCTGCTTTACAGATTGTTGTGACTTGGAGAGATATTGTGTTGTAGCTGTTGGATCTCTGCTTTACAGATTGTTGTGACTTGGAGAGATATTGTGTTGTAGCTGTTGGATCTCTGCTTTACAGATTGTTGTGACTTGGAGAGATATTGTGTTGTAGCTGTTGGCTCTCTGCTTTACAGATTGATGTGACTTGGAGATATATTGTGTTGTAGCTGTTGGCTCTCTGCTTTACAGATTGATGTGACTTGGAGATATATTGTGTTGTAGCTGTTGGCTCTCTGCTTTACAGATTGATGTGACTTGGAGATATTGTGTTGTAGCTGTGGCTCTCTGCTTTACAGATTGATGTGACTTGGAGATATATTGTGTTGTAGCTGTTGGCTCTCTGCTTTACAGATTGATGTGACTTGGAGATATATTGTGTTGTAGCTGTTGGCTCTCTGCTTTACAGATTGATGTGACTTGGAGATATATTGTGTTGTAGCTGTTGGCTCTCTGCTTTACAGATTGTTGTGACTTGGATAGATATTGTGTTGTAGCTGTTGGCTCTCTGCTTTACAGATTGTTGTGACTTGGAGAGATATTGTGTTGTAGCTGTTGGCTCTCTGCTTTACAGATTGTTGTGACTTGGAGAGATATTGTGTTGTAGCTGTTGGCTCTCTGCTTTACAGATTGTTGTGACTTGGAGAGATATTGTGTAATAGCTGTTGGCTCTCTGCTTTACAGATTGTTGTGACTTGGAGAGATAGTGTTGTAGCTGTTGGCTGTGGGCTGTTGGAGAGATATTGTGCTGTAGCTGTTGGCTCTCTGCTTTTCAGAGCCAAGGAACAAATAAATCAATGAAACAGTGATGTTTTGGCACACCGTCTCTGCAAACCCCTGGCAACTGGCAAGAATGCCTCCAAACACTGAACACTGCTCCCCGAAAGCCCTAATAACTATTCAATATAGTCGGGGCTTTGTTCTAATCTGGCGAGCTCTGACGCAGCCCAGTGGGATTAGGGCGTGTGACAATGCCTTATTAGGGCGTGTGACAATGCCTTATTAGGGCGTGTGACAATGCCTTAAACATCTGTGGTCGCTAGTCTCCCCACCCAAACAAGAAGTGATGTCACTTATATTCTGTCTAGAAGAACCAACCCATAGACTACACTACATTTCATGGGTCTGTGCTACTCCTGAGAAATCCCTACCTTGACAAGGCGTTTACGCTGTGAAACTCAACATGTCAGTGTCAGAATGCTTTCAAGAGTCTAAAGGCCTATGTCCACCGCCTGCGTTATGGCTCCGTGCAGCTGCATGAAGAGACCCACACTCATGTAATCTCTCAGACGCATGTGGAATCCGACAAAAATAGAACAGGTGCATATTTTTTCCACATATTGCCCATCCATTGACATGGGAGAGTCTGTTCCGGCAGTTTCTCCGGATCCGCACGGAGCCGTAGCACATCTGGTCCCGTTCTTCCAATGCAGCAGAGTTAGCATTTAGCTGCTAGCCCAGAGCAGGCAGACAAGATCAGGGATTCAACCCCCGCAGTGAACGTAACATCCGAACAGATGTTTATGTACCTGCTTTTGAATCCCCAATCCTGTAGTGTAGAGCCACAGCACCGTCCTTTGGTTAGTCAGCCCATTGAGATATATGGGAGGTTTTACCCCATCGTCTAGTCTCGTGTGCCAGCCGGCAGCCGTAGTAACATTTTGTGGGTGTTCCCACACACAGACCGACTGTATCTATTGGGTTTAAGTGGGGGACACGGTAGCGCAGTAACGCTGTTGCCTCACAGCTAGAAGGTCCTGGGTTCGATTCCCGCCTGGGACGCTGTGGGCGCTGAGGGTGTGTTCCTCCCATGTCTTCAGTGCCTACTGCCCAGGTGGGCTATCTCGTCGAAAGGGCCTTTCTGTGTGGAGTTTGCATGTTCTCCCCGTGCTCCCTGGGGTTCCTCCATATACAGTATAACCCCACACTAAAAACAAGCTGAAGATCATCGTCTGACCAGCGGCGGTTGGAAGAAGTTGGTCCCCGGGTACTTCACTGTAGCTGCTCACCGCTCCTGGCCTGACCATGGAGGAGGACGAGACAGGATGGGTCAAAAGCGGAGGACAAGTTTCACGGCGCCTCCAAAGCATGTGTGTGTGTTTACTGGCCGCCGTGCACGTGTGTGTGCATGCCACGGTGTTTGTGACAAATACATCTGTCCGGTTTCATCTCTAATCTAAGTCTGTCCTGCAGGGAGGAGCCAGAGAGGTCAAGGGCCGACCGAGGGAGGTGAAGGGCGGCAGCCGCTCATGATGGCTCAGCATGACCGGAGGGTGCTGCTACACAGCAATAACACCGGAGGGGGGAGGGGGGGCGGGGTCAGAGAGTGGGGAAATCTCTTCTGTAAAGCCAGTCGACAGTTGCCAGCAGTGGGAAAGAGGTGCAGGTGTGGGATGTGTAGTTATGATTTCGAATAAAACAAATATGCAATGCAATATGCAATGCAAATTTGTTATTTCACTGTTTTAAATGACCTTGAAAATGACAAAAATGCCCCTAAAAATCAGTTCAAGATCGGGCAAAAATAGCCTTTGAAAAAAAAGTGAATTTCATCTAACGCTGATGAGCACACACGCACGCACCCACACGCACACGCACACGCACACACACACACACACACACACACACACACACACACACACACACACACACACACACACACACATCCATGTGGGAACCACTGTGGGAACAATTTAGTTTCCTCATAGGCTAGACCTGTAAGAATATTTATCACTATGGTGGTAACTTTAATGATAGAGCCTGGGTATATCTGCTATCTGTGTATGGGACAAGCAAAGTTTTACCAGAATATACAGTAACGTAAAACAAGTACTCAAGTACTCTTGGCCATCCCTAACACACAGTCTTACGTATTCCACTTTTGGTTTATTTACAGACACGGCTACTTGACTAAACCTAACCCTGAACTTAAGCTAAACCTAACCTTAACCACTAAAGTGAGCTTTTTCCAACTAAGGGACACGGCTTTGTTCCCCAATTGCACCCACTGTCCCCAATCATCTTTTTATTTATTTATTTATTCTGACTTCCCCCCCATTTTCTCCCCAATCGTGCTTGGCCAATTCCTGACTGGGCCTGACTGACTGGAGGCTGTGTGAGCTCCAGGCTTCCTGCACAGGCTTTATCCTCCTGGCACAGGAAGCAGTTCCCCTGCACAGGAAGCAGTTCTCCTGTACAGGAAGCAGGCTGTCAGCACTCTGTCACGGGTCAGCCTCTAATGACACTGACTGCTCTCCGCTGACACATGCACAAACACATCCCGGCTGTCTGGGACCTGTTCTTCTCCATTTGCTCATCCACTCTGCAGCCCACGCACTCTGCAGCCCGCGCACTCTGCAGCCCGCGCACACGGCCAATACCTATATGGACGCCCGTCGACCGACCAAGCCGGAGGTAACATGGGGGCTCGAACCTGTGACCCTCGCGTCGGTAGGCAGGATATCTACCGCTGTACTACCCAGACTCCTCCTGTTTTCCTTCCTGAACTCATCCCACTGCGTGACCCAGTCTCTGGCCCTGGCGCAGGGTTGTGTGGTCGCCATGGAGACGTGATCCGACGGCCGCCTCACGTGTCGGCTCAACATTCTTCATTGTGCCGATTGTGGGAAGCTGCTCTGACTAACCCAGCAGCTCTCTGTTTGTCAGTAGCGCACACACACACAAGCACACACACACACAACACACACACACACACACACACACGCACGAGCACACACACACACACACACACAACACACACACACACACGAGCAGAGAGAACTTGAGCAGAGTAGCAGACACTGAAGTGCTGTGTGTGTGTGTGTGTGTGTGTGTGTGTGTGTTGTGTGTGTGTGTGTGTGTGTGTGTGTGTGTGTGTGTGTGTGTGTGTGTGCGTGTGACGTTCTCAGAATTGCTAATTTGATAATTATTTCCAAGAAGAAGCAAGCCGGAAAGGGCACAATTATCACAGGGTGTCCCCCAGAGCCAAGATGCAGACCTAAAACCCATCTGCAGTGGCGTTTTCAGTCCATTTTGTATGAAGGTGACTAACCAGATAATGAAAATCCCCCCACTACTCATGCGTCTCACTGCCTCCTTGAGACAAAACGTTTCCTCATTTAACCTTGTGGCTCCCCTCACAGTTAAATGACAGCAAAGCAACAATTAAAATATACCAGGACAAATGACAATGTATATGTTTATGTATCATAGAGAGCAATTAATATATTAGTCCAAGTAGACCCCACAGTCCAGAAGCAACAATCTAACTCATGTTGGAAGTCACTTTTTTTTTTCCCTGATTTTTTTATCCCGTTTTTATCCCCCATTAGTGCTAATTTTAATTTATTTATCCTGGTTGCTGCTCCACCCTCTGCCGATCTGGGGAGAGCCGAAACTGGCTCCATGCTTCCTCCGAGACATGGGCAGTTAGCCAGCCGCTTCTTTTCACCTGACAGAGGAAGCTTCACCAGTAGGACATAGCATGTGGGAGGAGCACGCTATTCCAACGAGTTCCCCTCCCTCCGAACAGGCACCCCTAACGTCCAGAGGAGGCACCACATCAGCAACCAGGATATTGCATGTTTTGGTGTGGGGTTCCTATATGAAGGAAACCCCCAGGGGGCACAGGGAGAACATGCAAACTCCACACAGAAAGGCCCTTTTGACGACCCCACCCGGGCGGTGGGCACTCGAGGGCAAGCGGACGGGCACGCATTCCTTCAGCGCTCACAGCGTCCCAGGTGGGAATCGAACCCAGGACCTTCTAGCTGTGAGGCGACAGCACTTACCACTGCACCACCATGCCCCCTCTGTTGGAAGTCACTTAAATGTTTTAATTCAGCTAATCCTAGTCTTGCTGCTTGTTCTGTCCGTCCCCGCATGGCCATGAAACCAGCAGGTCTAAAAATATGAATGAAGAGAAGTCAGTCTTGTCTTTCTGTTCTTATTATATGTGGCACGACTTTAGCAGGAAGGGTGGGGAGCCGTTTGCATTGGCAGGAAACAAGTGAACATCCCTTTCTCTGGGCCGGCACCGTGGGCGGAGAGCCCTCCAGCTCTTCAGCTGGGAGGATGTAACACTTCCAAAAGCTGCTGAGGTCAGACAGCCTATCTCTCACACACTCCGCTGACAATAATGATCGACTGCCAGTGGTTTGGGTTCAGAGGTGCATCAGCAGAACCAGATGACTGACTTATTTGAAATAGCAAACTACAAATCAAGCATTAATAGGACTGTATTCTCTTCTCGGTCTCTATGATCAAGATCTATGAACATCTATGAGCAAGATTTTCACTGGCCTCTTTATGAATGGATTCAACTCAATCAATCAATCAATCAATCAATCATGCATGGTTTAAATGTGCTACTGTATAAGCATGTTTTTCCTGCAACATAGAATATATTCAATCATGAGAGGCCAGTTGGTAGGATTTAACAAACTTTATTTAGCAACCGGCATGTATGGCAAATACTTTGGCGCATGACTTCATTGGCCAGTGGCGCTGCTCTTGAGGCAAGAGGAGGGCATCTGCATAGACTAGGGGATCCCCCCTGCCCCCCGTGGGGGATCCTAGAGGAGTCAAGACTCGTTGGTGGCGGACTGGGGAGGTGGGTGGGGCAAAACAACGCTTCAGAGGACGGCTTCAGGGGAGATGGACTGCCGTGAAGCTAGCTGCTGCTATGATCGGCCAGAGAGAGAGAGGTGACGTAGAACCCTTGCTATATACTGTATATGAGAATGAACTGACGTCATATCTGACGTCATTGCAGACGTCATACTTGGACTTTGACTGATCACGTCATACTAGAACTTGACTGACGTCAGGGGGTGATCAGGTTATGCATGTGTGGCCTTCTGCTTGAAATTTGGTCTGGAGACCTCACTTCAATCATGAGAGGCCAGTTGGTAGGATTTAACAAACTTTATTTAGCAATCGGCATACATGGCAAATACTTTGGCGCATGACTCCATTGGCCAGTGGCGCTGCTCTTGAGGCAAGAGGAGGGCATCTGCATAGGCTAGGAGATCCCCCAAAAGGAAGATCCGATTACCGGAGGTTAATTGAGATCGGACCGTCACTTGCCTTACTTTGACTAGGCGTCTTCCAGCAACGACTCGCTGGTGGAGCTTCCCGGTTTGGCCTTGCTTTTGACCTGCGGGCACCGGTAGTTTGACTGTACTTTTCTGGCCTTCAACCTTTAGCGACTTACAGCTATTTGCGGCTGGCGCTTCCCAACTCGGTCTGGCCTTCGATCTTGGTACATTAACGATTTAACTTGGCTCTTCCCAGCTTGGCCTACTTGGCCTCGCCTTGGCACCTCACCTTTGACCAGGCGCCGCCTGACTTGGCCTTCTTGGCCCCCAACTTGGCGCGCGCCGCTCAACTTGGCTTATATATATATTTAGAACACGGCTCTCTTGAATACTCGATTCTGATTGGTCAATCAACAAGATTCACCGGTCATTATTTCTCGACAACCGACCGCTGCTCTGCCACACCTGGATTAATCAGTTGATAAGAGCCTTTTGTCAGCAAACACTACTAATTAGGCCAACCAGTTGCAGCTGTGGTGTCTTGTGTGCCAATTACGAATGAAACCGCTTTGTTGTTGAAAACGCTATTAAAAAATCTATTTGAATAATTATTTTTGTCAGATTATTGAATGATTTAGTTGTAGGCCGTGTTCTAAGCGGGATAATGTATAGTGAGCCGGTGATTACTGGAAATAATGACCTTCAGGTGAATGATTAAGCCCTCCGCTGCGCGTCGGGCTCAATCATTCACCTGTCGGTCATTATTTCGCCAGTAATCACCGGCTCACAATACATTATCCCTTACATATATATATAGGCCTACATAACATATTTTTAGCAAACGAAATCTTAATTTTAAATCATTTTTGTTGGCGTTTATTTCAAAAATAATTATGCTATCTAACTATTCACTGCTGTGGTCTGCATTGCGAGTTCAAAGGGAGCCGCAGCTGCCACACACGCTCCTTAATTAATTAATTTGGGTTTGAATTTACAGGCTCATTAATAAGAGCTATAATAGCCAACATTTAAACAGCAATAAAACACAAAAAACAAACGCTATGATGCAATCATCCCACAAATGTAAGCTATTAAATTAAATTAGCTGATGTGTGTTCGGTGCATTGACTGTGTTCTATATGTACCAATGCTTTCAAATTGATAGACTCTTTGGTGAAGCTGTTTTTCCTACCTGCCTTCTTCCAGATGGTGCAGAATTTCTTTTATTTTCTGCCCACCTTTTCATGTCTTAACCATGTGAACTTCTCCTGCCATGGTTTGAATGTTTTGTCTTTTTCGCTTTTGGCGGCAGCACAGGCAGGTTTCTGTTTCTTCTTGAGAAGGAATAGTAGGTGCTTGACACTTTGCTGCCGTCTTGCTGGCCTCGGCTGAAGTACTTGTAGTTGCACCATCATTAGATTTAAAAAAGGACTGGCCTAGGGATCTCTGCTTTGCCATTTCGGTTTCCTCCTGCGTCAAGTCAAAGCGGGTTCAGGTTTGGCGGGATCGATGGTGCAGTTTGTGGCTTTTGAACGGCGTGCTACAGTTAAAGAAATGTTTTCACCAAACACTCAACATAACAGCAAGGGTGGAGAAAAATACGTAAGTCTATTTAAGTTGTAGCTTAATGGCAACATCACTTAGAATATAGAGGTAACACAATGTTAGGCTATTTTATATAAGGAATTTATTTATTTATTTAGTTGGCATATTTTCAACAGGCCACTTGAGCCGGTGACATTTTAATTTGCTGGCCCACAGCAACAAATAGTGGCGAAAATCCAGCAACTGGCAGCTAACAGGATCCCTGGACCCGCCCCTAGTAAGTTGAAGCCCGAGCCCGACCCGACCAATTAGCATAAATTGTCAGCCCCGAACCTGGCCCAAGCCCGTCGGGCTCGGGCTGAAACTGAACTTTAAGTGTGCATGCATGCATGGATGTGTAAGCATGGAAGAGAGTGAGAAAGAAAAAAGAGAGAGTATCAATCTGGCCTACTGTAAATGCATCAAAAATCTTTTCTTTTTTTGCTCAGTCCGAGCCCGACCCGGACCGACCCATTATCATAAATCCGGGCTCGGGCTGAAACTGAGAACTCTGTATACGTCTCACCTCTCTCCCTACCAGCACTTTCTGTTGCACTGCTGCTCTAATTAGCTAGCTTACCCTCTCTCTCTCTCTTTATTATTAGTGTCAAAGCTGTGCCAGAGACCTGTCGATGCTGTTGCAGCTTCTCGGCCACAGATCGAGGTCGATAAAAGATATAGATTACTTAACGCCTCTTTAAACGTCCTGCTCTATCCGCCTATCAGTGTGGGGGCTGGCAAGGGAGGCAGAGAAGCACATCTGCAGAGTGAGAGAGCCATTCAGCTGGCTTGGCTGTGCTGTGTGCCACAGACAGAGCCAGTCTCCTGTGCTGAGTGTGTCACAGACAGAGCCAGCCTCCTGTGCTGAGTGTGTCACAGACAGAGGCAGTCTCCTGTGCTGTGTGTCACAGACAGACCCAGCCTCCTGTGCTGCGTGTCACAGACAGAGCCAGTCTCCTGTGCTGTGTGTCACAGACAGAGGCAGCCTCCTGTGCTGTGTGTCACAGACAGAGCCAGTCTCCTGTGCTGCGTGTCACAGACAGAGCCAGCCTCCTGTGCTGAGTGTGCCACAGACAGAGGCAGTCTCCTGTGCTGTGTGTCACAGACAGACCCAGCCTCCTGTGCTGCGTGTCACAGACAGAGCCAGTCTCCTGTGCTGTGTGTCACAGACAGAGGCAGCCTCCTGTGCTGTGTGTCACAGACAGAGCCAGTCTCCTGTGCTGTGTGTCACAGACAGAGCCAGCCTCCTGTGCTGCGTGTCACAGACAGAGCCAGTCTCCTGTGCTGTGTGTCACAGACAGAGCCAGTCTCCTGTGCTGTGTGTCACAGACAGAGCCAGTCTCCTGTGCTGTGTGTCACAGACAGAGCCAGCCTCCTGTGCTGTGCTGCGTGTCACAGACAGAGCCAGTCTCCTGTGCTGTGTGTCACAGAGGCAGCCTCCTGTGCTGTGTGTCACAGACAGAGCCAGCCTCCTGTGCTGTGTGTCACAGACAGAGCCAGTCTCCTGTGCTGTGTGTCACAGACAGAGCCAGTCTCCTGTGCTGTGTGTCACAGACAGAGGCAGCCTCCTGTGCTGTGTGTCACAGACAGAGCCAGCCTCCTGTGCTGTGTGTCACAGACAGAGCCAGTCTCCTGTGCTGTGTGTCACAGACAGAGCCAGCCTCCTGTGCTGTGTGTCACAGACAGAGCCAGCCTCCTGTGCTGTGCTGTGTGTCACAGACAGAGCCAGCCTCCTGTGCTGTGCTGTGTGTCACAGACAGAGCCAGCCTCCTGTGCTGTGCTGTGTGTCACAGACAGAGCCAGCCTCCTGTGCTGTGCTGTGTGTCACAGACAGAGCCAGCCTCCTGTGCTGTGTGTCACAGACAGAGCCAGCCTCCTGTGCTGTGCTGCGTGTCACAGACAGAGGCAGCCTCCTGTGCTGTGTGTCACAGACAGAGCCAGTCTCCTGTGCTGTGTGTCACAGACAGAGCCAGCCTCCTGTGCTGTGTGTCACAGACAGAGCCAGCCTCCTGTGCTGTGTGTCACAGACAGAGCCAGCCTCCTGTGCTGTGTGTCACAGACAGAGCCAGCCTCCTGTGCTGTGATGTGTGTGTGTGTGTGTGTGTGTGTGTGTGTGTGTGTGTGTGTGTGTGTGTGTGTGTGTGTGTGTGTGTGTGTGTGTGTGTGAGTGTGTGTGTGTGTGTGTGTGTGTGTGTGTGTGCCATAGAGAAGACAAGCTCACGTGAGCCAGCGACAGAGCCAAGCCTTGCATGTGGTGTGTTACATTCACACATCATCTGGTCTGGTGGCTTCCCTCAGTGAAGCTTCCTCTCACTCAGCCTCTCAGCCACCATTAGTTTTGGGCATGTGCATGTTTTCACAGTTTCACAGCCCACACACTGCTGCCACCCTAACGTCAAATTAGCATACCTTAATGTGTATCATGTTTATCAGTCAGGATGCCATTATTCGTGTGGAGCAGCTGTTGAATAATTTGGTGCTTTTCCAACCGCAATAGTACTGTACCGCATATGGCCCATTTCCACCGCTGGTATTAGTGCAGTCCCGCCCAGCTTCACTCACTTTTCTGTCTCCTTCCACCGGTCAAAAACCTGGACAGTTCGGGTTGAGTCATGCTAGTTTTAGCCCCTGCTTTGCCGGGGTTCCAGGGCTGTGGACCCGGTACCATGCGGTGACGTGAAAACACTGCAGACGACTGTTTGGTCAGGCAGAATCATGTTTACTGTGTCTGGATACTGTCTGTCAATGCTGCTGGATACCAGTTTAGTGAGACTTACCTTCTCTTCTGTTATTTCCAGCAGTCTTTTGTGTTGCTGCCTTCAGCTCTGGTGAAATAAAAATCGACCTCCTTGCTGAGCCTTAACATGACATGACGGTGGTTTTCAATTGTGTTGAGAGAGAAAAGTCTGCTGCTCGGAAACCCCTTACAGGCTACGGCTCTGCTAGGCCGGAGCGGGGGGTCCAGCGGAGCCGAGTGGCCGGGCTGCTGAAGTCTCTTCTCCCTGTCTCTTCCTAAAGCATGGGAAGGCCGCATTCACCTACTATGCTTCTGTAAGCTGGAACAAACTGCCTGAAGACCTCAGATCTGCCTCAACTTTACTCACTTTTAAAAATAGACTAAAGACTTTTATGTTTACCGTCGCTTTTAACTGCTGACAGCTGTTTTTAGGAGATATGTGTGGCCTCTAAAGGCTCGAGTCCAACTATTATAAAGGTTATGGACATTTTTCCAATCATGTGTGTGTAATCATGTTTCTTATCATGATGTCGGGGGATTTAATATAGAAAAAATGGTTTATTCTATTATGCAAACCCAATGAGTCCTCTGTCAGTTTTGAGCTCTTTTTGTAACTGCTGCACCTGTCGCTTATCGTGCGTTCCTTTATCGCAAAAGAACTGGGATGTGGAGGCTAAATGACGTCACATCCATTTTGTTAGCATTCCAATTGCAGAAAAGTTGAGCTGGGAAGTTCACTGTTCACTGGTCAGATCCACTCGCTAGCCAGGCTAGCCATTGTTAGCAATAACAGTTGATAACAAGGCATTTCGTGGCATTTTGCGCATACAAACACTGCAGCCTCATGTCCACACAGATAGAAGAAGTAGGCCGTGTGTGTGTACAGCTGATTTAATGAGACACAAACAAGACAGAAGTGCTAAATAGCATTTATACGATTATAACTACTGTTGTTGCGCAGAGCAGCCATCTTGGATTTTTGAGGTCGGGGCTGCTGAGGCTCCTACAAGTTTGGAATGGGAAATACCAGCTCTGGTGACGTCACCGTCCCAGCTTATGACCTTTGAACCGTAAGATTATCAGTTCCCAGTTATAAAGGAATGCACGATTAATGCACTTTTTATGCTCTTTCTTAAAGTTCTGTTGTGATGTTTTTAAATGCCTATTTTATTCTCTTCTTTTATTCTTTTATTTTCTTGTGTCAACCATTTTATGTGAAGCACTTTGAATTGCCTTTGTTTATGAATGTGCTATACAAATAAACTTGACTTGACTTGACTTGTAGTGTCCTCCGCACAGCGCCGGCATGTAAACAACAACAAAGACATATCTATTCTCCTAACCGATGGTCTCATCCGTTCATGTAGGTCATATAGAGGCACCAGTATTTCACAACCAGTTAAAAAGTCTGTGTTCATTTCTCTCCAAAACAGCAATCTGCTCTGCTGTGCTGAGGCTAAGATGAGCCATTTGATTTCACAAGAGGCTGAAGGCAGCAAGACAAAAGACTGCTGAAAAAACAGGAGTTTGGGGGATCCTACAAACAAGAAGGTAAGCTAACCTGGTAGCTAGCGTATTATGTGCGCGCAAGACAATTCTCTCTGACCAATCAGTAGTCTGCAGTGTTTTCATGTCACCTTTTGGCATCGCCTCAGCTCGCTTGGAACCTGGACGAGGGTGGTAGTAACACGCTTCTTGCCCAATGGAAAACATCAAACAAAAAAGTCCACCCTAAAAAAGTGGCTCATGGAAAAGGGTCATGCGCACGGTTTCTTCTGTGTTTACGGCTGCATTCAAGAATCATGTTGCAGGTCACACTTTGGAGACAGCTGTTGCCACACTGTGAATCAATAACTCTGACCACAAAAGCTAATTGTTTTGTATTCACATAAGCCACACACAAGCCATTTGAGCCATTTTGATACAGGCTAAACAGAAAAACAGACCCTCGCAGCATTTTGGTAAACAAACTGCGTTTCCGGAGGGAAACGGCAATGGGACCCTATGGAGCCAGCCTTGAGTGCTCACTCTAGCCCCGGCTATGTTGTTTACAATTACATTTTAACACGTTCACTGCCACTGACGTATTAATACGTCAAAAAAAATCCAGCGGTTCACTGCCATTGACGTATTAATACGTCAAAAAAAAATCGATTTTTTTTTTTTGACGGTGGGATGTGCATCTAACCCTTTTACATCTCTTATATAAGTATTGGACTAGGGCTGCAACTAACGATTATTTTGATAATCGATTAATCAGTAGGGTTAGTTGTCGATTAATCGATTAATCGGATATATTGAAATCGCTCAGAAATGCTCGATTTAACCCTTTGATGCATACAATTCCAACATTACGATGATTCTAGTAGTCCCTGCAACATAAGTCTGCATCAAAACATTCTTGTTTATACTGTATTCATTAGTGGTTTATATTGGAACACTTCAAACTTGCATACAAAAAGGGGGAAACCACAACCAAGTTAAATTGTAGAAAACTGTTTTTATTTACTCAAGAACATGAACCGAACCAGTGCTATTTTTCTTTTTTCTGTCATTGACTGTCCATCAGTGTGGTACATCTTTTTTCTTTGTCCCCTCTTCTACTGTATTCAGTGGTAAACTTTATTTTAAACTTGCAAAGAAAATGAAGAGGTTTTTTTGGTGGTAGATGTTTTTTCTTTGTCCCCTCTTGTTTATAGTATACTGTATTCACACTGGTTTCTTTTAAACTTGCAAAGAAAAATGGGAATCACAAAATCACAGTTAAATTTAAAACACAAAAGTTAAATTGAAGATAACAGATTCACCCCTTCCCCTCCCCTTCACTGCCTCCTTCCTTCAGCCCTTCACCTCCTCTTTCACTGCCTACTTCCTTTAGCCCGGCCTTCACCACTTTACTTCCCCTCTCCTTCACTGCCTACTTCCTTTAGCCCTTCACCACTTCACCTCCCCTCTCCTCCCTCCAGATATCTTCATATCTTCTTAAATAAAGTGCTTTAACGGACCTGCTCCTGGAATGTGTGTTCATATTTTCGCTCCATCAGTTTTGTGAAGAATGTTCTTGAAGGAAGAGTGTAGCCATGGTGGAGGGTGTTAATCATGGCAATGAAGCCTGCATCTCCAACCGTTGACATGGGCCTCATGTCGGTGACCAGCATGTTCAGGACACTGTCTGTCATGATGGCTGCTTGCCTTGGTATACAAGCCGCATTCCCCACAACGAAACGCCTCATGGTGAGTTGTTTTTTTCTGAAATGAGAAAGACTGTATGAGCGAGTATGCCTAACAGCACTATTAACATAAAACTCAATAAAACTCACTCATTGATGATTTAGTTGATAATTGCTTATGTAAAGAAGGCCTTTATATAACAGAAGCCTCAAATGAAATTTGTCCTAGCTCACTCCTTACATTAAGATGCGCGCACACACACACACACACACACACACACACACACACACACACACACACACACACACACACACACACACACCAATGAACAAGGGACAACAACATCTCTTTTAGCCTTAGTTTACAGACCAAGTCTGCTCTACCACTAACGTTAGCTAGCTAACGCGTAACGTTAACTAGCCGGTCGGCTATAACGTTATCGACCTGGATGCGGGCGCAATGCGCATCGACTGTTAACGTTAGATAAACAAAACAAACTATCTGCTGTCTGCTCTACCACTAACGTTAGCAACGTAACGTAACGTTAACTAGCCGGTCGGCTATAACGTTAATGTTGTCGACCTGGATGGGGCGCAATGCGCATCGACTGTTAACGTTAGATAAACAAAACAAACTATCTGCTGTGAGACGAACATTTCCACTTCAAACAACAATACACATGGGTCTAATAATGTAACATTAATGGTTTACATGCATATCGAGTTTGTAGTAGAATAACGTTAACTTACCCCGCTGCTGAGCTCCCTTGGCACCATCCAATGATCCAACATGTTTGCGTTTAAGGTGTTCACGCAGGGCCGTTGTGCTGCCATGCCATGCAAGATCGGCTTTGCACATTTTGCACGTAACAGACTTTTTATTTCCAGTTAATATGAAGTGCTCCCAAATTTGCTAAGTTTTGGGTCGAGCTGCTGCTTTCTCCTCGGCCATGTTTCAACTTGTTTGTCGTTTACTGCGCGTGCGCAAGGCGAGTGAGGTAGTCGGCTCCGCGACAGCGGGGCCAGGGAGTGACGTAGCCAGCACTGCGCCGCAGCAGCTGCGGTCAGCTGTTGTTAATATCAACAAAACAGATGGCTCTGCGGTCCAACTAATCGCGAGGCAACGAATCGATGATCAAATTCGTTGCCAACGAATTTGATCATCGATTTTAATCGATTTAATCGATTAGTTGTTGCAGCCCTATATTGGACGTGTACAACGTGTACAACCCATTCCACCGACCCACTAAGTGGCGACAAGGAAGGAGGAAGGCAAGCAAAAAGCAGTGTGACGAAGCCATTCTCATGAAAATGGATTGGCGAAAACGCTTTCGTTTTCGCGCTGATTGCTGGCAGTGTGGGATTGCAAATTTGCATAATAGATCACGGATGGAACACACTTTGAAACACGCAGCATAAATATGACCAGAATCGCAAAAGCTTGATCAAAGCTCTCAACCAAAACTCCAAGA
Organism: Poromitra crassiceps; assembly: GCF_964638095.1. Taxonomy (NCBI): domain Eukaryota; kingdom Metazoa; phylum Chordata; class Actinopteri; order Beryciformes; family Melamphaidae; genus Poromitra; species Poromitra crassiceps. The sequence goes on from NC_139624.1 coordinate 89,128,782, forward strand.
AGCGAGCGAGTCCAAACAGACTTCCTCAAAGAGCGGCCGCTCAGACAGGCACAGCCGCACAGCAGCTGCAAAGCAGTGAGACTGGTGACAAGCTTGTGACACGGCCGCTGGCTGCAGCCAAGAGGAACGCCCACGGAGGGAGGAGTTGGAAGCAGAGGGGAGTTTCCTGCTGTTATGGAGGAAATTACTGTTCAAAACTATTGTTTAGGTCTTACTGATGCCAAAAATGAATGGTTAAAGTGACTGTTCTATCGAATTTCACAAAAAGCCGTTTATCTCTGAATAATTTTTCTCACGCTGAAACCATGCTGTATTCAACTGCTAATGCTTACATAACTACTAACTCTACAAACTAACTCTTTTAGACAGAGAAAGCACACATTCTATTAGTTGTTTTGAGATATTGTGTGTTCACAAAATCTTAGCAGAAAAGAATCCTCGGCTCTTGTAAATGAGCCAGAATCCTCAAAAAAAAACCTGGCAGAACCTACCTACAGCATTGAAAAAAGGGCTGGCAGTCAATGTGTTAAAAACTGTGAAAGTTCACACAACTTTAACACGACATGCATATATTATGCATCAAACTCTTCAGCTACTGCTGCTCTCACTCAGAATGTCAAAATATAAGCGATGTGATGTATATGTCAGCCGGTCTGCAGCAGCTCCTTAATGTGTGCTCTGTGTTTGGGGAACAACAGGATGTAAAATATAATGATGCAAAAAGTGCTATTATGATTTGCAGAACCGTGGAAGATAGACGTATGACCTTTCCTGACTTTAAACTGTCTGGTAATGTTCTGAATGTCTGCAGTGAAGTTAAATATCTTGGTCACGTGATCACAGACCAACTGACAGATGACGAGGACATTTATCGTCAGTGTTGTATGTTGTATGTACGAGCAAATGTATTGTCACGTAAATTTGGTTGTTGCACTGATGGAGTGAAGCTGACTCTGTTTACAGCGTACTGTTCACCTTTGTACACTGCACATCTGTGGTTGAACTATAAACAAGCCAGCCTTCAGAGACTGCAAGTGGCATATAATGATGCTCTGAGAATACTGCTAAAAAGGCCCAGATGGACTAGTGAGAGTGAGATGTTTGTGAGTGCTGGAGTAAACACACTGCAAGCTGTCTTGAGAAATGTAATGTACAGGTTTATCTGTCGGCTAAATGATTCTGAAAATCAACTTGTGCTGGTGCTGGTGAACATTGCGTACAGTGCATTGAGTTATAATATGAATGGAGAGAGCGTCCGTATCTCCGCCCTGTATGTGTATTGAAGCCAAAATCTGGCCAGATCAGTGAACCAGAGCATGCGCACTAGCGCCTTTGATTGAGAACCTGCGAGAGCTCCACGCCCCTCTGAACTTTCTTAGGTAGAGCTGCTGTTTCTAGAATGCGCACAGTGCGTTGTGTATTTATATACAGTCTAGCTCTGTAAATATTACACTTTAAGTTGTAATATTTTTTGTCTCGCCAAAAGTAACCAGGAAGATTCCCACTATGAGATCAGTTTATCAAAATGACGCCTGTACGAAAATCTGATTTTGGTTGTCGGAGATTCAGACCTCCGGGCTGCTGCTGTGCTCTCAGCGCTCTCAGCGCGGGCCGGAAGTGGAGGCAGGCCAGCCTCACTGGGGGGATTGCTGTGTCTAGCCTAATGTTTTCGTGGCATTTTGATTAACTTTATGATTTAATTCCTTTTGGAGCAAATGTTGGTGTTACAAATCTAACCTTGACGCTTTACGCAACGTTGTTTGCTGGTGTTGTGGGTACTGCAGCCTGTAACGTTCTCCGTTGTCGGAGATTGAGTTGTACTGTCAATGGTTGTATCAGCCAGACAAGTCAGATCTCCGGGCTGCTCTCAGCCCGCAAGAGGAGCCAGGGCTGCTTGGCTCAGCCTCTCACTGGGAGAAATTCTCAGATGAACAGCTCTGTGTTGATTAGCCTAATGTTTCCGTGGCATTTTGATTAACTTAATGATTACATTTCTTTTGGTGCAAATGTTGGTTTAACACATGTAACCGTGAGGCTACTTGTTGTACCCGCGTTAGCCTAGACCTGAGCCAGGCTGCCTGGTCTATTGCCTGGTATATCGTTACTAAGAGAGGAGCTTGTGAACAACGAACATCCCCACAGTCAAAGCATTTCCCCCAGATATGCATATAAAAACGTTTGTTGCTTTAAACCCTTGTACCCTGCTAATCCGCTACCGCTCAAACGTCTGCTGGTCCATGTACATGGACCGTGATATTAATTATTATTTTTGATAGTCTTAATTAATTTATTTTTTTATTTTTTATTGATTCTTATCCATTGGTAACTTCATCTCTCATACCTCATATCAACATTTCATGCTCACTGAATTTTAACCCCTCAAATGCCAGTTTACTGTATTTACTGTACAATAAAATTTTCAGTAGAAAACACAAAATATTATTTTTTTCCCTTCCCATGAATGCCACCTGGTGGCGCTGTGGTGGGATTATCATAGCTATGGATTGATGACATTTTTGGCGGAGGAATTACTTTATCCCAGCTTCCATCTTTTGAGAATTGCAAATTTGCATTTTTTTAACTTTCATGGATCTTGATATTAGTACTTGTTTTTTATATTTATAAGTAAGTATTTTCTTATTTTTTATCGATCCATATCCGTTCCTGATTCCATTCCTCCCACCTCATATGTGTAGTTGAACATCCTGCTCAAAACACACGCTTGAGCGACACCATTTAGGCCATGAGTGAGGGAGCACAGAACTGGCCTCCATGGATGACGCTCTGACCGCCTCCGCCGCCCAAGGCGCTCCTTCGTGGGCATCGGATGTTACTGTGGCCCGCTGCGCCTCGCCGATTTTGCCTGTCTCAACGCGGAAGTCATTGAAACCTCTTAGAACGGCAATGATCGCGACAAGATTACACATCTAGAGTCACTTTTTGACGCCGATTCCGAAAATGCTCGTCATGAGTCTCTACAACGAACGGGCGCGGAGATACGATGTAGTTTCAACTAAGGTAAGTTTTACAAAAAAAAACATGAAACTGCCCATTTTCGACTTCCAGCTAGTTTTCACAAGAAACGCAAATGAGCTTCATCCTATGGAATCAAATAAGGGCCAAGCTTCAAATAATTAGTTTGCACCGGAAAATCCGCGTTCCCAGGTCATATGACCATTTTTCCATGATTGATAACTGCAGGGTACTTTTCATGTAAATCTCCATGTAATTGGTTGCTGTGCTGTGCTGTGTGATGTGCTGGGGAAATAGCGGGGGGGGGCAAACACAATAGAAACTACAAATTTGATGTCTTGAGTCGAACTGAGAGGTGTAAGATCAGAAAAATAATTATTTTTGGGGAAAGTGGCTGGGAGTCGAATTTTTTTTTTTTTTTTTTTTGCAAAATTAACATTGAAGTCAATGGGAAAACTATGCAATGGAATTGAAGCCTTGTAACTCAACCAAATGTTCAATCAACCCGAAGGTTAGATATTAAGGTCAAATTTCAAGGTATTTGGTACAGGATGCCCGCTGAAAAAAATTAAATACATTAATTTTGTAAGAATTTCCTGGAGGTCTCAAAAAGGCGGTTTTAATGGAAGTCAATGGACTTTAAGGACGTTTAAGGAGTATTTGAGTTTCTGGGTGCCAGGACGATGTTTTTCTATTTTTTTCAACGTGAATTACCATAATAAACCATAAAAAAAACATGTGCTTAATCTTACACTTTTCGCTCCAGGATTTTCCAAATTACACTTACGCGATTATTGCTTCGCACCGGCTGGGTGGACCAGCAGGGTATAAGGGTAGCCTACAAGAAATAAAACGTCTGTTTGTATGTCATGCTAACCCGTTAGCGATGAGCTAATGGTGGTTGTGTACTACTAACTAGGCCGCCCTCATCTCATCTTATACCCGGGACGGGAGTTAACGTTATAAAACACATTTCCTGTCAGTTGGACAACCTGGTCAGTTCTGAAAATATGTGTCTATTATTGTGTTATTCCAGCTATCGTTATCGGTTGTTAAGTTATAGTAATATGAAAAACAGCCGACATGCAAGCAGCTAATGCTAGCTTGCATGTTAAAACCATTGTGTAGCCTACTTATAACGTAGCTGGAGTAACTCATAAAACACATATTTTCTGAACTTACTTCAGTCCCCAACCAACGTTAATTCCTCGCGCACAAAACATTTGTTTTCATTCCTCAAAACAATGTTCTTTTTATTGGGGTCCATTGATGTCTGTAGCCAGCACAGCCAACATGAGCCACCGACCTCCAGGCAGCGTTAGATAACATAAAGCCGTGTGTCTTGTCTGTGACGAATAGATCTATTATGTGCAGACCCTGTCCAGCCAATGACGGCTTGAGACTGGCTGCCACAGCTGTCAATCATCCATTTTGATCCCTTTTTATATGTCAAATAACTACTTAAAAACAAACTGATCAGAAAAATGACCACTTGCACAGGCATTAGCATGATAATGACTATCTAAAATGATACAAACCACCTTTGGAAAAAAATTATCTGACGTATACTGTGATTATTTCGGTTGTGATTTTCCCATCCACTAACATGGGGAGGCGGGCCTTGTGACCTAATACTGGATTCAGCCGTCAGGGCGGCGATCTAACATGCAGCGGCTTCACTTATGGGACCATGGAATTGCGTCCATCTTATATAGGTCGATGGTACAGTGCCACACGCTGCACGTCTCAGCTTTGGGAGCACTGGTATAGGTGTCTTTTAAAATGAGTCACTAGACTATTTTTATTTTGTGTTTTCTTTTAATCTTTTTTGTATTATGTGTATTTGACTGTATTTTTGTATGGACCTCGAGTCTGCAATAAAGTCTATCTATCTATCTATCTATCTATACTTTAGTTTTTGCGATATGAACGTTTGTTTGGCACAACTCATACTAGTTAACTGCTGCGCTTCCAGGGGATTTGCAGTGTCGTGACATCACGCTGATTCCTCGTATACTCTGTTTAAAGCAAAAATATTATTAACATAGTAAGGGAAACAATACGACAATATGAGATTATAAAGCGCTGTGTAGGCTGAGCAGAGAAACCCTAAATAAAATACTTGAAGTTTTCCGCTTTTTACCTTCGCTTATCACTCAATGATCAGCTGATAAGCCTGCCAACTCCGCTTCCTACCACCCACCATGCACATCTGAAGGCATGTGGCTAAGGAATGTGCTCCCTGATAAATATGCACAATGGAAGTAACATTATTTTCCCTTTATTATTAAGCAACTGATGCTGATACTGAACTAATGTCCTGCTCCCTCCTGGTCATGAATCCTCTCAGCCTGGCTTCAGGGCGGATGGACGCTCTGCAGCATTCTGCAGACGTTTTCTGTAGACGAGTCTGGAATGTCACAGTTTATGGGACTCTGTTGGGTGAGAGACCAGCTATTCCAAAACCATAGGTGTACCCATTCCCACCGGCCGCTGGGATATTCACACACATTCCAGCTATCGGACATGAGAGCAACAGAAAGAGGCCACCGTGTCTACAGAGTCACACAATGAAGGCTTTAACCCGAGGGGAGACACATTATTGGGAGAATGAGGCCAATGCGGAAGTGCCAAAAACTGCAGTTCGTTGAATTGCCAATTGAGGCTGGCTGCAAAAGTGAGTCATCTCTTTTGACAGTATGATGCTTTAACTGCATCTCTTTTGACAGTATGATGCTTTAACTGCATCTCTTTTGACAGTAAGATGCTTTAACTGCATCTCTTTTGACAGTATGATGCTTTAACTGCATCTCTTTTGACAGTGTGATGCTTTAACTGCATCTCTTTTGACAGTAAGATGCTTTAACTGCATCTCTTTTGACAGTATGATGCTTTAACTGCATCTCTTTTGACAGTATGATGCTTTAACTGCATCTCTTTTTACAGTATGATGCTTTAACTGCATCTCTTTTGACAGTGTGATGCTTTAACTGCATCTCTTTTGACAGTGTGATGCTTTAACTGCATCTCTTTTGACAGTAAGATGCTTTAACTGCATCTCTTTTGACAGTATGATGCTTTAACTGCATCTCTTTTGACAGTATGATGCTTTAACTGCATCTCTTTTGACAGTATGATGCTTTAACTGCATCTCTTTTGACAGTATGATGCTTTAACTGCATCTCTTTTGACAGTATGATGCTTTAACTGCATCTCTTTTGACAGTGTGATGCTTTAACTGCATCTCTTTTGACAGTATGATGCTTTAACTGCATCTCTTTTTACAGTGTGATGCTTTAACTGCATCTCTTTTGACAGTATGATGCTTTAACTGCATCTCTTTTGACAGTATGATGCTTTAACTGCATCTCTTTTGACAGTATGATGCTTTAACTGCATCTCTTTTGACAGTGTGATGCTTTAACTGCATCTCTTTTGACAGTATGATGCTTTAACTGCATCTCTTTTGACAGTATGATGCTTTAACTGCATCTCTTTTGACAGTATGATGCTTTAACTGCATCTCTTTTGACAGTGTGATGCTTTAACTGCATCTCTTTTGACAGTATGATGCTTTAACTGCATCTCTTTTTACAGTGTGATGCTTTAACTGCATCTCTTTTGACAGTATGATGCTTTAACTGCATCTCTTTTGACAGTATGATGCTTTAACTGCATCTCTTTTGACAGTATGATGCTTTAACTGCATCTCTTTTGACAGTGTGATGCTTTAACTGCATCTCTTTTGACAGTGTGATGCTTTAACTGCATCTCTTTTGACAGTGTGATGCTTTAACTGCATCTCTTTTGACAGTATGATGCTTTAACTGCATCTCTTTTGACAGTGTGATGCTTTAACTGCATCTCTTTTGACAGTATGATGCTTTAACTGCATCTCTTTTGACAGTGTGATGCTTTAACTGCATCTCTTTTGACAGTATGATGCTTTAACTGCATCTCTTTTGACAGTGTGATGCTTTAACTGCATCTCTTTTGACAGTATGATGCTTTAACTGCATCTCTTTTGACAGTATGATGCTTTAACTGCATCTCTTTTGACAGTGTGATGCTTTAACTGCATCTCTTTTTACAGCATGATGCTTTAACTGCATCTCTTTTGACAGTATGATGCTTTAACTGCATCTCTTTTGACAGTGTGATGCTTTAACTGCATCTCTTTTGACAGTGTGATGCTTTAACTGCATCTCTTTTGACAGTATGATGCTTTAACTGCATCTCTTTTGACAGTATGATGCTTTAACTGCATCTCTTTTGACAGTATGATGCTTTAACTGCATCTCTTTTGACAGTATGATGCTTTAACTGCATCTCTTTTGACAGTATGATGCTTTAACTGCATCTCTTTTGACAGTATGATGCTTTAACTGCATCTCTTTTGACAGTATGATGCTTTAACTGCATCTCTTTTGACAGTGTGATGCTTTAACTGCATCTCTTTTGACAGTATGATGCTTTAACTGCATCTCTTTTGACAGTATGATGCTTTAACTGCATCTCTTTTGACAGTATGATGCTTTAACTGCATCTCTTTTGACAGTGTGATGCTTTAACTGCATCTCTTTTAACAGTATGATGCTTTAACTGCATCTCTTTTGACAGTATGATGCTTTAACTGCATCTCTTTTGACAGTAAGATGCTTTAACTGCATCTCTTTTGACAGTATGATGCTTTAACTGCATCTCTTTTGACAGTGTGATGCTTTAACTGCATCTCTTTTGACAGTGTGATGCTTTAACTGCATCTCTTTTGACAGTGTGATGCTTTAACTGCATCTCTTTTGACAGTATGATGCTTTAACTGCATCTCTTTTGACAGTGTGATGCTTTAACTGCATCTCTTTTGACAGTATGATGCTTTAACTGCATCTCTTTTGACAGTATGATGCTTTAACTGCATCTCTTTTGACAGTATGATGCTTTAACTGCATCTCTTTTGACAGTATGATGCTTTAACTGCATCTCTTTTGACAGTAAGATGCTTTAACTGCATCTCTTTTGACAGTATGATGCTTTAACTGCATCTCTTTTGACAGTATGATGCTTTAACTGCATCTCTTTTGACAGTATGATGCTTTAACTGCATCTCTTTTGACAGTATGATGCTTTAACTGCATCTCTTTTGACAGTATGATGCTTTAACTGCATCTCTTTTGACAGTATGATGCTTTAACTGCATCTCTTTTGACAGTGTGATGCTTTAACTGCATCTCTTTTTACAGTATAGCCCTTTTCCCACATGCGCTTTGTACCGCAAAATGACCGGAACGTGGTGTAATGCCTGCATGTGGGAAAGGCGCCGTGCCGGTATAAGCGCGACCCCGTCGTCCCCGACATTTCACCAGTTTCGATCCAGTCAGAAGAGCGGTATGCTCTTAAGGGGACGCAAGTGGAAACGGGTCCAGTCATTTTCCGCGACAGCGGTCCTTCAATCATGGGCGAAGTGTAGCCTACACACGTTGCTTAATGTTCCAGCGGGCATAATCTAATCATTCGCGCACATTAAAGCAAACTGGCGAAATTATCTTGTGATAGCCTAATAAGAGCAGTATGTCAGCTTGCTGATTTCCGAAGGCAAGCCGGACACATCAAACGAAGCCAGTCTGTAAAAAGTGCTTCAACGCGACGCAGGTGAACGGATAAACATCGAACCAGCAACTATTTCTCTCAGACACGGATCCCAACTTCTTCAAAGTGCATCATCTAATCATTCGCGCACATCAAAGCAAACTACTTCCACACATTTCGCTTCATGCATTTGCTTTCTCTACATACATAGGCTACAAGCGTTGGGCAGCTTGCCTTGCAAGCCTCTGCCATTCTCGCTTTGTCTGTCCTGTGTCAGGCTGCTGCAAAGTATGGAGGACTGAGTGAAGTTTTGCCGACCCCCCAAATAAGCTCCCCCCTCCCCCCTCCCCCCGTCCCCCAACATACCGGCTATTTGACGACTAGATTCCCATATGCGCGCGCTAAGGTGTGAAGGGAAATTCAGGGAAATGTCCGATATTGACTTACAGGTAATTTTCCGGTACGCATGTGGGAAAAGGGCTTATGATGCTTAACCTTGACCGTGAGGCGACAGTAGATGCTGACATGATGTGAAGAAGGAAGTGATGTAACTCTTTTCACTGACATTACTGTAAGTGGCCGTGGGATGTGAGGTAAACATCTTCAAGCAGCACTCACTGCCTTTCCGGTGAGCCTGAATGACCTCTGCAGCACTTTACTGTTCTGAGAAAGCTACTGTAGCACGCACTGTCCTCACTGGTTCAGCCGCACTGAACCATGAAAAAGCAGTAGCGAGTGCTCAGTTACTATACACACACACACACACACACACACACATGTGCGCGCACACACACACACACATACGCAGAAACACACACAGAAACACACACACACACACACACACACACACACACACACACACACACAGACAAGGTCCAGGGCCAAACACCATCAAAGCTCATAGACAAAGATGCACTGTTTACCCCTCAGGCCAAGGCAGCATGCATCACTGGACAGCGCTGTCTGAGGAAACAACGTTAGCGCTGCACTGATACAATGATAGAAGAAGAAAACCTCTACGCCACAAAGAAGGCGATGGAAAGCCAGGTCTGTGCTTCTTTTGTTTGGGCTGAGGTGCAGGCAGGCACACACACACACAATTAAGAAAAGAGCTCAAAGTCAGCTGGTCTTCTGTGCAGTTGCAGTTCATGTTACAGGAAAAATCCACCTTATAACACTGTTGGAAAAAAAAGGATTTAGCATTTCTGGGCCTATTTGCTCTGCTGTATTCTTCGTATTACTGTACATAGTGCAGCTGCAATGGAGTATAATTAGGAGGAACATAGAAAGGGAAATTGATATTGATTATTGATATTGGTAAATTTGGTTTGCTTCAGTCCCTCAGATTCAAAGACCTTCATTCTAGAGCCACCATTTTGCACCGGTTTCTCTACCGACAGTAGCCTCAATAGACCATAATGCAATGCAGCCACAAAACAGTATACACAAAAGGGTGCGACTCCCACTTTTTCTTGACCATAAAAAGCTATCGCTCTCTCCACCCACACATAAAACCCACAGCTGAGATGCAACAAGCTTGTGCCTATAGACCAAATCAGCGGGATGTTTACATTTACTTCCGGGTACCCCTGAGGTCCACACATTATAATGGCGGTGGACGGCACAAACTGACGTGTTGAAGACAAAAACAGACAAAGAAGACAAAAATGGTTCGTCCGTGTTGTGTTGTTGTTTAATATCATTCATAACAACACTTTCACTAACGTTAGTGGAGACCATACTAGCTAATTTACCTGTTGGACCAGACTAGAGTAGACTTGAAGCTAAATTAAATTGACGTGGCGTCAGTAGCTCTGTCTGTACCAGGCTCTTTCTCGCCGAGAAGAGCCTGGTGACGCGAGGTTACTCTGTCTGTAACGTAAAAAAACAGCGAGTTTGACAGACAAACAAACGTTATTAGCTAGCTAACACTACATAAAACAAACACAGAAGAAAGGCTAGATACGTCGGACAAGCATGTTTACCAACCGTTTAACCATTTAAATTGAAAGTAGTCGGCCGAAAACAACGAGAGGGTTTGACAGCATTTATTTGACAACACGCACATTTAAACCTGCCGCCTTCCCCAAGTGGTACCCGGAAGTAAATTTGTTTACATGGTGACGTCACGGTGATTTGGTCTATTCTCTAGGGGGTGTCGAAAGGCATTGTGGGAAATGTAGGAAATCAGTCGACGAGGCAGGTTGAGGGAAAGTGGGTGCACCAAGAAAAGGCGGTGAGACTGTGTTGTGCTGCTAGCTTGTTTGTTGGCTCATGACAACGCTCCCTGCAGAAAACGCCTCACTTTTTTAGCTTTTACACGATGACGGCATTCTTGGGGCTTGACACAGCCCCCGTTCGCCATGGAAGACAATGATAGACAAGCATTGAACATTGAACAATACAGCCTTATGGCACAGGCACAATAAATCGCATTGTATTCAACAAACATAACGATTTGCTAAACAGAATCTGTGTTAAGTGCCCGCTACTAATGTCGCACATGTAAGGGATAATGTATATTGAGGCGGTGATTACGGGGGAAATAATGACCGACAGGTGAATGATTGAGCCCGACGCGCAGCGGAGGGCTTAATCATTCACCTGAAGGTCATTATTTCCAGTAATCACCGGCTCACTATACATTATCCCGCTTAGAACACGGCCTACAACTAAATCATTCAATAATCTGACAAAAATAATTATTCAAATAGATTTTTTAATAGCGTTTTCAACGGCAAAGCGGTTTCATTCGTAATTGGCACACAAGACACCACAGCTGCAACTGGTTGGCCTAATTAGTAGTGTTTGCTGACAAAAAGCTCTTATCAACTGATTAATCCAGGTGTGGCAGAGCAGCGGTCGGTTGTCGAGAAATAATGACCGGTGAATATTGTTGATTGACCAATCAGAATCGAGTATTCGAGAGAGCCGTGTTCTAAAGCCTATTAATCACTCCCGCATTAAATAATTGAAGACAACTCATTTCCTCAAGTCCCAATTATGCTGCAAAGAAAACAGGTATTTTTATGGGGCTTTAGGCCTACTGGGTTTTTATTCTGTAATCCAATCTGGAGCAGTTTGTGTGGAAAATTCATTAATTAATTAATCCTACAAAGCTAAATCAAGCCCGTTAGAAATAGACAGAATAGAGGAAGCTAGGTATTTTACCTTCAAAATAAAAGCTGTAATTTATAACTGGGTAAATAAAAAACAGAACTGTGGAATCTCTCTCTCTCAACACAGCACATTACTTGAAATGACTAAAAACGAACAGTTAATCAAAGTCAAAACGTGTACTTCTTCATTTAATTTCTCTTCCTGTCTCTCCCTGCAAAGCGCAGTGCTCCCAGGGGAGCTGCGAAGCTGCGCGCTGCTAGAAACGTCTGGCGACATGCGCTTACGGCTGCGGAGGCCTAGCCCCCTGCGTGATGACGTCATATTTTCCGCATGCCTGGAATAGGTCCCGCCCTTTAAGGGCTCATTATACTCGAGCAAGGCTCCGCGAGGCAGAGCTCCGCGAGTCACGTGCGGACCTCGCGCTGGCCCGTGAAAAGTCGCAATGAAACGCTATTATGTGCAGTACTGAGTGTGCTTTCACTCTCAAACGACCGTATATCAGCACATGAATGAATCACCAAACTTGTTTTTACTGAATAGCCGTTTCAGTTCTCAGCCCTGATAGCCTACTCTGTGCTGCGTTTAATCTCTCGCAAACTTGCTCTCAACACAACACATTTACTTGGTGAAATGACTAAAAACGAACAGTTGCAAATCAAAGTTTAGCCTACCACATGGGTCAAGAAATGTGGTGAAAACACAGCTCAGTGTTCAGGGCTCAGTGGCTCGAAAGCGGCCATGTTTGGAGAGAAGCCGTGCGGAGGTCGCGCTGTGAGAAAAATCTTCAGGTACGCGGTGGGCGGCACCCAACACATTGACGTCATTTGACGCTTGTGGCCCTCGCTCCTCAAGCACTATAGAGAGCAGCTTATCCTGCGGCCTGCGATGACATTGTGCATTGGCGATGTCAAATGGTGGCGATTGGACGATCTGACTGAGGTCAAGATCGCACAACTCTATTGGTCTGTCGACACTTTTGAAACAGTCGCCGGCAGAAATGAGGACTTGAGTCGACACTTTCAAGTGTCGACGAGAAGTGTCTCCTACCTGGTGAAATTTCTAATGTTGCTGACTATGTCACATATGGCCCAATTCCACCACAGGTAGTAGCGCGGTCCCGCTCCGCTCGACTCGATAAATGGTCTCATTCCACCGGTAAAAACCGGCCCAGCCCGGTTTGATTTGGGGCTGAGTCGTGCTACTTTTCGTCCCTGCCTCGTCGGGGTTCTATTCTGCGAACCCGGGTTCATACGGTGACGTGAAAACATTGTAGACGACTGATTGGTCAGGCAGAATCGTGTTTACTCTGTCTATCCTACTGACTGTCAATGCAGCGCTGCATACCAGTTTAGTGGGGGCTTACCTTCTCTTCTGTTATGCTTTTCCATCAGTCTTTTGTGTTGCTGCCTTCGCCTCTGGTGAAATAAAATCGTGGCGGTGGTTTCAATTGTCCAAAAGTCCGCTGCTCTCAGGAAGCGCTTGTGTAGTTCAGTGCTGCGTCGGCTCTGCTAGGCCGCAGGCGCTTTGGTGAAGCCGCGGTCTTGCCTGGTGAGAGGCTGCCGGGGTAGAGGCTTCACTCTAGCGCAACCCCCGTCCCTCGCGCCCGTCCCTCGCGCAGCGCATGTGAGTTTTGACTAACAACAAAGTGATATCCATTCTCCTGGCCGATTGTCACATTTGCCCATGTACTGTACACTGTAGGTCATTTAGAGGCACCAGTATTTCATAAACAGTTTAAAAGTTCTGTGTATGGATTTAATTGTAACGTTATATGTTATAGCCTACTTCGGAACATGGGCGGAGGGCAGATATGCGGTCGCTATGGCGACCAGGTGTGGGCGGGGGCAGATGAACGGCGGTCGAAGCAGAACGTCCATCGGGTTGAAACAAGTAGAGCCGAGTGGTGACGGGCTGTGCAGGGCTGTAAAATGTGGTGGAAATGAGCCAATAGTGTCACGCATGTGTGATTGGCTAGATCCACGCGGACTTGACTTCCTTGTTTGCTGCATTGAAATCGATTGAAATCAATATGAAAACATGTCCCCGCTATTTTTATCGTCACTAAGAACACCGTGACCAACTTCCCAGAGAGAGAGCAGGTGAGTTGTGTGTCATTATGCTGCAGTTGAACGTTACATCAGGTTGCAGGGACAGCGCTGTTTATGTCCGACGTGGTTAACCATAAATGCAACACCATGGGCGAGTTTATTTTTCGTCAGTGACCATGTGTTGAGCAACACTTTCCAATAAGTATAAATTAGGCTTTAGGCTCCAGCACCGGGGCTTTCAGCCTCTGATCGCCTCTTCTCTCCCTGATTTAGGCAAGGAAGAGTAGGGGGTGTTCACATCCATCTGGCCCTACCTCACATGGTGTTAAACCCCACAGATAGCCCCCTCCATCGTCAGCTGTCTAAATCCCTGAGTCAGCTTTCACATTGTGTTTACTGAAATGGCATTTCAAAAACAATAGCTAAGCTCTCTGACGTGTGCTTTTAAAGTAATAATACGTGACATTTTCAGATGAATAAATGTCACCGACTGATATAACACAATAATGACTGAACCTAGTGCCAGTTCCTGAAAGCTTTTCAATTTGCTGTGTCTGGTCTGGTGTCTGTCTGCTAGGTCTTTCCTGGGAAAAATCATCTAGCCACACAGGAAGTGATGTGTTATGCCTTTCCTGCATTTGTTTGGAATGAAGAGAAGAACTGGGTAGGTAGCATGAGCAGCGATAGCCACCATGGCTGAACAGGCAAAGAAAGGGCACCGCCTACAAATCACCTGTTTGACAGGTGATTTCTGGGAAGTGCAGCAAAAAAACACCAGAACAATGAGTGCTTGCCACCAAAGATGGAGACAAAATTAAAATGCTTTATTATAATGTAGTTTAACAGTATTTAAAATGCTTTATTGTAATGTAATTTAACAGTATTTAAAATGCTTTATTGTAATGTAGTTTAACAGTATTTAAAATCTTTATTGTAATGTAGTTTAACAGTATTTAAAATGTTTTATTGTAATGTAGTTTAACAGTATTTAAAATGTTTTATTGTGATGTAATTTAACAGTATTTAAAATGCTTTATTGTAATGTAGTTTAACAGGATTTAAAATGCTTTATTGTAATGTAGTTTAACAGTATTTAAAATGCTTTATTGTAATGTAGTTTAACAGGATTTAAAATGCTTTATTGTAATGTAGTTTAACAGTATTTAAAATGCTTTATTGTAATGTAGTTTAACAGTATTTAAAATGCTTTATTGTAATGTAGTTTAACAGGATTTCAAATGCTTTATTGTAATGTAGTTTAACAGTATTTAAAATGCTTTATTGTAATGTAGTTTAACAGTATTTCAAATGCTTTATTGTAATGTAGTTTAACAGGATTTCAACTGCTTTATTGTAATGTAGTTTAACAGTATTTAAAATGCTTTATTGTAATGTAGTTTAACAGTATTTAAAATGTTTTATTGTAATGTAGTTTAACAGTATTTAAAATGCTTTATTGTAATGTAGTTTAACAGTATTTAAAATGCTTTATTGTAATGTAGTTTAACAGTATTTAAAATGCTTTATTGTAATGTAGTTTAACAGTATTTAAAATGCTTTATTGGAATGTAATTTAACAGTATTTAAAATGCTTTATTGGAATGTAATTTAACAGTATTTAAAATGCTTTATTGCAATGTAGTTTAACAGTATTTAAAATATTTTATTGTAATGTAGTTTAACAGTATTTAAAATGCTTTATTGGAATGTAATTTAACAGTATTTAAAATGCTTTATTGGAATGTAATTTAACAGTATTTAAAATGCTTTATTGTAATGTAATTTAACAGTATTTAAAATGCTTTATTGTAATGTAGTTTAACAGTATTTAAAATGCTTTATTGTAATGTAGTTTAACAGTATTTAAAATGCTTTATTGTAATGTAGTTATTACGGTATTTGAAAAGAATATGTCACTGAGAGGCCATTTTCACCTGGCGTTAACATGAGTTTTCTGCCATCAGATTGCAATCAGATTGTATTTTATCACTTCAGCCTGATTCCATTTACACCTGGCGTTAACATGCATTTTCTGCAATCTGATTGCAATCAGATTGCAGAAATGGTTGTCCTCTCAATCCGCATAAAGTTGCTGTATCCAGATTGAGAGGACACATTGCATTTACACTTGTGTTCAATGTGTACACAATGCATCCCCGGCCACCTCCAGAGGTGGTTTGGCCGATCAGATTGCAATCCTTCTTCAATGCGTTTTGGGGGTGATTACACCTGGCATTTCAAGTGATCAAACACAATCTGATTGCAATCTGATCACAGAAAACGCATGTTAACGCCAGGTGTAAATGGCCTCATTGAGAAGCGGTGCCAAGGAAGCCAAAATGCTCTGGATACAAATAATGAATAATAAAAAGCCATAAACTCAATAATAATTAAATGTGACACAGTTGTCACAGAGTTGCAAATGTTGCAGAATGTAGCCTTAAATAACCAGTGCTCACTTTGTTATGTAATTCCAAGTATGATGAAACCTGACATGTTCATTTGAATAATTCACTCTTTTTTGCCTTGTTCCTGATGAGGAAAACCTAAAACATGCTCCGAAATATCAAACCACAGACGTGAGGAAAGATCATTTCTATTTTAGCTTGGCAGTGTTTCTGAATGCACAAAAAAATATCAACCAATATATAGCCTGTCTATCAATAACAAATGGGGTGAATGTGGCCTACACTAAAGTAACATTAATTTGGGTGAATTACCTTCCAATCTCTATTCCACTGGGCTGGCAGATGGACAGACACACACTGAGTGATTGAAGTGCAGCCAGTCTTAATTAAATAGATCATACATTTCCCTTACAGGCAAAAAAAACAACACGTGAGCTATTGACGAGCAAATGGAAAATGTAACCGCCTTTAAAAAGCACAATTCCTGCTTATTCTGAGACATTGAGATGGTTTCCAGAATGGTCAAATAAATCAACATCAAAAGGACCAAGTGACTATCTTGGGGGGATGGGGGGGATTATCTGTTAACTGTGAAGAAGTTCTTAGAAATAACTGCCTCCTGCTAGTGGAGGGATGGGTCACATGACGGCTCACATGACATTGTGTCATCCAGGCTACGCCCCGGGGTGCCGAGGGCTTCTCTCACTCAAAAAACTGGAAGCCGTTATAATTAACAAATGCTGTACGCTTTACTAGTGTCTGCTGTCTGCTTTCTGGTTGGACCCAAGGAAGCAACAACACTTGGGTCTATGGTTTCATCAGTCAGTCATAAACAGAAAACATTAAATGTATTTTTGCCACTAAAATCTCTATGTGAAGAGTTTGGTTCCAAAATGGCATATGCAACATTTAAAAATAAAAGCGACATCTAGTCATTTAAAATGATTGATAGCGTAAAAATAAAACAAATTATAGTGCTTTCACGAGAACAGTAAGTAGGTTAAGCCCTTTGTTGACATAATTATAACCCTTTTACAGACTGCGCCGGGTCTTTTATATCTCAGACATACCGAGTCATGATGTCGAGTAATGATTTTCCTCTCAAATCCATAGCATTTTGCAATAAAACTCTTCATTCAGCCTTTTTTCTCTCTCTCTCAGAATAGATTATAGGATAACATCAAACTGTTATATAAACTGGCACACAAGTAAAAGGGCCTATGTCTATTAGGTCAAGCCCAGCCATGCTTGAATAGAACGACTGTGAAAAGACAACATTTTCCCTGGTCCAGCCCATGTGATGTGGTGCGAGAGGCACGCTCAAAGGAATGCCAATGCAGGGAGGGTTTCCCTTGTGCCAATGCAGTGAGGAGGGTTTCCCTTGTGCCAATGCAGTGAGGAGGGTTTCCCTTGTGCCAATGCAGTGAGGGTTTCCCTTGTGCCAATGCAGGGAGGGTTTCCCTTGTGCAGTGAGGAGGGTTTCCCTTGTGCCAATGCAGGGAGGGTTTCCCTTGTGCCAATGCAGTGAGGGTTTCCCTTGTGCCAATGCAGTAAGGGTTTCCCTTGTGCCAATGCAGGGAGGGTTTCCCTTGTGCATTGAGGAGGGTTTCCCTTGTGCCAATGCAGTGAGGAGGGTTTCCCTTGTGCCAATGCAGTGAGGGTTTCCCTTGTGCCAATGCAGGGAGGGTTTCCCTTGTGCAGTGAGGAGGGTTTCCCTTGTGCCAATGCAGGGAGGGTTTCCCTTGTGCCAATGCAGTGAGGGTTTCCCTTGTGCCAATGCAGTAAGGGTTTCCCTTGTGCCAATGCAGGGAGGGTTTCCCTTGTGCATTGAGGAGGGTTTCCCTTGTGCCAATGCAGTGAGGAGGGTTTCCCTTGTGCCAATGCAGTGAGGGTTTCCCTTGTGCCAATGCAGGGAGGGTTTTCCTTGTGCAGTGAGGAGGGTTTCCCTTGTGCCAATGCAGGGAGGGTTTCCCTTGTGCCAATGCAGTGAGGGTTTCCCTTGTGCCAATGCAGTGAGGGTTTCCCATGTGCCAATGCAGGGAGGGTTTCCCTTGTGCAGTGAGGAGGGTTTCCCTTGTGCCAATGCAGTGAGGAGGGTTTCCCTTGTGCCAATGCAGTGAGGGTTTCTCTTGTGCCAATGCAGGGAGGGTTTCCCTTGTGCAGTGAGGAGGGTTTCCCTTGTGCCAATGCAGTGAGGAGGGTTTCCCTTGTGTCAATGCAGTGAGGAGGGTTTCCCTTGTGCCAATGCAGTAAGGAGGGTTTCCCTTGTGCCAATGCAGTGAGGAGGGTTTCCCTTGTGCCAATGCAGTGAGGGTTTCCCTTGTGCCAATGCAGTGAGGAGGGTTTCCCTTGTGCCAATGCAGTGAGGAGGGTTTCCCTTGTGCCAATCTAGTGAGGGTTTCCCTTGTACCAATGCAGTGAGGAGGGTTTCCCTTGTGCCAATGCAGTGAGGAGGGTTCCTTGTGCCAATGCAGTGAGGGTTTCCCTTGTGCCAATGCAGTGAGGGTTTCCCTTGTGCCAATGCAGTGAGGGTTTCCCTTGTGCCAATGCAGTGAGGAGGGTTTCCCTTGTGCCAATGTAGTGAAGAGGGTTTCCCTTGTGCCAATGCAGTGAGGAGGGTTTCCCTTGTGCCAATGCAGTGAGGGTTTCCCTTGTGCCAATGCAGTGAGGAGGGTTTCCCTTGTGCCAATGCAGTGAGGAGGGTTTCCCTTGTGCCAATGTAGTGAGGGTTTCCCTTGTGCCAATGCAGTGAGGAGGGTTTCCCTTGCGCCAATGCAGTGAGGGTTTCCCTTGTGCCAATGCAGTGAGGAGGGTTTCCCTTGTGCCAATGCAGTGAGGAGGGTTTCCCTTGTGCCAATGCAGTGAGGAGGGTTTCCCTTGTGCCAATGCAGTGAGGAGGGTTTCCCTTGTGCCAATGTAGTGAGGGTTTCCCTTGTGCCAATGCAGCGAGGAGGGTTTCCCTTGTGCCAATGCAGTGAGGGTTTCCCTTGTGCCAATACAGGGAAGGTTTCCCTTGTGCCAATGCAGTGAGGGTTTCCCTTGTGCCAATGCAGTGAGGGTTTCCCTTGTGCCAATGCAGTGAGGGTTTCCCTTGTGCCAATGCAGTGAGGGTTTCCCTTGTGCCAATGCAGTGAGGGTTTCCCTTGTGCCAATGTAGTGAGGGTTTCCCTTGTGCCAATGCAGTGAGGAGGGTTTCCCTTGTGTCAATGCAGTGAGGAGGGTTTCCCTTGTGCCAATGCAGTGAGGAGGGTTTCCCTTGTGCCAATGCAGTGAGGGTTTCCCTTGTGCCAATACAGGGAAGGTTTCCCTTGTGCCAATGCAGTGAGGGTTTCCCTTGTGCCAATACAGGGAAGGTTTCCCTTGTGCCAATGCAGTGAGGGTTTCCCTTGTGCCAATGCAGTGAGGGTTTCCCTTGTGCCAATGCAGTGAGGGTTTCCCTTGTGCCAATGCAGTGAGGGTTTCCCTTGTGCTGCTGCTATGGTTCTCTGTGGTCTAGGAAAGCAAACCTGATGACGCAAAGTACCATCTGTAGGGCAGAGGGACAGAAAATGCCAGCCTCATGGCCGAATAACAAGTGCCTGACCAGCTAAGAGCCACTCCCATCAGTTACGATTGAGAAACTAAAGCAGCTTTAGAATAACAATCTGTGACGTTTTAATATACATAAATGTGCACTTTGCTTTTCTCTGTCTGTCGCTCACACAGCGCACTAGTGATTCAACCTATATCAAGTTTATGAACGCTTTTACATTTGCTGCTTTAAGTGTCTCTGGTATGTTTTTCCAGGGGAAATCCTCTGGAGCATATGCAGGAAGTGATGCGTTTTACGTTTCCTGCAGGAGCAACAGCAACAGCGTTTGTTTGGAGTAAACAGAAGAGGAAGACCTGGGATAAGTTAGGTAGCATGAGCAGAGCAGCGATAGCCGCCGTGTCTGGACAGACACAGAAAAGAGCACCACCTATTCATAGTATTCCCATGACGTCACATGCATTTGATACCAATATGGCGCTTTACAATACACACAGCTCATTGGCTGTTTTTGTCATTTGATTGTAATTGCCTGTTAATTGATTACAATCACCTGTTATATTGTCCTATTAAGATGGCCGTGTGGTGATGTAACAATACTATCAATGCAGAAACTCTAACAACAACAGGAAGAAATCCAAGGAAACAGATGCCACAGTCCCGCCCCCACACTGATTGATTGACAGGGGATCTCAGGGAAGTGCAGTGCAGAAATGCCAGAACAAAGAGTGCTTAGCAACAAAGATGGAGACAAATAAAAAAAATAAGAGAAGAATCTTGTGGATTATCACGACTGATTGCGCAGTTGCGATATGATTTGAAATATCAGAGGGAATGATAATTTTTACATCATTATTCTTATTTTCATTGGAAAACCGATTAAAATGATTATGGTGTGATTTTTGCAGGGAGCTGTACCAAACAAAGATGTTTTAGAATATGATGTGTAAACCAGGACATCTCTAGTCTGATATTCAGACTGAGTCGTCAACTCATTTCCTATTCTAGTCTGAGATTGCAGTCACTTGAGAGGATTTCTATGAAGGGAGGGTCTTCGGTCTTCCCTAACCAATCACTAGAGACCAAGGTGTCCACGGCAACCGGCGGCAGCACTGCACTAGTAGTAGTCATGCATAACAGAAACAGACACAGGCTATCTCTACATTGGCTACTAAATTTGCCAGTTGTAAAACAATTATATCAACGAGCAACGGATTGTCAAAATGAATTTACCATTAATGAAAAACTTGACTTGGACATAACAAGCAAGCTATGAATCGATCTATCAACATCCCCCTAGCTATCCACAGCTCCGCTAGGCCAGGCTGCGCCAGGACATTTCCTTGGGCAGCTGGCCGAACAGGGCTTCACTTACCACGGCCACAGTAACGTTACTCCCAGTCCCTGCCCAGAAAGATAAAGCTCCAGCAGGCAGCGATCTCTTGTAGGCAAGACTGACTGACAACAGCGTTAGCCAATCAGCGCCCGTTGTTTTAAAGGTTTCGCATCAACACCAATTGGCTGGCCGGCCCCTGGAGCACCTCCTGGCCAACAGGAGGTGTTGGCCAACATTCAGTTAGCCAGCAGGTTATGGGAGAGACTCCGACATACTCTTACAGTACAAGTATGCCTGTGACAACAGGCTTCGAGATCTGAGCCAGGTTCATACCTGAACCCTGAATGCAAACAAGATTGTCTTTCAAACCCGTAACAAACTCTAAAACGAGTGGAGAGTGCGAACAAGAGTCTGGGTCTTTCAAACCCGTAAATGAACTCTAGAACACCCATGATTGGATTTTGCCAGACCAAGAACAGCCAAATCCACAACTGTGGAGTGGGTGTAGCTTCAAAGGTCTGGAGCCACGACATCTCTGCAGCATGACAATATTACATTTAAAATGGTATTTTGACACATTTTGTCATTAACAAATTTGAAAATTGCGATTTGAAAATTGCAGTAGTCCATACTGTGATTTGTGTGCAGCCCTACTTTAAGTCTATTCAGTCCCATGGTTTCCTCATTACATTCTTCTCTAAAACTGGTTTTATGCTTACACGAAATCACCAGTGCCAACTGCGTTGAGGGGTCGCCGCAGCTCGGCAGAGGGGTCGTGCAGCTCCTCGAAAATGTGACTCCGCGGCATCAACGCGGACGTGACCAGCACAAGAGCTGTGATTGGCCGTTGCCTTGGGCCGCGCACATATCCGCTGATGTACTTGTTGTAAGGAATGAGGAAACACCATTTCCTCATTTAACAGTGCTTGTCCCTCATCTAGCAAAGCCTTCTACAGGCTCACCAGAATGATTTTTGAAATGGAGGGACAATAAAATGTCCCCCCACTGACATGATTGCAAGTTCTTGCTAAACAACATGATAGCGTCATTATGTAATGGACATGAGTGCACCACAAGCCACCTAGTGTTTCGGAGGTGTACTGCAGCCAACACGCCGAGTTACGTTCGAGTATGTACAGTCTCACTGTCACCGCTAGTCGGCGGCAAGGCTCCAAGTCGAGGCTGCGCAGAACCCTGTCAGCGCCTTAAGTCATTAGAGGAGAGGATATCCTCACACACGCACACACACACACACACACACACACACACACACCACCACCAGCAGCGTCCATGTCTGCCCTGTCACCTCCTGTGTGTAACAAGCGGGCAAGTTACCAAGGCGGAGATTCTATTTTTAGCTGACTGTATCTTTCAATCTGGCTCCTCATTGTTTTCCATATTATTTCTCGTCGGCACTGATCCAGATATATAAACAGTAAACATCTGGGAGTCAGAAGTGGGCGAGTCGGGAAACAGCAGGCAGGCTGGGGGAGAGAGGACGGCCGGTCATGAATAGCTTTGTGTCATTATGCAGCCATCAATAATTGATGTGCGCTGCTGAATTAAGACGATCTGATGTTGCAACAGCTTCTCTTCTTTTTCAATTCCGAATCTGTTTCCACTGATTCTAGATGGGGGGTTCTCAAAGTGCTAGATAGATGAGTGAAGCCCTGCTCTAGATAGATGAATGAAGCCCTGCTCTAGATAGATGAGTGAAGCCCTGCTCTAGATAGATGAGTGAAGCCCTGCTCTAGATAGATGAGTGAAGCCCTGCTCTAGATAGATGAGTGAAGCCCTGCTCTAGATAGATGAGTGAGTGAAGCCCTGCTCTAGATAGATGAGTGAGTGAAGCCCTGCTCTAGATAGATGAGTGAAGCCCTGCTCTAGATAGATGAGTGAAGCCCTGCTCTAGATAGATACATGAGTGAAGCCCTGCTCTAGATAGATAAATGAGTGAAGCCCTGCTCTAGATAGATGAGTGAAGCCCTGTTCTAGATAGACGAGTGAAGCCCTGCTCTAGATAGATGAGTGAAGCCCTGCTCTAGATAGATGAGCGAAGCCCTGCTCTAGATAGCTGAGCGAAGCCCTGCTCTAGATAGATGAATGAAGCCCTGCTCTAGATAGATGAGTGAAGCCCTGCTCTCGATAGATAAGTGAAGCCCTGCTCTAGATAGATGAGTGAAGACCTGCTCTAGATAGATGAATGAAGCCCTGCTCTAGATAGATGAGTGAAGCCCTGTTCTAGATAGATGAGTGAAGCCCTGCTCTAGATAGATGAATGAAGCCCTGCTCTAGATAGATGAGTGAAGCCCTGTTCTAGATAGATGAGTGAAGCCCTGCTCTAGATAGATGAATGAAGCCCTGCTCTAGATAGATGAGTGAAGCCCTGTTCTAGATAGATGAGTGAAGCCCTGCTCTAGATAGATGAGTGAAGCCCTGCTCTAGATAGATGAGTGAAGCCCTGCTCTAGATAGATGAATGAATCCCTGTTCTAGATAGATAAGTGAAGCCCTGCTCTAGATAGATAAGTTAAGCCCTGCTCTAGACAGATGAGTGAAGACCTGCTCTAGACAGATGAGTGAAGACCTGCTCTAGATAGATGAGTGAAGCCCTGCTCTAGATAGATGAGTGAAGCCCTGCTCTAGATAGATGAGTGAAGCCCTGCTCTAGAGTGAAGCCCTGCTCTAGATAGATGAGTGAAGCCCTGCTCTAGATAGGTGAGTGAAGCCCTGCTCTAGAGTGAAGCCCTGCTCTAGATAGATGAGTGAAGCCCTGCTCTAGATAGATGAGTGAAGCCCTGCTCTAGATGAGTGAAGCCCTGCTCTAGAGTGAAGCCCTGCTCTAGATAGATGAGTGAAGCCCTGCTCTAGATAGATGAATGAAGCCCTGCTCTAGATAGATGAGTGAAGCCCTGCTCTAGATAGATGAGTGAAGCCCTGCTCTAGATAGATGAGTGAAGCCCTGCTCTAGATAGATGAGTGAAGCCCTGCTCTAGATAGATGAGTGAAGCCCTGCTCTAGATAGATGAGTGAAGCCCTGCTCTAGATAGATGAGTGAAGCCCTGCTCTAGATAGATGAGTGAAGCCCTGCTCTAGATAGATGAGTGAAGCCCTGCTCTAGATAGATAAGTGAGTGAAGCCCTGCTCTAGATAGATAAGTGAGTGAAGCCCTGCTCTAGATAGATGAGTGAGTGAAGCCCTGCTCTAGATAGATGAGTGAGTGGAAGCCACAAGAGAATGACAACTCTCCCGTGGGTCAACTCTCCCCCTCAGGTTACAGCATTAAATATTCAGCCTGCACCTTTGCATTATTTACCTCGTCAAGTCAACATACCCAGGAAATGACTTGGGACTCGGGATGAGCGCTTTAACTTTGAGGAGACGGACACAGACCTCAGCAGAAATCCAGGCTCCTCGTTAAGCAAAATGACACAGGCCATTTGATTTCTGCTCGGCATACATATACACATATACACATATATACACACATATACATATACATGTATATATATCATGTATAGTGCAATGGAAATCCCAGCTATACTCCATGTCTATTCTAAGCACCAAAAAGCACCAAATCTGCATGTCCTTGGGTCCCCAGCAACACACCCGCCAAGTGTGAAGTGGATCAGATGAATGTGTTATTGAGATATGTGAAGGACAGACAGAGATTCCTTGCTTTATAGGCCATGTCCTGACTAGGTCATTTTTATTCTTAGCCTGCTTATTGAAAATGTCCACACGCGTACTTGCACAACTCCACTACTTCCTGAAATGAGTAGGGCATCTTGGTTTCCTGTCCTACACTATTGGATGAACTGATTAACGTCAGGTGTGCCTGACTGCTGCAGTCACAACAACAGTGATCAGGCACACCTGACATTAATCAGTATAGTATAGTTTCTCCACACGATTAGCCGCCAGAAAAGCAGCACCCGACGCCGAAGGGCCAAACCATTCTCAGCAGTCCGGTTTGGCTTTTCCGTGTCGCGCTGGGAGCCGGCGCACAAAAACGGAGCACTCCGAAAATAGACGCTGGGTGCGTGAGGCTGTGTGTTGGTGTGGGGAGGAGTTTGCAGCTGAGGGGGGGAGAGGGGGGTGGGGCACGCAGGGCACCACACAACTACACCACGTCACTACATCAGAAAATATTAGCTTCAGACTCAGTGAATGTGCTTGAAATGCTTCATTTCACAAAAGGCGGAATATCTCAGCTTCTAGATGGAAACGCCTGTTTTTGCTGTTTTTGACCTATCTTCTCTGGCTGATAACTAAAGAACGGAAAATGATATCAATAAACTTTTTTTTGCTGCTGATACAATAGAGTCTCATCGTTCTTTGTGCGTGTTCGGTGTTTACATAGTAATATCACACAATATTCTGTGGGCCTCGAGAAATCACTGAAAACGCTCTGAAACTCTGGCACTGGGAGCGTCCGTTCTCCAAAAGTGGCTGGCACTCAATGAGTTAAGACTGTGATGTCATGTGAGGGTTTTTCAACAAAGTTGTTAAGTGGGAAGAGATGAAGCAGAGGAGAGTACAGGGAAGGAATAGAGCATTGGAGGCAAGACAGACGAGGGAGTCACCAAAACAAAGACTTAAGCCCATGGCACACCAAAACAAAGACTTAAGCCCATTGCACACCAATCAAATATTCTCCGACCAATACGGGCAAATGCAGATGTTCATTTGGTGTACGATAGCAGTCTGTTGTTTGGAGATGTTCGGGGATGTTTGGTCAGATTCGACATGTTCAATCTTTGTTTGTCCGTGTTGGATGAAGTCTGTTCAGTTCGCCATGTTTTCAGACGTGTATCAATAGCAGCGGAGCTCGCACACGCTCAGTAGCAGTAAACTCACTGACATTTCCGGGCTGCTGTTGTGTTAAATCGCTTCATTTTGGTCCCTGGAAAGAGAGGAACTCTTGGTAGAGCTGTGGGAATCAAAACGTGAGCTGTATCATGTGTCTTCTCCGCGATTTTCCAACCGAAACAGCCGGGCGAAAGCAATTGCTGAAAGACTCGGCACTACTGGTGAGTTAGGTGTTCTTTGGCTTTTTACGGTGGTTGGCATCCTTATTGTTGCATTACCACCTATTGGCTGAAGTTTGGTCAACTGTTTTACTGAATTTGTTTGATCGGTGTGCCATGCCATCAAACATTCTCCAACAACTGCCAACATCCTCAGACAATTGCCTGTTGGTGTTTGTGCCTTGGGCTTAAGGCCATGAGAGAAGGACAAAGAGGCAACAACTACAGCTTAGTTCAGAGAATCCATAATTTTTTTGGTAGAGAGCTACAAACAAGAGAGAGCTACAAACAACAAGATTTAGGGCTGGAGTGGACGATAATTCAATAGCCTATTATTGTTGTCTTTCAGTGGAATCATCGTGATGATATGAAGTTATTTTAATAGTGACATTTTTGCTGTCTAAATTGATGATGACAAGCAAATGTTACTTAAAAACTGATCAAATGAGGTATGGCAGGAATATTATTTGAAAATATAAGGTTTGTTTGACATCACCATTCAGTTCAATGAGATGAACACTGATTTTGCATACGTGAAACATAGATATTGATATTGAGAAGAATCCTTATGATTATCATATTGATTTCAACCCCATCGTCCACGCCTATATATAGCCCTCCCTGGACAACAATGCACCAGCCGCTACTGAAAAGACCTGTAGCTAAGATCACTAGTACAATCTGAGGTAACAATAGGACAGTATAAGAACTGTAGCTAAGATCACTAGTACACTGATTCAATCTGAGGTAACAATAGGACAGTATAAGAACTGTAGCTAAGATCACTAGTACACTGATTCAATCTGAGGTAACAATAGGACAGTATAAGAACTGTAGCTAAGATCACTAGTACAATCTGAGGTAACAATAGGACAGTATAAGAACTGTAGCTAAGATCACTAGTACAATCTGAGGTAACAATAGGACAGTATAAGAACTGTAGCTAAGATCACTAGTACACTGATTCAATCTGAGGTAACAATAGGACAGTATAAGAACTGTAGAGTTGAGTTTACTAGTAGGGCTGCACAATATTGGAAAAAAACTGACATTGCAATATATTTTGTTTCTGCGATATGAAAAAATACAAGAATTTTCACCAAATGACTTGAATAGCTCATCAAGACTTGCCTCTTTAAGCAGGTAGTGGGTAACCTGCATTAAGCAGGTAGTGGCTAACCTGCATGGGTGACATAGTAGCAAGTGTTTTTAGCTGCAGCCAGCTAAGTATCAACCAGCAAGAAACGTATATGACATGTTTGACTTAATTGGCCTTGACATTGCACGTCCTGTCATGTGACTACTGCACATGCACACATTGCCATGATGATGCTGAAACGATATATTGTGCAGCCCTACTGACTATTACAGTGATTCTCAAACTGTTGGAACTCTAATTTACTATGCATTAGGGCCATGGACCGCCATTTGATGATATTGTCTCTCTGACCCAAATGTGAAAATATTTTCATTGTTATATATGATTTTGTCCAGAATTCCAATCAAAAACAAGTAACAGTGAAATAATCAAAATAGCCATTCTACATTCTCCAATTGTTAGCTTATGGTAAATTAAATAATTGTGAAGTTTAACAATCCATCAATTTGCTGGGGACCCCGTCAAAGCCCCTCAAAGTCTCCTGGTCACTGGATCCCAAACCACCACACTCGTATCCTCTCACCCCAAAAGTCTATAAATCCCCCCTATGTGAAGCATGTGAGGGGGGAATTCCCCCATGTTGAAAAAAGATTTTCAGGCCCTGGTTTCAGGAATAATCTTCGTCCATACGAACAGGCCTGAAAACATATATCACATGACCATTCACATACACTAGGCATGCGCGTGCTGGTGTCAACAGGAAACAGTTGTTTCCGACTAGGGATGTCACCGTGTACTAGGGCTGTCACGATTCCTCGAGTACCTCGAATAACTCGAGTAATTAAAATGATCGAGGCCAAACTGATTCGCCTCGACACGCATCTGAGTAATAGAAGAGAGTGGGTAAAATAGAAATTCCGACGGAACCTTAAGGCAACACGTGAGAGCGCGTTACGTCAGTCCGTCACTCTACCTGAAACATCAACAAACGGGACCACCCGAAAATGTGGCTACACTTTCCCAAGATAGACTCAGACAACACTGGTTGCAACATTTGTGATGTGAATTGCAAAGCTGGCCAGGGAAACACCTCAAACTTGAGGAAGCATGGTCAAACACAAGATATATTTACAGTAGCTAAATGCTGAAGACTGTAACGTATTACTAGATAGGCTGAGGGTGAATGAAGCAGGCACCGCAGCAGCACCTCCTCAGCTGTAACGTTGAGAGAGGCATCGACTACAACATCAGGTAACGTTATTTAATTAGCTAGCGTTAGCTGGATAAGTTGTTTCACTGCAGTTGTAGTTGTTAGATAACGGGGCTTTTCACTGTCTTCACAACGACTGCAAAACAGAGATCGCTAACGTTAACGTTAGCGTTAACGCTAAAGGCCTAAACATGGTCGTCCGTCAGAGCCTCGCCCCGCCCTCCCCGTGTGACGGCGGGTGGAGCGCTGTCCTACGGGGAGGGGCCGCCGTCGGCTGACGGGGGCTGCTCGAAAATGTGACTTCACGGCGACGATACGTGCGTGACGACAGCTGCAGGAGAGTTGTGATTGGCCGTTGCCCTGGCTCTTCGTCGTAAAGTCGCCTTTCAAAGCATGATGTTAGATTATAACAACTAGTTGTGTGGCTTAGCCTTCCCAAATGTTGAGGGTCGTTTTTTAGAATTTAATACATAGAATTGGGAACGTTACATTCAATTTCATTCAGACTGCCTGGCACACAATCTCCGCCATTTTCACACGGAGCTTCCGCGGGGGGGGGGGGGGGGGGGGCGGGGGCGAAGTGGCGTCCGAGCATGTGGGGCTCGCTGGCGCCGCCAGACGGCGAGACGGCTCCAATTCGAGGCGGACGGACGACCATGTTTAGGCCTTAACGTTGCTGCAGTAATTGTCAAGGGTTCAACATAACGTATTTCCTCAGCCTGTATAGTAGCTATCAACATGAAATAAAAAGCATTTGACAGCTTAAACCCGTGGCTTTTTATTTGGAAGGGTTACATTTGCCGTAATCTTTATTAACATGTCTTAAAATGCATTAGAATCTTTTTATTTTTATTTTTTGGGGTTAAAGATCTTTTTTTTTTAATGAACATTAGAGCAAATATAATACGAAAAGCCAAAGGGTTAAGCTCTCAAATGCTTTTTATTTTATGTTTCTATGTACTACAGAGCCTGAGATATGAAGGCTTTAGTGAATACCGACCGCTCTCTCTGAGAAGTTTGGACCGTTTTCTGTGAGAAATACAAAGCTCAACCTAACATTAACGTTAGCGGCTAATTTAACAGCGTTTTGTGTGTGTGTGTGTGTGTGTGTGTGTGTGTGTGTGTGTGTGTGTGATCACACTAGCCTGTTGGTGTGTGAGAGAGAAAGAGAGAGTGAGTGTGTGTGAGAGAGAAAGAGTGTGTGTGTCATGCAGCTGTAAGGTAAATGAAGGATGTAAACTAGCTAGTAAGCCATTCATTCATATTATTTAACGGATGCTGTACACTGGAAGAACTCAAACGTCAGGTTGAAAAGATGAATGGTGCCACTGCCAGTTCTATGCAATTTAAAAATAAAAATGTTGTTTTTTCTAAGAAAGAAACTAATGTAGTTGTTTATTTGAAGAGATTTATCTTATTTTTTGGTGTATATTTACGATAAGCCTTTGAAAACACAAAAAAGGGTTCTTATCCGATTACTCGATTAATCGATGGATTATTCGGTAGAATACTCGATTACTAAAATAATCGATAGTTGCAGCACTACCGTGTACACCGTTTTTTGTGTGTGTCCTTTTAAATAAAGTTTTGACAATGATTTTACTGTATTCTGGACTCGTTATCATTCCTTTCTCATCCAAAATAAACTGTGCATGTGTCCGCTAGGCGTATTCCTGTCAGTTGGGTGCTGGGGGTGCGCTGGGAAACAGTGGTCCCAGTGGACAGTGTGCGGGGAAGGAGATTGAAAATAATTAACGTTAACTCAGCAGTGGCTTCAGAAAGGCGCTGGTGCAGTATGATGATACAGTATGGAGATACAGTAACAGTATACAGTATGACAGTATAATGATACAGTATGGAGATACAGTAACAGTATGACAGTATGACAGTATAATGATACAGTATGGAGATACAGTAACAGTATACAGTATGACAGTATAATGATACAGTATGGAGATACAGTAACAGTATACAGTATGACAGTATGATGATACAGTATGGAGATACAGTAACAGTATACAGTATGACAGTATAATGATACAGTATGGAGATACAGTAACAGTATACAGTATGACAGTATGATGATACAGTATGGAGATACAGTAACAGTATACAGTATGACAGTATAATGATACAGTATGGAGATACAGTAACAGTATACAGTATGACAGTATGATGATACAGTATGGAGATACAGTAACAGTATACAGTATGACAGTATGATGATACAGTATGGAGATACAGTAACAGTATACAGTATGACAGTATGATGATACAGTATGGGAGATACAGTAACAGTATACAGTATGACAGTATGATGATACAGTATGGAGATACAGTAACAGTATACAGTATGACAGTATAATGATACAGTATGGAGATACAGTAACAGTATGACAGTATGATGATACAGTATGGAGATACAGTAACAGTATGACAGTATGATGATACAGTATGGAGATACAGTAACAGTATGACAGTATGATGATACAGTATGGAGATACAGTAACAGTATACAGTATGACAGTATAATGATACAGTATGGAGATACAGTAACAGTATACAGTATGACAGTATGATGATACAGTATGGAGATACAGTAACAGTATACAGTATGACAGTATGATGATACAGTATGGAGATACAGTAACAGTATGACAGTATGATGATACAGTATGGAGATACAGTAACAGTATGACAGTATGATGATACAGTATGGAGATACAGTAACAGTATACAGTATGACAGTATGATGATACAGTATGGAGATACAGTAACAGTATGACAGTATGATGATACAGTATGGAGATACAGTAACAGTATACAGTATGGCAGTATGATGATACAGTATGGAGATACAGTAACAGTATACAGTATGACAGTATGATGATACAGTATGGAGATACAGTAACAGTATGACAGTATGTGAAGACACACAGACACAAAGACATGGAAGGGTCCTCCCTGTCTAGTTACGGTAGAACAAATGTAAGGCCGATCAGCCATCACAAGTTACCAGAGGCCAAAGTGATGTCTTAGTATGACACCATTTTTTTTAAGTATTTGTTCTATAATGACATGAAACAGTGAAAAGCAGTAAAATCTTGACATTTATGAAGCTATATTAACCAGCAGATGTTTGGTATTTTTACTTGATAAATGACTAAAATGATGGACTATCAATATTAGAATTGCTTAATCAACTAATCATCATTTCAGCACTTCTGATTACTGAATAGCATCTGATGGGTGTTTCCCACTCTTAGTTAGCAGAGAGGCATTCTGATGATTATCTAGCTAGCCTAAATAAATCATAATCCTGGACTGAGGGCCATGTTGCCTTTGTTGAACCAGTGAAGAGTACGTTGCTGGTCTTTGTTGCCAGCATAATGCTCTTCCTTGCCATGTGATCTCTGCAAAAATTCCAGAGTGGCTACTGAAGCCCAGCGCACATGGCGGCCTTTTCCAACAGATGTTTTTCGTTTGTGCTGCAGTCTCTGGCTTTGGAGGCAAGGAGCCAGCGAGGTGATTCATGACGCGAGCCTTTCCTTGTTACACTGAACGGACAAAAATGTGCTCTGTGTCGAGGATAAACATGCGGACGACTTTTCTATTATTAGACGTATGCAGGATTTGAACTGAGAGATGAGAGATAGCACAGGATGGTTCATAGTAGTAGCTGCTGGTAGGCTGAAGAGAGCAAGAGGATCTGGACTAGTGGTGACTCACAATAACAAACCATCTCTGCTGACCGTCCATCGTTTACTCAACGCTTACGTCTGCCGAGACCCGCTGTGCTCATTAACAGCAAATACACAAATAATACCAGCAACAGTAGGCTTACATTCTGTCCTTTTGCCTAGCACGCTTCTCCAGGGCCACTTAGAAAAAGTGCACACAGTAGAAGAAGCGAAAATGTGTTTATCATCTCAAATAGGCCTTCTTACCCTGTTTCTTTCAATGGGGTTGAATGTTTCATGATGCATTACACTGGCCGACATTACATGAACCTGAAATCATGCAATTCGACTGGCTGCAGAATAGCCTATGTTTCAAAGTGGAAAAGGAGGCCACATTTTAGCATTAGTGGAGATGGGGCAAAAGTGTGTGTGTGTGTGTGTGTGTGTGTGTGTGTGTGTGTGTGTGTGTGTGTGTGTGTGTGTGTGTGTGTGTGTGTGTGTGTGTGTGTGTGTGTGTGTGTGTGTGTGTGTGTGTGTGCGTGCGTGCGTGCGTGCGTGCGTGCGTGCGTGCGCACGTGCATTCCCCTGGGTTGATGCTCCATTTAATCATGGCAGGGATGATGATGCTGAGGGGAAGGGGGGCGAGGGGATATGCAGGTATCCCCCCGCCATCTGACCTGATTAAACTCTCCTTTACTTGATCAAAGGTGACGTCACATCGTAGAGCATGAATGTGTGTGTGAACTATTCCAAAAACAGACATGTAATGTAATGTTATGGCTGATGTCGCATTCCATTTGTATTGGGAACTAGGAATTTACAAGGTCAAAGGTCAGGAATGCCCCTTGTGATGTCACCTGACCTCGGATTCCCCAACCCGATCTCGGGGGAGCCTCACCAGCTCTGACCTCAAAATCCAACATGGCAGCTCTGTGCTTCAACAGTAATGAAAGCTGTAGTAATACTGATTGTGATTATTAGCACTTCTGTCTTATTTGTGTCTCATTAAATCAGCTGTACACACTGTAATGTGGAACTTCTATCTGTGTACATGTTGCTATGGTCTTTGTATGCGCAAAGTACCACGTAATGCGTTGTTGTTGTTATCAACTGCTATTGCTAATAATGGATAGCCTGGCTAGAGCTAAGCCTAGTGGGTTTCCCTACTGTTTTACTGGTACGTGGTCAACTCGGGTGTGACGTCACTCAACTGGGATATTCCTAGTTCCAAGGAATGCGCCATGACTGCTTGTTTGTGTCTATTCTGTTTTGTGTGCCTTGCTTTATTGTCATATGCCTTATTTTTCATATATAGTTTTACATTCGTTTTATAGTTTTTATACTTGCTATGTATTTGTACACTGTTTTATTAGGGATGGGATGATATATATGGAAATTCACAATGCCAAAGACAGTATGTATCATGGGGCAGAAAAATCAATGGTGATATTAGCTCCATTTCATTCTGCTGTATAATCACAATTGAGACAACTTGCCCATCACAATTTCACAAGATCTCTCCATCCTAATTATATTATTGTCACTTTTGGCATTTTGAAATTGTTGTTTACATTCCAACAAGCCAGCAGCCATTCCTAGAAAGATTAGTGGCTGAGAAATAAACATCATAATCTGCACGGTCAGACTTTGTTGTGACCCAGCTTTTATTTGTTACTTCTACCATTGAATCGTGAACGCCTATCACATATTGAATAATATTGTGAGATTGACATATCATCACACATCCCTAGTTTTTTATTATACTCGTACTATTATTATACATTATATTATATGTCAAGTGTCTTTGAGCATCTATTACACATTATTTACAGGACCATGAGTGAGACTGGGGAAACCTCTGTAATCCTGGAACTGTTTAAATCTTGATCTGACTGCAAGTGGCTGGAGGAGGTCCCCCCCCCCCCCGCCCCTCTCTCTCTCTGGCAGCATGCTCTGAAGCTGGTGAGTTATGTAATAGTGAACACAGTTAAGCTGTAGGCCCATTTTCCCTGCAAAGCCGTCCAGTCCACCCGCTCTCGTTTTGCACCACCTTTTCAAAAAGGACAGCAGATTCACACAAAACCCACCTTTACACACAAACATTTCAGTGAAATGTGTGTGTGTGTGTGTGTGTGTGTGTGTGTGTGTGTGTGTGTGTGTGTGTGTGTGTGTGTGTGTGTGTGTGTAATAAACCAGAATCAGCGGACAACATCACAGACATTTTATGGAATTTAGTCTAAAGCTTGCAGCTCAACAGGTGTATTTATTTTCCTGAGAAGGGATTACAGGTGCAAGATTATACATCAATTGGCTCTAAACCAGTGGTTCTCAACATGGGGTCCTTGAGGGCGGTCCAGGGGGTCCCTAGCAAATTTGGACTTGTTAATCTTGACCATTACTTCATCATTTCAAGTGAACACAGTTAGAGAATGTAGAAGAATGACTGTTCTGATCATAGTTTCTCTGTTATCTCTACCTACTGAAAAATGTGGACAAAATCATATATGATTTGTGTCAGAGAGACAGAAATCTCGTCAAATGAGGGTCCATGGTCCTAATGTGGACTAAATAAGGGGTCCTCAATGTGAAAAACGTTGGGAATCACTGCTCTAAGGGTTTCATCATCATATGGAAATGTCCAGAAACATCACCAGTTATAACCTTGCTGATAAATACCATCTTTACAACTAATACATAAACCTGTTATATTCTCGTGTGCAATCTTTAAATTATAATCGAATCGAATCTAATCTAATCCAATCGAGTGTGTTGTTAGTTATATACAGTAGGCTACATCCTCCATCCAAACGCATAGCAGCAGCCAGCCAGGCTGACGCTGTGGCCTTACCTCTTCCAGCACATTGACCGTGTTTCTGCAGCTCTGCAGGCGGGTGGTGAAGCTGGAGGTGGTCGGGGAGTTGTAATCCTCTGTTGTCTCCGAGAGGAACTCGGACACCGATATTTGATCCGGCATCCTTCCAGCGGGGAAATGCCCACAGAAGAGGTTGGCAATAAACGCTCAGAAAACCAAAAGCATGAAAATGAAGCAGGCAGGGGCGGGCGATAGGGTGACTGGCGCGCCGATGGAAAAGCCCGATTTTGCCTTTACAAACTGTATGAAAGTATCGAAATGACAAAGACGTGTCTCTAACGTTATTCCGGTGACTTCTCAAATGACTTCACTGTCCCCAAGGGACACTGGAGGAGGGAATGCGCCGTGTTTTTGCAGCCTCTCTCCTCTCGGCGTGTGTATTCCTGGAGAAAAATGCCTGAAAGCGACGTATTTATAGATAATGTTAATGTCACTCTGCGTCTAGCTAAACCACCGGGAGAAAAACAGCGTAAAGAATAGCGGATGCCCTCATTATGCGCTACAGATGTTCAATAAGCCGCTTGTCGTCAAAACAGTCTACAATTACCAGCCTCGGTCTGTTATTTTTCCATAGTCCATAGTCTGGAGATGGTCGTGAACTGCCGCGGGGCTTCGTCCTCTCTTCTTTTATCTCACTTTATCTTTTTTTAATGCATAACGCTACCGCTGACATTCACTAGCACTCTCTCTCTCCTGCTCGGCCGCGCTCAAGCCTCTCACAGCCAGCGTCAAGTCAAACACGAGAAATAGCATGACGTCCGGTTGAGATTTTCAAAATAAACCCGTCATCGACGCGCAAAATATTACTTTTTGGAAGAATCATGGACTGTATAATATAGGGAAGAATGCAAAATATATTGTTAATGAGTGTCGGACTCGTTAATATTTCCAGAAATGTCCTATGCAAATGCAAAGTGGCTGCAAGTTTGTGGAAATAATTGTTTTGTGTTCCCTCACAAAAGTGTTGATTGACCTTGCAAAAATGTTTTGGGTAACGTTACATTTGGAAATCCTTTGAGTCACAATTGTTTTGCACTCCTTCATAAAAACGACATTCACATGTAAGCCATTTTTGCTGCATTTTGAATTCGATCCACATGTAGCCTATCCTTGACTACCCCAAACTACTGTGAGAGGGAATGCAAAAATAATTTAATAATTGCGTCCATAATATACGGTAGGCCTACTTAAGGCAGGCAAATGCAGCCATTTTGGAAAAGGTTTTCTGTTTTCATTAGTCAGGCAGATTCAAACATGTGGTTGGGGAATACGCACAATAGACTGTAAAAATGTAGGCTAAGTTACCCCCAACCAAACCACCAACACTCCCCAGTGTTGAGAGAAAAGTGAATCTTTAATAGTGACACAAATTATCAATCTCAACAAAGAGAAGCAGGATAGTGTTTCTCGTCCTTCCATTTTTTCTAACCCCCCCCCCCCTAACCCTTACACCACCCCCGACACACTTTACTTTTTTATTTTTAAGCCAAAAGTGTCTTACTTCCGGTATAATCTCAGTTGCCTGTAGCAGCTTGATGCAGCTCTCTCCCACCCACTGACGGAGACAAGGAAGAGCTCTGCGCATGCGTGATCTCGAATATGTGACTGCTGCAGCATAGACTGTAGAGACAATCCGCAGAGCGACCGTCTCCTCCAGGCCTGTAACGGGAAAACACTGGGAGAGCATGGGCCGAGGCTGTGGCGTGCGCACATTTTGTTGAAACATCTTGATTAAAAACTAGCAGTGGCTCAAGGCCTTTTGCTTTAAGTGAAATTACATGTAGCAGCAAATTTAGCAGCCCTCAACGACGAAACCCTGTCAGCTGGGCCTAGCTTGAAAACGGAATAACACGGAAAATGTGAATTATCTTTGTGGTTATTAAGTTTATCACATGAAACCGTGATTTGACCACTACTCAGGCTGGAGAAGCACTGACTTGCCGCACACAATAAAGACACATTTTCGTAATGGAAAATGACAAAACCTATAATAACAATTTAGGATGCATCGGGATTATGAGTGTTTATTGTCATACCAGGAGACAGAAATATAAACTGGTAGGCTACCTAACTATGATCACCACTGAGTGGCGCACACACACATCATTCATTCCTTTCGGGAATATTATAGGCTAGTGATTTTTGTTATTGTTGCTAAAGTGTGCAGTTACCGAGCTTAAGTTTGATCCAATTTGGTCTGGAAAGTTATAGGAACATCTAACCAGGTTTTCAAAGTCTGGGACTGTGGGCCTCCCCTCAGGCAAAGCTTGGGAAAAGCCTGCCCCCTATAGGCTACTTACGGTAGTTTTGCTTAATTCCTGCATGCCTATGGGATCATGATTGATTATGTTATTTGATCCTAGACACTCAATATTTGAGCCAAGATAGCCTGAAATTGCTATTTGACAAACTTCAGACTACACCAAATACATTAAAAAGGCTCTGTCTGAAGGCATTTTGTTTTTAAATCTGGGAAAGTGGGAAAAACAGTTATCTATCTATCTATCTATCTATCTATCTATCTATCTATCTATCTATCTATCTATCTATCTATCTATCTATCTCTATAAAAGGGACCAAGTGGGCAATGTTTGTCTGTTTCTTTGTTTAAATGTTTGTCCCACTGATGATGTCATAGGCATTGTGACATCACTGATGATGTCATAGGCATTGTAACATCACTGATGATGTCATAGGCATTGTGACATCACTGATGATGTCATGAGAGCAATTGTGATGTCATCAGTGATGTGAAGTTGGGCAATATGCGCTGCGCATGCCAATAGAGCAGGTGAGGCCATGCAGCAGTCGAGCTGCATATGCGAGCCCGCACAGCGGTCGAGTTGCAGGGCTAGGAGGGCTAGGAATCTATCTATCTATCTATCTATCTATCTATCTATCTATCTATCTATCTATCTATCTATCTATCTATATAAAAGGGAGAAAATGGGCAATGTTTGCCTGTCTGTCTGTTTCCATTTTTGTCCCACTGATGATGTCACAATGTCTATGACATCATCAGTGATGTCATCAGTGATATCATATGACATCGACGGGCGAGGCCGCGCAGCGGGCGAGCCTAGGGTTTCCCTATATTCACCAAAACTACTGTATCTCTGAACTATCTCTTTAACCAAATCACACACATTTAGGCAATTTTGATAACTAATGTAATATTTTTCACTTCTATTCACTGAGCCTCCCCTGAAACTGTTTGGAGCCCCCCTGGGGAGGCCCGCCCCCTAGTTTGAAAACCTCAGGAGGCCAAACTGATGATCTTGCACTGCCACTGTCTTCATTTGCATAATAGGCTGATATGATTGGATAAAACTCAACTGCTGGTAAGCACAGTTGGTTTTAGTCACGATGGACTAATGTGTCCCTACTCCCTACTACACTGTCAAAGAGATGCGTTTTTCCACCTAAATAAACCAACATTTCCATGCACAGTCACTTGGAGGAAGACGGTGACTATGACAGTCAGTTGGCTATGACTATCTGGAAAGTGTTATCCATTCATGAGTTGAGCTGAGTTCCTGGAGTTGGAATGTAAAAGTCACCTGGCTGTAAGGACACAGAATGTGACTTGAATTGGAATGAAGGGGGAAATAATTTAACTTCTAAGAGACTTTTTCTTGACTTGCTAAACATCATAAAACAAATGTGAATCAAACAAACAATTAAAGGAACCCAACACATTCAGCATGGTACAAGACATCCATCAAATTCCACCTGAACAGTTCCTTTAATATTGCATGATATTCAGTATTGATAATATTATATAACTACATGCAATCTCAGTTATATGAAGTAAAGGGAAGGGCATGGAATTTCTCATGATTTAATTTAATTCAATTTCTTGAAATTCCAATTCAATTCCAATTCTGTTTTGTAGTTAACCCATCCACGTGCACCTGGCTCTCATCATTTCTTTGACACTGGATCCACGCAGCGCTTCTCTCTTCATTTACTTGTTCTGTTTTGTAGTTGTTGCCTCCCCAAATCCAATTCCTCAGTCCACTTGGAGTTGATGAGTAATTTAAAAGACTTGGAATTGATGAGGTAATTCATTGTTGGACCATAGTAGGAATAGCTGTAGGATTTGCTAGAGCTAATGGGGAATCCTAATAAAGTACCGTAAACTAAACTAAACTAAACCTAACTAAACTAAACTAAACAAATTTCATGAATTCACCCCAAACCCTGTATTACAGTACTACAACAAGCATTGAATGAATTTGTCTTTCATTGTCACCAGAGCGACTCCAGGCTTCACATTGTTGAAATTACAGATTGAAGCATCGCTTCTCTGGTTCCAGGCGTTGAGAGACCTGAACATGCAAAATTAATTTGCAATCCAAAGTCTAATTCAACTTGCAATGAGCGACATCCGCTTTACTCCTATTACCCCCCCCCCCTCTCTCTATTTAAATCACAATATCTACAAAAACCCTGCTCCTCTGTCCAAGAAAGTTCATGACCTCCTCCAAGCCAGCCGTACAAAACTGCTCATCTGGGACAGTTTTGACTCTGTCATATGATTTAGCTTCAGGGGATGTTTAACTTACATTTAGATATTTGGACAAGTGATGATCCCCATATTATATTGTCCAATCTGCAGCCCACAACCCCTCACTACCCCCTTTAATAATGCAAGCGTGTGGCGAGCCTAGGGTTGCCCTATATTCACCACTATCTCTTTAACCAAATCACAAACATTTAGGCAATTTTGATAACTAATGTAATAAGTAATGTAATATGTTTCACTTCTATTCACTGAGCCTCCCCTGAAACTGTTTGGAGCCCCCCTGGGGAGGACCGGCCCCCAGTTTGAAAACCCGAGAGACCAATGATGATGATAGAATTATTTTGTTTTTCTTTCTTTTTATGTATTTTATAATGGGGAAAATGCAAAAATATGCAACCACCAGAGGCTATGAGCATAGAACGTTGGTAAGCAAGAAATCCAAAATTACATAGCTCATCACATTATAGGGCTAATAATAATTTGGCTTTACTGGATTTAGAGTTTGTACAATGCTTTAGGATCTCCACATAAGAGTTTACTCAATGCCTTGGCTCAGCCGCTGCACGTCCTCGACTGTAACTCGTCCTCACCTGTCTCAGCAGCTGTTCTGCCCTTGGGGTCAGTAACTCACCTGGCCCATGAAGTTTGCTTTTTCTCAGCAGGAGTCATAGTCCTTTTCTCATGAGTTTGAGTGGATGATTCATCTATAAATAGGTCAGGATGACATAAATTTCATTGTGACATCATCAGTGACATCATTAGTGATGTCATAGCCTTGAAACACAGGCTGTTGCCTTGAGTGATACCACTGATGATGTCATCAGTTATGTCATAAGACTATAAAATGTCTATGACATCATCAGAACAAAGGCTGAAACAGACAGTTTGCTGACTTATCACTCATGACTCATCTCACATCACTGATGACATCGTCACTGATGACATCACATTGAAGATCCGGCTCCATCATCACTGATGTCACTATGATATCTCAGTATATATATGTAGATATACCTCCTTGTGTGTGTGTGTGTGTGTGTGTGTGTGTGTGTGTGTGTGTGTGTGCGTGTGCGTGCGTGCGTGCGTGCGTGCGTGCGCGCCCTTATGACATCACTTTTGACATCATCACTGATGACATCACATCATTAGCTAATTAGCCTAATTAAAAAAAAGTGGCTCTGTCAGGTCACCCACACTGGTGCCATTTACACCCCCTGAAAGTTTCAGCCCGATTGCATTCGAAACGGCGTAGCTGTGGCCGGACACAGAATTGTAACATACAAATATATAAATAAATAAATAAATATCGCCCACATACCCAATTTTATATATAGATAGATAGATAGATAGATAGATAGATAGATAGATAGATAGATAGATAGATAGATAGATAGATAGATAGAAGATGGATTTAAGTACAGTAAGTTTGGTTCAATGGATGTAAAATTCAGCTAAGACGAACAGAAGTTTGATATGTTTTTTGAAAGTGAAACACATCAAGGGCTTTTCTCAGCAGCCTGTATTCTCTGTGCTCAAACCAAAGCATATACCGCCACCTTGCGGTCGTTGCGGACAATGTCTGGTATGTTTTTTCCTTATATCAAAGGTTGCCAACGGGCTGCCTGAGCATATATCGCCACCTTGCGGCCAATGTCTGTATGTAAATATTGTTCAATATAAGAGAGAGAGAGAGAGAGAGAGAGAGAGAGAGAGAGAGAGAGAGAGAGAGAGAGAGAGAGAGAGAGAGAGAGAGAGAGAGAGAGAGTTGTGCTACATTTTTGTTTATAATTGTGTTATTATAATTATATTATATGTTAAGTTTTATATTATTATTGTGCATTTTTGTTTTGTTTCACACCTGCTTTGGAAATGTAAACATATGTTTTCCATGCCAATAAAGCCTTTTTGAATTGAATTGAATTGAATTGAGAGAGAGAGAGAGAGAGTGGAGATATTTTTATTTTCTATTTTGACAATTACTGTTTGTAAAAATTTTAAGTCAGAATGCCCCATTTTTTGGGAAGTTTATATGTACATATATCTTTGACTGTAAATTTGGACTGTTTGTACATTATACATCTTCGACTGTACATTCATTTATTATTATAATTTCCTTATTGTTGTACTGTTAATATGTGTATTTGCTTTGGCAATATAAGCACTGTCTTTTCATGCCAATAAAGCTATTTGAAATTGAAATTGAAATTGAGAGAGAGCGCGAGAGAAAGCGAGAGCGATCCAACCGGAAGATGATTCGTCGCGATCGCGTGTATGAAACCGAAATTGACATTCATGGTTATTATGATCATATTGTGAAAATACATTTAGTGTGTGTGTGTGTGTGTGTGTGTGTGTGTGTGTGTGTGTGGGGGG
The DNA here is from genome assembly GCF_964638095.1 of Poromitra crassiceps. Taxonomy (NCBI): domain Eukaryota; kingdom Metazoa; phylum Chordata; class Actinopteri; order Beryciformes; family Melamphaidae; genus Poromitra; species Poromitra crassiceps. The sequence goes on from NC_139624.1 coordinate 89,170,573, forward strand.
GGGGGGGGGGGTTCAGTTGTTACTTTACTATCGTGTTCCCCACTCAAATATATTATTTGTTCACCGTGGACTTTGTTCTGCTCGAAAAAGAATAACTACAAAGGATTTTATTTTGAAAATCTTATCAGGAATTCGCATCCTTTGTTGTGGCTGGCTTGACGCTGGTGGAGGTCCTTGCCTGGGATCTTTAGCCCAGATTGAGAAAGTGGTGGTAAGACAGTGCAGGCTGCTTTGAGAGAGTTTGTCAGTTTTAAGAAGTGGAACGTGGTTTAAAAGTCGATTTTGACACAAGATAATTAGTTACGCTTGTCTTTCCCAGCAGAACAGCGTTAACAGTGTTATCCTCAAACTTGTGTCGTGGAAGAGAAACAACCACAGTGACTGGATGGCAGAGGGCTCCTCAGGTAACTTGCTAACGTTGTCCATCTTATCTTACAGTATCTAGGCTAGGGGCAACTGGGGCAAAACAAGTTCCTACTCTCAAAATTAACGTTACCTCAGGCATGGTCTTGCTTGCCAACATTAATCGTATGTTGTTGGTTATGTGATTGTGTCTTATGTGGTAACGTCAACGTTAGTTGTTGTTAGCTAGCGTTAGCTAACCTTAGCTAACCATAGCGACCATAATACGTTAGCAACTTGACAACAACTAACGCTACATTCTAAATTGACAAGTAACGGGAAGCTTGCTAATGTTAGCGAAAAAGTGTATGTCGTTAGCTAACGTGCGAATCAGTGTGATCAAGGTGTTACGTGATGTGACAACATGTGGCAGTGAACTTTGACAGCCAAGCTACAGTAACGTTAGTAACGTGCTAACAAGCATGTGGCTTTACAGCTGGTGGTTCAATGTAACTCGTGATGACGCGATTAGCTTACTGTTAGCTAACGTTAGCTAGTTAGATATCATTCTCACTATCAAACATCTGGTGTGGTTGTATTTGGTCGTGATTTTTGAACAGCTTCAGGTGACTTAACACTGTGTTAAACACTGTCACTGTGTACCCACTTGTCCTTCAGACCCACCTGAGCTCACTCCAGATGGAACATCACATCAGATGCGTAATCAACACAGATCCAGGAGGGGTCGGGCCAAACCGAAAGATGACAGAAACTTCAGTAGTAACACTTATGATCCTTCTCAGCAATATGGCCATTTTCATCAGGGGTTTAAGCCTGCCTTTGTCCACGACAGTTCAACTTATGCAATGCATTACCATCCTCCCGACCGGCAAGAGGATGGTGGAAGAGGACGAGGAAGAGGCGGAGGAGGGGGAAGACGAGGAGGAGGGAGCAGAGGTTTAAATGGGAGTTTTGGAGGCTCAGACCCATGGTGGCAAAGACCTGGAGGTGAACATGGCCCACGCAGTAGCAGCAACAGAGGTTTCTACCAGTCAGGAACATCTACTACGGAGGGCTCTGACATTCGTGGGCCTACCTGGCGAAGGGAGGAAATGAACAGTGATTTGGGACAAACCAGTGAAGACCAGGACACTCGACCTAAAAAACCCAGGAAGTTCAGCCAGGAATCGAGGAGAAGAGAACAAGATGACAAGGACATAAAAGGGACCCAAGCTACAGCAGAAGGCAGGTCTACTGACACCAAAGCAGAAAACTTCATTTCAGAAACCAGGGAAAGAAGTCAGAAGAGCAGGAGAGGTCCAGACACAAACTCTCACCATGATGACCCTCAAAAGAAATACACTGAGTCAAAGCGACGCCAGGGACCGATCAAGCCACCAAAGCCACAATCTCAAGAAGAAACGCCGTCAGAGAGGGGAGCCAGGGGCCAAGATGGCTCTGGCCCCGGCATATCATCTCAGGATCCTGCCAGGGACGAAGCCACATGGAAGGCTGGAAGAGGCGGTCAGGCACGATGGACACCACTACAGGAGAGAGGGCAGAGGAGAACACACCACCAAGACCACAAGCCTGGACAGAGGAACTGGGACAAGGTGCCAAAGAGCAAGGAGACACAGACAGGTAAGACTGTTACCTGTCTGTCTGTTTTTATGGCCAAAACTACAGTACTCTTTTTGTCTAGACTCTAGCAGCTACAGTTTCTGATCATTTCCCAAATTCACTAAGCACTTAAACTAGTTTACCAGCCAGCTATGTTTTTAGAATAGGAAGGGACTTTGTGACAAACCAATAGAAATTTACCAACATTTGACTAGTATCCCTCCCTGTCTGCATTTACATAGCCTACCCACAATGCAAAGTGAGAATTGTTTATTATATGCTTCATCCATACATTAATTAATTAATTAATTAATTAAATGGATTTATATAACGCCTTTCAAGACACTCAAAGCTAGGGATGCACCGATATGAAAATTTTGGCCGATGCCGATAACCGATATTAACATTGCTGTTATGGCCGATAACCGATATTTACCGATGTCGATATGATCTGTATAAAACCACATTTTTATGATCATCACATTTTGTACATACTGAAAAACACATGTTAACATTGAATTTGAAAAAGTTATGCATTTCTTTATTTGCAAAGCCTTTGGAAAAGCCCATAAATCATAGATTTACTGCATTATTTCATATCAATGTGAAGAATTTGGCTGATAATGATAACCGATATTAACATTGCAACATCTGACCGATACCGATATGACCGATATGTTAAAAAATCGGCCGATACTGGCCGATACCGATATGATTGCCGATATATCGTGCATCCCTACTCAAAGCGCTTCATACAGTATATCAGGGGAGGGAGGGGGAGGGAACTCAACTCATCCACCACCAATGTGTTGCACCCACCTGGGTGATGCATGGCAGCCAGTTTGCGCCAGAAGGCTCAGCACACATCTGCTATCACAGTGGAGAGTTACATTACACCTTACATTGGGTAAAAAACAAACTTGAGCATTGATGCTAGCCACTGCTGTCTCCAGAACCTCCGACCTCTTCCCTCTGCAGGCTGTCTGATCGAGCAGTTGTCTGAGGAGAAGTATGAGTGCATGGTGTGTTGTGACATTATCCGGCTCATGGCTCCAGTGTGGAGCTGCCAGAGTTGCTTCCACGTCTTCCATCTGAACTGCATCAAGAAGTGGGCAAGATCCCCGGCCTCGCAGGCAGACGGTACGAGCCTCAAACAGACACAATCTGCCACATTCACTGCACAAAAGAGGGTAGCTGTGGCCCCGTAAACCAAAAACACAACAGCTAGCATGCATTGTATTTCCTGCTGCATCAACAGACCTTTGTCTTGTATTGCAGTTTGTAAATACTGAGGCCAGCTGAAATGTCTGCTGTTCGTTTTACGTGAAGCTTATGTGGAGATTCACAATTGTTCTGAAATAACACTATTCTTCAGATTCAACCGAAGGTTGGCGCTGTCCAGCCTGCCAGAATGTTGCACTCAAACACCCAAACTCTTATAGCTGCTTCTGTGGTGAGTGACTACCGGTATATTATTCACATATAAGACCTATTTTAACAAGTGTTCAGCTCTTTGTTAGAATAGATTAAATCAAAATGTAATCCCATATTATACAAAAAAGAAGGAAAGGACCATGCCGACTCTTCTTCAGTTGACAAATTAAAAAGCCTTTCTTGCATGGCTAATTCATACTGAATCGCAACTGAAGGCAACTTTGGCAATATGCCTCCCAGATGAAGGCATATTCAAAGTTTTTACCAGACAGCTACATTTAGAAGAAGGGTTGCCTTTCTTTTTGGTATAATTTTGGTATTATCTTACCGACGAGCACCTTATTTTTTATTGCATATTCCCACTGAAGGCTTTTCTCTTTTTTCATTATCAATATCTGACATTGTATTCTGTGTTTGATTGACAGGGAAAGTGACGAATCCGGAGTGGCAGCGCAGTGAGATCCCCCACAGCTGTGGTGACATGTGTGGGAAGAAGAGGAGTGGAGCGGATTGCCACCACCCATGTAACATGTGAGTCTCTAAAAGTCACAAGGAAAATTGATTGTGTCTTTCTTACATTATTTTAGGTATTTTACGTACATAACATGGGGGGAGAAGTGTTCAAAGTTGATGATGATGATGAATACTTTGTGTGTGTGCACAATCTTGAGCTGTCACAAACTCTGGATTCTTCAAAGTGAATTTCACTGGGATGCAACAATTGTGTCTTGGGTTTAAATGTAATCAAAACAATAAAAATGGTTCTATAGGAGAAGTGTTTTCTTGAACGCATCCCATCTGTGTCTCCCTTCAGCTTGTGTCACCCTGGACCGTGTCCTCAATGCCCTGCCTTTATAACGAAAGCCTGCATCTGTGGGAGGACCAGGTACTCTGAATTCATTAGTGAATCTCTAAATATCTGTAATTTATCTGTATTTCTTTGGTCACTATATGGCTGTATGGCTGGGTATTGGTACTCGATACCTTTAAGGCATCAAGCGAAATAACTCTGTACGGAGTAGTATCGAAAGACGAAACTTCTCCAGTTTACTATACCTGTATTCAATCCTTTTTGTAAACAGATCTAGAAAGAAATTACTATTTGAATGGTTTTGCTTGCAGCCAATCACTGCAAACGTTCACCAATTTAATGTGATGTGTGATTGGCCCACTACCACAGCAGCTGCAACCCATACAGTCTGTGGTGGCGAAGTCGAATGCGGTGTGTGTGATGGAGAGTGTGTGTGATGCAGAGTGTGTGTGATGCAGAGTGTGTGTGATGCAAAGTGAGGTGTGTGTGATGCAGAGTGAGGTGTGTGTGATGGAGAGTGTGTGTGATGCAGAGTGTGTGTGATGCAGAGTGTGTGTGATGCAGAGTGTGTGTGATGCAGAGTGTGTGTGATGCAAAGTGAGGTGTGTGTGATGCAGAGTGAGGTGTGTGTGATGCAGAGTGTGTGTGATGCAGAGTGAGGTGTTTGTGATGCAGAGTGAGGTGTGTGTGATGCAGAGTGTGGTGTGTGATGCAGAGTGTGGTGTGTGTGATGCAGAGTGTGTGATGCAGAGTGAGGTGTGTGTGATGCAGAGTGAGGTGTGTGTGATGCAGAGTGGTGTGTGTGATGCAGAGTGAGGTGTGTGTGATGCAGAGTGAGGTGTGTGTGATGCAGAGTGAGGTGTGTGTGATGCAGAGTGTGGTGTGTGTGATGCAGAGTGTGTGTGATGCAGAGTGTGTGTGATGCAGAGTGGGGTGTGTGTGATGCAGAGTGCGGTGTGTGTGATGCAGAGTGTGTGTGATGCAGAGTGCGGTGTGTGTGATGCAGAGTGTGTGTGATGCAGAGTGAGGTGTGTGTGATGCAGAGTGTGTGTGATGCAGAGTGAGGTGTGTGTGATGCAGAGTGCGGTGTGTGTGATGCAGAGTGTGTGTGATGCAGAGTGTGTGTGATGCAGAGTGCGGTGTGTGTGATGCAGAGTGTGTGTGATGCAGAGTGTGGTGTGTGTGATGCAGAGTGTGGTGTGTGTGATGCAGAGTGAGGTGTGTGTGATGCAGAGTGTGTGTGATGCAGAGTGAGGTGTGTGTGATGCAGAGTGTGTGTGATGCAGAGTGTGGTGTGTGTGATGCAGAGTGAGGTGTGTGTGATGCAGAGTGTGTGTGATGCAGAGTGAGGTGTGTGTGATGCAGAGTGAGGTGTGTGTGATGCAGAGTGTGTGTGATGCAGAGTGAGGTGTGTGTGATGCAGAGTGTGTGTGTGATGCAGAGTGTGGTGTGTGTGATGCAGAGTGAGGTGTGTGTGATGCAGAGTGTGTGTGATGCAGAGTGAGGTGTGTGTGATGCAGAGTGTGTGTGATGCAGAGTGTGGTGTGTGTGATGCAGAGTGTGTGTGATGCAGAGTGAGGTGTGTGTGATGCAGAGTGAGGTGTGTGTGATGCAGAGTGTGTGTGATGCAGAGTGAGGTGTGTGTGATGCAGAGTGAGGTGTGTGTGATGCAGAGTGTGTGTGATGCAGAGTGTGTGTGATGCAGAGTGCGGTGTGTGTGATGCAGAGTGTGTGTGATGCAGAGTGTGGTGTGTGTGAGTGTGTGTGATGTAGTTGGCTCTTCAGTATCCAGAGAGAGAGGGAAAACAAAGTTTTTCTTAATGAAGTACTCTATTGGTATCAATATGACCTGGTACTGGTATGATACTTTGTTTTAAACAATAGCCAGCCCTATACAGCTGCAACTATAGGGTTTGTTTTCTCAAGATCTCTCTATGACTTGACACCTGTGACCTTAACACTCATGGATCCTCTTCTTTGCAGTCAGCCAATGCGCTGCGGCCCGGCCACAGTCCTTCAGTGTGACAAGGTGTGCGGTGCTGCACTCAACTGTGACCAACACACCTGTGCCCAGGTGTGCCACAGCGGGGCGTGTCCGCCCTGCCAGCTTCAGCTTCAGCAGGGTGAGTCTCACTCTGCTTTGACCGTGCCGTGTCATATTCTGAATGAGGAAACGCTCACACTTCATTTGGATATTCTAGTCTTTATTCATAACTTACTATCAAGAGACTTTAATGTGTCACTAAAACGTCTACAGAGATGTGGTCATCCTGGTGGATCAGTGGTCTCCCTCCCCCAACCTTTCCTATCACTCTCTACTTTCACTTACTTTTACTTTCTTTAAGTCATCTTTAGCGATATTCCTAATCGTAAGCTTGGGGATGTTAATAATAATAATAATAATAATAATAGTGTTGGATAATGTTGGAAGGTTGGGGATAATGTTAGAAATAGGGTCAGGTTAGGATTGTGTTTAGATTAAAAATGGGGTTAGGCAGGTTTGATAGTCTTTGGAGATGCACCAAATAGGCAAGATTGTTGAACATCTACTTATTGTCACTAGGGCTGGGTTCAAAAAATCGATTCTCCGATTTTTAATCGATTTTCATTTTAATCCTCGATTATCGATATTATGTCCAGAGATCGATTTTTTTTATTTAATTTTAAATTTTTTAATTTAAATTTTTAATAAACAGGCTAAAATATTATGCTGTGTGTGGTAGTTGAAACATAGTTTCAAGTTGACGTTTATTTATCTTTGTAGTTGAAACAAAAACATAAATACTGTAGGCTACATGAATGGAAATGTTTGATCATTAATATCTACTTTTAGAAATGATATAGGCTGAAATCAAATCACTGTGCATAATTGTGAAAGTGTCTTTATTGACAGATGAAAAGGCTGTTATTTACCCTTTGTCACCACCTGGTGAGTAAATATATGTGTAACTAAAACCATTAAAATTGACAACAGGTCTGCAACTTTTTTCCCCCGTGTATCTACTTGGCTGGTTGGGAACCCCTGTGTTACATAACTGGACATGTAATTCAGGGTACAGATCAAAAAACATTTTGAAACATATTGAAATCGATCGAATCGGAATCGAATCGAATCGAATCGAATCAAAATTAATCGATTCGCAACCTTGTGAATCGGAATCGAATCGATTCTTGAAATTTGAACCAATACCCAGCTCTAATTGTCACCTGATAATTAGTTGAGTGTGGACTATCCAAATATTGTTACTAATGAGCTATTGTATCACTACTAGGCATCTTGCGCGCTCGACGCCCAGCTGTCCCAGCAGCTGTTCTGCCCTTGGGGTCAGATGGTAAATGGCAAATGGTAAATGGCCTGCATTTATATACCCATTCATACACCGATGGCGGCACGCAGGGTGCCTACACACCATCGGGAGCAAGGACGGTTAGGTGTCTTGCCCAAGGACACAACGACGGCAGCTGGGAGGGAGCGGGGATCGAACCGACAACCCTTGCGTCATTGGCCGACCCGCTCTACCTCCTGAGCTAAAGCCGCCCCCTCAGATAGCTCCCCTGGCCCATGAAGTTTGCTTTTTTCTCAGCAGGAGTTATTTCTCAGGAGTTCGAGTTGATGATTCTTCTATAAATAGGTCACGATGACATCAATTTCATTGTGACATCATCAGTGACATCATTAGTGATGTCATAGCCTTGAAACACAGGCTGTTGCCTTGAGTGATACCACTGATAAGACTGTACAATGTCTATGACATCATCAGTGGAACAAAGGCTGAAACAGACAGTTTGCTGACTCAGTCATCACTGATGACTCATCACTGATGACATCACTGATGGCGTCATCACTGATAACATCGTCACTGATGACATCACATCAAAGATCCGGCGGCATCATCACTGATGTCACTATGACATCACTGATCAGTCTTGTCACAATGCCTCCTTGTGTGTGTGTGACATCACTGACCAGTCTTGTCACAATACCTCCTTGTGTGTGTGTGTGTGTGTGTTTGTGTGTGTTTGTGTGTGTGTGTTTGTGTGTGTGTGTGTGTGTGTGTGTGTGTGTGTGTGTGTGCGTGTGTGTGCGCGTGCGTGTGTGCGTGCGTTTGTGTGCCCTTATGACATCACTTTTGCCATCATCACTGATGACATCACATCATTAGCTAATTAGCCTAATTTAAAAAATCCGGCTCTGTCAGGTCACCCGCACTTGTGCCCTTTACACACCCTGAAGGTTTCAGCCAGATCGCACTTGAAACGGCGTAGCTGTGGCCGGACACAGAATTGAAACATACAAACAAACATAAATATTGCCCACATCCTCAATTTTATATAGATAGATAGATTTTTGTTCTATTTTGTTGTTTTCTTTTGTCTTACAAAAGAATAACATTTCAAACGTTCATTAATTTAAATGTTTTATTTTCTGTTATTGTTCATGTAGTTTGTTACTGTGGCGTTACCTCCCGTGAAGTTCTGTGTGGCATGGATAAAGAAGGCTTTGATGGTTCTGGACATTTCTCCTGTCAGAAACTATGTGGGAAGTAAGTAGAGAACAGCCCATTGGATAATGATGCCTTTTCGTCCCACAGAAAGCTCTTATTTCACTTATACACTTCCCATCATAGACTGAGCCTGTGTTTTGTTGGCTGTTGTGCGTTCAGGATGCTGGACTGTGAAGCCCACCGCTGCCAGCATGTGTGCCACCGCGGACGGTGCCAGCCGTGCCCGCTCTCCCCCAGCCTGGTGAAGTTCTGCCCCTGTGGGCAGACGCCGCTGGCCAAGCTGCTGGAGCTGGGCTACAAAGAACGCCAAAGCTGCTCCGACCCCATCCCCTCCTGTGGGAAGACCTGCAGCAAGCCTCTGGCCTGTGGCTCCAACGGTGAGCAAGACCAGCAGTGTGTAAAAGTGCATGAAATTATAATCTAAATGTCAGTGTTTGAAGATAAACTGATGGATTTAGTTTCACTGACTGCTGTTTGGCATGACTTCTGGGGCCAGTCGCACCAAGTGGTCTTAACTATGCCTGGTCATAACTCCTACGTCGGTCTTAGTTAAGACCAGTCTTTAGAGTGGATTTACGCCTGTTGCACCAACAGGGTTTATGTCTGGTCTTAACTACGCTGGTCGTAGCAATGCGCGTCCATGTGAATTGCCGGGGAATGTGCCCCCTGATTGGGCCAAAAATGTGCCTCGCGCCGTCACCCACTACTGTATGTGCGTCACTACACCCTCCCTCCTCCCACCCCCCTCCTCCTGTAGAAGCCCCAGGGGAAAATGGCGGCGGCGATTAGTGGCAGGCAGTCTGAATGAAATTGAATGTAACGTTCCCAATTCTATGTATTAAATTCTAAAAAACGACCCTCAACATTTGGGAAGGCTAAGCCACACAACTACCGTAAATTCCGGACTATAAGCCGCGGCTTTTTTCCCGTTTTTTGGCCTTTTTTGGCCCCTGCGGCTTAAATAACGGTGCGTCTTATCTATGGATTTTTTCCCAAAAAAAAAAAAAATCTCTCTTTTTTAGCACTCTTTCTAACTATAAATCCACTTCTGTTTTAATTTCCTCTCTTGCCCTCTTTTAACAACATAACATAACATAACATAACACAACACAGGTAAGCAGAAAGAAAAAGACGAAAGAAAGAAAGAAGCAATCACCGCCATGAATGAGGAAATGACTCACCTGCTGGAGGCTGGAGATTCACGGCTTGGGCTAAACTTTTACTCCGTGAAACACTATCGATTAAGTCCGACATCGCTCAGAGGTTTGAGCAGCTTGAAAACAAGTTTGAAAACGTGCAGAAGTCCATCCACTCACTCACTAAAGAAAATAATGCAACCGTGAACAGAGTTTCTAAAAAAAGCGCATCAGCGCACTGGAGGACAAAAACAACACAGTGAGTCCGAAAGTGGATAAAATGCAAAAACATCGAAACGCTGCACACGCAGGTTGATGACTTAATCAGCAGGAGTAAAAGAAATAACATTCGCCTGATCAATGTAAAAGAGGGAGCTGAGATTGGTGACATGGACGCTTTCGTGGCAAAATCCTGTGTTACATCCTGGACCTGAAGGAAGGCGAGAAACCACCAGAGGTGGACAGGGCACACCGGGCGCCTCGGCCACGTCCAGACCCCGGCCTGCCACCGAGGGCCATCTTCATCTGCCTACTCCGCTGGCCCGACCGTCAACTCATCCTCCAGGCTGCGGGGAAGAAGCCCCTCACCTGGGAGGGTACGCGCTTTTTCGTCCGGCAGGACCTCTCCGCGTTGGTGCAACAGAAACGCGCAACATACAACAGCATCATCGAGTCAATGGATATCGCTTTGGCGTACTGTACCCAGCGAGACTCGTCATAACCATTGCTGGACAGCGGCGGAACAAGAGCTCAAAGTGAAACTGCCGAATATCTTTTGAGTTGGACTGGTCAATAGTACTGTGAGTAACTAAAATAAAAAAATAAAAAACGGAATTCTCTCTTCTTTAGCACTCTTTCTAACTATAAATCCACTTCTGTTTTAATTTCCTCTCTTGCCCTCTTTTCACCACACCGCGGACACTGTGTGCACTGTAAAAAAAACAAAAAATACCACAATGTGTGATTTTGTCTGGGGATTAGTGACCTGACTTTTGTTTTGTTGAAATGTTAATAAATGGGAGCTTCCCCAAACAGCCATCTCTTTCCCGACAATCCCCTCTGTGCACGAAGCCTTACATATGGTAATTAAACATCAAAACACCCGCGGCTTATAGACCGGTGCGGCTTATAGAAGAAAAAAATAGTCACCTTTGAAGGTGCGCCTTATAGACCGGTGCGCCTTATAGTCCGGAATTTACGGTAGTTCGTTATAATCTAACTTCATGCTTCAAAGGCGACTTTACGACGATGAGGACGGTAAGGACTCAATTACAGCAGCTCTGTTACAGGCAGGCACTTCATTACGCCTCCTCCTGAGAGTTACGCCTGGGCGTAGTGAAAAGAAGGCTTAAGCCCTCTTGGTGCAACCGGCATAGCTGTTAGCTGTTAACTTAGCTTAAGACCAGTCGTAAGACCACTTGGTGCAACTGGCCCCTGGATGGCAGCTTTTCATATGACTAGTTTTGTATGAGCATTAGGGATGGGCATTTCGAATAAATTTCCATAATCGAAATTCGGGAAAATTAACGATCAATTATCGATTATCGATAATATTAATATTTTTTTTTATATATATTTTTTTTTTTTTTTTTTTTTTTTTTATTTATTTTACAAAATGCCTATGTGCAAGCGCTATGAAGCGCTTTTCAATCCGCCTGGTAATGGTGCTCCATGAGGGAAGCACATAGTATACGCTGGCTCAGTCACATTGATCAGGTGTTGATATGTATGGGCAGCAGCATATCCGTCTCAATGAGGTTGCAGACGGCCTGGGTGATCTTTTCTGTATGCCGGCCATCACATCTCCTCGCCGCTAACACCGAAGTGATGGTAGGCTGAGAGGACGAGGCTCCTTCCTCGTTAACCAGGCTCAGATGTGCGCTGTTCAAGTGGTGAATCATTGGCATCGTAGCCGTGTTGTACTTATAAACGGCATCACAGTTCTTGCAATGAACAATGTCGTCTTTTAACTCAAAATGGTCCCACACAAAACTTTGCTTCGCTCGCTTAATTTCCTCGTCTGGCTGAGTGCTGACAATAATGTGCTGTTGCTGTTCTCACCGCAGCAAGCCCAGTGAGACCACGCCCATAGCCCCACCCAGAGGTGTTCTGTTTAGTTTTCTCTGTCTCATAGTCCCATTGCGCCCTCACGTGGTTGCGACCACATAGTGAAATTCAATCTTATACTGTAGTTTCAGCACATTTAGGCCTATTTGATTTGATAAAAAAAATATATATAAAATCGATAAAAATTCCACATGATCGAATCAATTCCTTAACGATCAAATATTGATTTTCGATTATTGATGAACATCCCTAATGAACATTTAAACATTGAGACTTGTATGTAAAAGCTGACCCACTTCTTCCATAGTAGTGTCTCATTGTCATTTCCTCAACCATCTAACCTCAGGCTGTTGCTAATCGTGAAACAAAGAAACTTTGAAATGAACTGAGTACTGACCTCAACATTTGCTAATGTCTTCAAGTATTGTGTGCTCTATTGTAAAAGTAAACAGGATATACATTGTCTTGGGGCTACGGCATTGTGCCTACAGTTTGTCAGGAGTTAACAAATGTTGACTTGTTATTTCAGACATCATTCATATGTGTGAGAAGCTGTGCCATGAAGGCAGTTGTGGGCCCTGCTCCCTTACCTCCACTATCAGATGTAGATGTGGCTTCAAGACCAAGGTGGGGACAAATGCCAGTAGAACACACGTTTCATTTACAAGTGCCTCAGTCACTTTTCTGCTTTATTTGTTACACCAAAGAAGTTAAAGACATCTTCCTTATTTTCTCAGGAGGTCCCATGTGCAACAATCCATAATGAAGGTGAGATTGAACTACATTCAGTTGAGATTCAACAAATATGAAATGATATGCATGCATGATGTCACTCACCTACCTGGCTCCTCCGCTGGTATTTCTGTCCCAACTCTTTTCAATTCTAGATCAGCTTCTCTTCACTTGTGAGAGGCGGTGCAACAAGAAACGCGCCTGTGGCCGACACAAGTGTGGCGAGCTGTGTTGTGTGGTGAGTGTTGAGTCAGCATGTGTCCTGTGGCTGACACAAGTGTGGTGAGCTGTGTTGTGTGGTGGGTGTTGAGTCAGCATGTGTCCTGTGGCTGACACAAGTGTGGCGAGCTGTGTTGTGTGGTGAGTGTTGAGTCAGCATGTGTCTTGTGGCCGACACAAGTGTGGTGAGCTGTGTTGTGTGGTGGGTGTTGAGTCAGCATGTGTCCTGTGGCCGACACAAGTGTGGTGAGCTGTGTTGTGTGGTGGGTGTTGAGTCAGCATGTGTCCTGTGGCCGACACAAGTGTGGTGAGCTGTGTTGTGTGGTGAGTGTTGAGTCAGCATGTGTCCGTGTTGCACATGTATAATTTACACACTCAGGTACTGTCTAGTAATTTAAATTAATTGACATCATCACACAAGTTGTTGTAGTTAAAAGTGAATCTAAAGGATTAAAGAGCTGAGACCATACTGTTGTCACAATACCAGTTTTGACATTAATACTAAGTTTAATATCTAAAAATCTCCAAACTATTCAACTCTGCAACGGAAAGAAATAAAATAATATAATATCAAGAACCTGAATATATATAGATATGCAGCGATGTCTTCTAAAAATCTATGGGATGCATTCATAAGTAATCTTGCCACATTGAAGCTGGACAGCTTTCAAGCATTTTTTCCTTTTCGTTTCCCCCCCCCTCGTTTTGTTCCTTTGTCTTACCAGTCAGTTTAGATGTTCCTTTGTCTTACCAGTCAGGTTAGATGTTCCTTTGTCTTACCAGTCACTTTAGATGTTCCTTTGTCTTACCAGTCACTTTAGATGTTCCTTTGTCTTACCAGTCAGGTTAGATGTTCCTTTGTCTTACCAGTCACTTTAGATGTTCCTTTGTCTTACCAGTCACTTTAGATGTTCCTTTGTCTTACCAGTCAGGTTAGATGTTCCTTTGTCTTACCAGTCAGGTTAGATGTTCCTTTGTCTTACCAGTCACTTTAGATGTTCCTTTGTCTTACCAGTCAGGTTAGATGTTCCTTTGTCTTACCAGTCACTTTAGATGTTCCTTTGTCTTACCAGTCACTTTAGATGTTCCTTTGTCTTACCAGTCACTTTAGATGTTCCTTTGTCTTACCAGTCACTTTAGATGTTCCTTTGTCTTACCAGTCAGGTTAGATGTTCCTTTGTCTTACCAGTCACTTTAGATGTTCCTTTGTCTTACCAGTCACTTTAGATGTTCCTTTGTCTTACCAGTCACTTTAGATGTTCCTTTGTCTTACCAGTCACTTTAGATGTTCCTTTGTCTTACCAGTCAGGTTAGATGTTCCTTTGTCTTACCAGTCAGGTTAGATGTTCCTTTGTCTTACCAGTCACTTTAGATGTTCCTTTGTCTTACCAGTCAGGTTAGATGTTCCTTTGTCTTACCAGTCACTTTAGATGTTCCTTTGTCTTACCAGTCAGGTTAGATGTTCCTTTGTCTTACCAGTCACTTTAGATGTTCCTTTGTCTTACCAGTCACTTTAGATGTTCCTTTGTCTTACCAGTCACTTTAGATGTTCCTTTGTCTTACCAGTCACTTTAGACGTTCCTTTGTCTTACCAGTCAGGTTAGATGTTCCTTTGTCTTACCAGTCAGGTTAGATGTTCCTTTGTCTTACCAGTCAGTTTAGATGTTCCTTTGTCTTACCAGTCACTTTAGATGTTCCTTTGTCTTACCAGTCACTTTAGATGTTCCTTTGTCTTACCAGTCAGGTTAGATGTTCCTTTGTCTTACCAGTCAGGTTAGATGTTCCTTTGTCTTACCAGTCAGGTTAGATGTTCCTTTGTCTTACCAGTCAGTTTAGATGTTCCTTTGTCTTACCAGTCACTTTAGATGTTCCTTTGTCTTACCAGTCACTTTAGATGTTCCTTTGTCTTACCAGTCTGGTTAGATGTTCCTTTGTCTTACCAGTCAGGTTAGATGTTCCTTTGTCTTACCAGTCAGTTTAGATGTTCCTTTGTCTTACCAGTCACTTTAGATGTTCCTTTGTCTTACCAGTCACTTTAGATGTTCCTTTGTCTTACCAGTCAGGTTAGATGTTCCTTTGTCTTACCAGTCAGTTTAGATGTTCCTTTGTCTTACCAGTCACTTTAGATGTTCCTTTGTCTTACCAGTCACTTTAGATGTTCCTTTGTCTTACCAGTCACTTTAGATGTTCCTTTGTCTTACCAGTCACTTTAGATGTTCCTTTGTCTTACCAGTCACTTTAGATGTTCCTTTGTCTTACCAGTCACTTTAGATGTTCCTTTGTCTTACCAGTCAGGTTAGATGTTCCTTTGTCTTACCAGTCAGGTTAGATGTTCCTTTGTCTTACCAGTCAGTTTAGATGTTCCTTTGTCTTACCAGTCACTTTAGATGTTCCTTTGTCTTACCAGTCAGGTTAGATGTTCCTTTGTCTTACCAGTCACTTTAGATGTTCCTTTGTCTTACCAGTCAGTTTAGATGTTCCTTTGTCTTACCAGTCACTTTAGATGTTCCTTTGTCTTACCAGTCACTTTAGATGTTCCTTTGTCTTACCAGTCAGGTTAGATGTTCCTTTGTCTTACCAGTCACTTTAGATGTTCCTTTGTCTTACCAGTCACTTTAGATGTTCCTTTGTCTTACCAGTCAGGTTAGATGTTCCTTTGTCTTACCAGTCAGGTTAGATGTTCCTTTGTCTTACCAGTCAGGTTAGATGTTCCTTTGTCTTACCAGTCAGTTTAGATGTTCCTTTGTCTTACCAGTCACTTTAGATGTTCCTTTGTCTTACCAGTCACTTTAGATGTTCCTTTGTCTTACCAGTCAGGTTAGATGTTCCTTTGTCTTACCAGTCAGTTTAGATGTTCCTTTGTCTTACCAGTCACTTTAGATGTTCCTTTGTCTTACCAGTCACTTTAGATGTTCCTTTGTCTTACCAGTCAGGTTAGATGTTCCTTTGTCTTACCAGTCACTTTAGATGTTCCTTTGTCTTACCAGTCACTTTAGATGTTCCTTTGTCTTACCAGTCACTTTAGATGTTCCTTTGTCTTACCAGTCAGGTTAGATGTTCCTTTGTCTTACCAGTCACTTTAGATGTTCCTTTGTCTTACCAGTCAGGTTAGATGTTCCTTTGTCTTACCAGTCAGGTTAGATGTTCCTTTGTCTTACCAGTCAGGTTAGATGTTCCTTTGTCTTACCAGTCACTTTAGATGTTCCTTTGTCTTACCAGTCACTTTAGATGTTCCTTTGTCTTACCAGTCAGGTTAGATGTTCCTTTGTCTTACCAGTCACTTTAGATGTTCCTTTGTCTTACCAGTCAGGTTAGATGTTCCTTTGTCTTACCAGTCAGGTTAGATGTTCCTTTGTCTTACCAGTCAGGTTAGATGTTCCTTTGTCTTACCAGTCACTTTAGATGTTCCTTTGTCTTACCAGTCACTTTAGATGTTCCTTTGTCTTACCAGTCAGGTTAGATGTTCCTTTGTCTTACCAGTCACTTTAGATGTTCCTTTGTCTTACCAGTCACTTTAGATGTTCCTTTGTCTTACCAGTCAGGTTAGATGTTCCTTTGTCTTACCAGTCAGGTTAGATGTTCCTTTGTCTTACCAGTCACTTTAGATGTTCCTTTGTCTTACCAGTCAGGTTAGATGTTCCTTTGTCTTACCAGTCACTTTAGATGTTCCTTTGTCTTACCAGTCAGGTTAGATGTTCCTTTGTCTTACCAGTCAGTTTAGATGTTCCTTTGTCTTACCAGTCAGGTTAGATGTTCCTTTGTCTTACCAGTCACTTTAGATGTTCCTTTGTCTTACCAGTCAGGTTAGATGTTCCTTTGTCTTACCAGTCACTTTAGATGTTCCTTTGTCTTACCAGTCACTTTAGATGTTCCTTTGTCTTACCAGTCAGGTTAGATGTTCCTTTGTCTTACCAGTCAGGTTAGATGTTCCTTTGTCTTACATGTTCCTTTGTCTTACCAGTCACTTTAGATGTTCCTTTGTCTTACCAGTCAGGTTAGATGTTCCTTTGTCTTACCAGTCACTTTAGATGTTCCTTTGTCTTACCAGTCAGGTTAGATGTTCCTTTGTCTTACCAGTCACTTTAGATGTTCCTTTGTCTTACCAGTCAGTTTAGATGTTCCTTTGTCTTACCAGTCAGGTTAGATGTTCCTTTGTCTTACCAGTCAGGTTAGATGTTCCTTTGTCTTACATGTTCCTTTGTCTTACCAGTCACTTTAGATGTTCCTTTGTCTTACCAGTCAGGTTAGATGTTCCTTTGTCTTACCAGTCACTTTAGATGTTCCTTTGTCTTACCAGTCACTTTAGATGGATGGAGATTGAATTCACGACATGGTGGATTATTTGACACTGTTTACCGTAAATTCCGGACTATAAGCCGCACCGGTGTATAAGCCGCACCTGCAAAGTTGACTATTTTTTTCCTATATAAGCCGCACCGGACTATAAGCCGCGGGTGTTTTAATGTTTTTTTTTTTTTTTTTTTTTTTGTGTTTTAATGTTTAATTACCATATGTAAGGATTCATGCACAGAGGGGATTGTCGGGAAAGAGATGGCTGTTTGAGGAAGCTCCCATTTATTAACATTTCAACAAAACAACATAACACAACACCACCTGTGTTGTTTTTTACAGTGCACACAGTGTCATACAGTGTCATACAGTGTGGTGAAAAGAGGGCAAGAGAGGAAATTAAAACTTATTATAGTTATATAGGATTTATAGTTAGAAAGAGTGCTAAAAAAGAGAGATTTTTTTTTTTTTTTTTTTTTTTTTTGAAAAAATCCATAGATAAGCCGCACCGTTATATAAGCCGCAGGGGCCAAAAAAGGCCAAAAAACGGGAAAAAAGGTGCGGCTTATAGTCCGGAATTTACGGTACATGTTTTCAGCTGTTTAGTTTCATTTTGCACAGACTGCTGAACTGCACTGACAAGAGCCAGACTGCAGTCTGCCTATTCCAATCCGTTTAACTCTTCCAGTCTGCATGATGTCCAAACGTACACACCCTCTGCAGTCGACACTGAAATGAATTTGAGCTTGCAGAAAACATT
This sequence comes from Poromitra crassiceps, assembly GCF_964638095.1. NCBI lineage: Eukaryota > Metazoa > Chordata > Actinopteri > Beryciformes > Melamphaidae > Poromitra > Poromitra crassiceps. The sequence goes on from NC_139624.1 coordinate 89,188,489, forward strand.
TGCTGAAAGTATTGAACATTAATAAAATTTAAAATCAAATTCAATCTCACAATTTTAGCAAAATAGCAGTGACATTTTTAACATTCTTGGGACAATGTTAGCCTATACGGAGCTGCAATCACATTGTTATATCTGTGTCCGTTCAGAGCTCAGAGCACAAATGCCCCCTGATCTGTGGCTACAAGCTCAACTGTGGCCTCCACCGCTGCCAGGAGCCCTGTCACCGTGGAAACTGTGAACCCTGCTGGCAATCCAGTGAGTCCAACTGTCCCGGTCTGACCATGCTGTGTTTCTGAGCCATGTCTCAAAAGTACCACATAAGAAAAGAAAAAGACATAAAAAAACTAATTTGAGGCTGTTAGATCATCTTTGTTTATTGAGTTCATTTCCCCTTGTGGTGTTGTGCTTGGCTTTAATCTCTTGACTTTGCGCACCACACTGTGTGTGTCACTGTACCTCCTTGTAGGCTTTGATGAGCTGACCTGTCACTGTGGGTTAAGTGTCTTGTACCCGCCCATCGCCTGTGGCACCAAGCCTCCGGAGTGCAAGAACCTGTGCACTAGAAGGCACGAGTGTGAGCATCCAGGTAAAGCAGAATGTTGACTGCTCACACTGCTATTCAACCCTGTCTTTTAGAATATTCTCTTAACGTCTCTTTTCAATATTTTCAGTGTTTCACAACTGCCACAGCGAAGAGAAGTGTCCACCTTGCACGTACCTCACTCAGAAGTGGTGCATGGGAAAGCATGAGGTAACTTCATCAGATCTAGCAAGCTCAACTGAGCCTTCACAGCATTCATATTTGTACATTTTTGTGGTGTCTGGGTAGTGTAGAGGTAAAAGCACTTCCTACAAGCTGCGGAGACCCGGGTTCAATTCCCGATAGCGGTACTTCCGGCTTGGTCAGATGTTTCTACAGACACAACTGGTCATGTCTGTGGGTAGGAAGCTGGTGGGGTGTGAGTCTTGGTCGCTGCACTAGCACTTCCTCTGGTCGGTCGGGGTGCCTGTTTGGGCGAAGGGGAACTGGGGGGAATAGCATGAGCCTCCCACGTGCTACGTCCTGCCAGTGAAACCCCTCGCTGTCAGGTGAGAAGAAGCGGCTGGCGACTGCACATGTATCAACGGAAGCATGTACTAGTCTATGGCTCTCCCCAGATCTGCAGAGGGGGTGGAGCAATGACTAGGACAGCAGGGGAATTGGCCAAGTACAATTGGGGAGAAAATGGGAGAAAAATCAGAAAATAATTGTAAAAAACAAAAAAAAGTGTTTTGACCCTGTGAGTGAGACTGTGTCCTTTGACCCGCAGCAACGCAGCAACATCGCGTGTCATCTGCAAGACATCTCTTGCGGCCTGACTTGTAACAAGGTGTTGGCGTGTGAAATGCACCACTGCAGGCGTATCTGCCACCGCGCCGAGTGCCTGCCACAAGATGACTGCCATCAGCCGTGTGTCCTGCCTCGTCCAGACTGTGGCCACCCATGTTCTGCTCCCTGCCACAAAGGCAGCAGCTGCCCCCGCACCTCCTGCACTGCCAAGGTACAGCGCACTGCCGCAGACAACAGCTTTACTTCCAGTGGCTGGAAAATGATTTACAAAGGTCTACAGTATGTTACACAGAGGCATAAGGAGTTGGTGCACGTTCATAGCTAAAAACGTTCCAACCTCATTACCCTGATGAAAATATGCTTATCAGAATATACTTATTTTGTTTTTGTTTTAATTAATTAAATTAATACATTTAAGGCTACAATTGTGTGTGTCGTGACTCCATATATTCAACTACTGTGGCCAGTTCAACAATCCCAGCTGTGTGTATGTGTTCTTTCTATCCCTCTCTTCTACACGGAGACTCCCAGCAGTTGATGACATGTGCTGTAAAAGTGTATAGCCAGTAGCCACACCATATCTCATTTATATTATGTCAATATGTGTCATTGATGAAACTGCTTGAATGCCAGTGACAATCATCCAAGAACAACTCGGCCAGTAATGAGTCACTTCAAAATAATTCCTCACTTGCACTACTACACTGTCAACTTTCAGAAAAGCCAAATATTAGGGTCCATAGTACAGCTGCTGATATATATATATATATATATATATATATATATCACACGTACCTCTCACAGGTAGCACTACAGTGTGATTGGTCTAAGTTGTTTACCGTACCTCTCACAGGTGGCACTACAGTGTGATTGGTCTAAGTTGTTTACTGTACCTCTCACAGGTGGCACTACAGTGTGATTGGTCTAAGTTGTTTACCGTACCTCTCACAGGTAGCACTACAGTGTGATTGGTCTAAGTTGTTTACTGTACCTCTCACAGGTAGCACTACAGTGTGATTGGTCTAAGTTGTTTACTGTACCTCTCACAGGTGGCACTACAGTGTGATTGGTCTAAGTTGTTTACTGTACCTCTCACAGGTAGCACTACAGTGTGATTGGTCTAAGTTGTTTACTGTACCTCTCACAGGTGGCACTACAGTGTGATTGGTCTAAGTTGTTTACTGTACCTCTCACAGGTGGCACTACAGTGTGATTGGTCTAAGTTGTTTACCGTACCTCTCACAGGTAGCACTACAGTGTGATTGGTCTAAGTTGTTTACTGTACCTCTCACAGGTGGCACTACAGTGTGATTGGTCTAAGTTGTTTACCGTACCTCTCACAGGTGGCACTACAGTGTGATTGGTCTAAGTTGTTTACTGTACCTCTCACAGGTAGCACTACAGTGTGATTGGTCTAAGTTGTTTACTGTACCTCTCACAGGTAGCACTACAGTGTGATTGGTCTAAGTTGTTTACTGTACCTCTCACAGGTAGCACTACAGTGTGATTGGTCTAAGTTGTTTACTGTACCTCTCACAGGTAGCACTACAGTGTGATTGGTCTAAGTTGTTTACTGTACCTCTCACAGGTAGCACTACAGTGTGATTGGTCTAAGTTGTTTACCGTACCTCTCACAGGTAGCACTACAGTGTGATTGGTCTAAGTTGTTTACCGTACCTCTCACAGGTAGCACTACAGTGTGATTGGTCTAAGTTGTTTACTGTACCTCTCACAGGTAGCACTACAGTGTGATTGGTCTAAGTTGTTTACTGTACCTCTCACAGGTGGCACTACAGTGTGATTGGTCTAAGTTGTTTACTGTACCTCTCACAGGTAGCACTACAGTGTGATTGGTCTAAGTTGTTTACCGTACCTCTCACAGGTAGCACTACAGTGTGATTGGTCTAAGTTGTTTACCGTACCTCTCACGGGTAGCACTACAGTGTGATTGGTCTAAGTTGTTTACTGTACCTCTCACAGGTAGCACTACAGTGTGATTGGTCTAAGTTGTTTACTGTACCTCTCACAGGTGGCACTACAGTGTGATTGGTCTAAGTTGTTTACTGTACCTCTCACAGGTAGCACTACAGTGTGATTGGTCTAAGTTGTTTACTGTACCTCTCACAGGTAGCACTACAGTGTGATTGGTCTAAGTTGTTTACTGTACCTCTCACAGGTAGCACTACAGTGTGATTGGTCTAAGTTGTTTACCGTACCTCTCACAGGTAGCACTACAGTGTGATTGGTCTAAGTTGTTTACTGTAACTCTCACAGGTAGCACTACAGTGTGATTGGTCTAAGTTGTTTACTGTACCTCTCACAGGTGGCACTACAGTGTGATTGGTCTAAGTTGTTTACCGTACCTCTCACAGGTAGCACTACAGTGTGATTGGTCTAAGTTGTTTACTGTACCTCTCACAGGTAGCACTACAGTGTGATTGGTCTAAGTTGTTTACCGTACCTCTCACAGGTAGCACTACAGTGTGATTGGTCTAAGTTGTTTACCGTACCTCTCACAGGTAGCACTACAGTGTGATTGGTCTAAGTTGTTTACCGTACCTCTCACAGGTAGCACTACAGTGTGATTGGTCTAAGTTGTTTACTGTACCTCTCACAGGTGGCACTACAGTGTGATTGGTCTAAGTTGTTTACTGTACCTCTCACAGGTAGCACTACAGTGTGATTGGTCTAAGTTGTTTACTGTACCTCTCACAGGTAGCACTACAGTGTGATTGCGGACGAAGAAAAGAAACAGTGGTGTGCACAGAGGCGGCCAATTCATATCAGAGGTCAGTTCAACTCTGCGTGTCTGTCTGTGTGCATTTTAGTTATGTGAATTGAGAATATGATGTTACAAAACCCTTCATATCTGTCCTGTAGGTATGCAGCCATTTCCATGGCAAGCAAACTGTCTGACATGCAGCTGGGTGAATCTGTGGACATGGGCCAGCTCATCACTAAGAAGGAGCTGAAACAGACCAGGTAGGTCAAGATTATCAATGTTGTCTCAAAGTGATTTTGGTTTGTAATTAGTTAGAAATGTGCACAAAATATTGAATTATTACTATTGAAGCATTAAGCCATGAGAAGCCCAGCTTTGCTATTTTTTGTACAGCTAAGTTTTGAAGCCTGACGCAAAAAGGGAAATGCTCAATCAATAATTAAATAATAATTAAATATTCTTCTTCTAACAATACATTTCTTGTATGCTATGAATGGTGACCACCTCTGTGCATTCATGTTAAAATTAATCATGAGGTTAACAGGTATTTTGCGACTTTGAATGTGACTCAGCCAATCAGAATTGAGGACTAGAACAATCTGTTTTATTGAAGTCATATTTTACAGCACCAAGTTGCCAATTAAGTTTAAATAGCATCCATCCTAACAACTTGATGTGAGCTCTTTTTTGGGGGGTTGAGTGTGATGGTGTGTTGTGTTTTCTCAGGCTTGAGTGTAACCAGGAGTGTGATGGTGTGTTGTGTTTTCTCAGGCTTGAGTGTGACCAGGAGTGTGATGGTGTGTTGTGTTTTCTCAGGCTTGAGTGTGACCAGGAGTGTGATGGTGTGTTGTGTTTTCTCAGGCTTGAGTGTAACCAGGAGTGTGATGGTGTGTTGTGTTTTCTCAGGCTTGAGTGTAACCAGGAGTGTGATGGTGTGTTGTGTTTTCTCAGGCTTGAGTGTAACCAGGAGTGTGATGGTGTGTTGTGTTTTCTCAGGCTTGAGTGTAACCAGGAGTGTGATGGTGTGTTGTGTTTTCTCAGGCTTGAGTGTAACCAGGAGTGTGATGGTGTGTTGTGTTTTCTCAGGCTTGAGTGTGACCAGGAGTGTGATGGTGTGTTGTGTTTTCTCAGGCTTGAGTGTGATCAGGAGTGTGATGGTGTGTTGTGTTTTCTCAGGCTTGAGTGTAACCAGGAGTGTGATGGTGTGTTGTGTTTTCTCAGGCTTGAGTGTGACCAGGAGTGTGATGGTGTGTTGTGTTTTCTCAGGCTTGAGTGTGACCAGGAGTGTGATGGTGTGTTGTGTTTTCTCAGGCTTGAGTGTGACCAGGAGTGTGATGGTGTGTTGTGTTTTCTCAGGCTTGAGTGTGACCAGGAGTGTGATGGTGTGTTGTGTTTTCTCAGGCTTGAGTGTGACCAGGAGTGTGATGGTGTGTTGTGTTTTCTCAGGCTTGAGTGTAACCAGGAGTGTGATGGTGTGTTGTGTTTTCTCAGGCTTGAGTGTGACCAGGAGTGTGATGGTGTGTTGTGTTTTCTCAGGCTTGAGTGTAACCAGGAGTGTGATGGTGTGTTGTGTTTTCTCAGGCTTGAGTGTGACCAGGAGTGTGATGGTGTGTTGTGTTTTCTCAGGCTTGAGTGTAACCAGGAGTGTGATGGTGTGTTGTGTTTTCTCAGGCTTGAGTGTGACCAGGAGTGTGATGGTGTGTTGTGTTTTCTCAGGCTTGAGTGTGACCAGGAGTGTGATGGTGTGTTGTGTTTTCTCAGGCTTGAGTGTGACCAGGAGTGTGATGGTGTGTTGTGTTTTCTCAGGCTTGAGTGTGACCAGGAGTGGGATGGTGTGTTGTGTTTTCTCAGGCTTGAGTGTGACCAGGAGTGTGATGGTGTGTTGTGTTTTCTCAGGCTTGAGTGTGACCAGGAGTGTGATGGTGTGTTGTGTTTTCTCAGGCTTGAGTGTGACCAGGAGTGTGCTACACTGGAGAGGAACAGGCGCTTGGCGGATGCTTTGCAGATCGACCCCACTGCAGATCCATTCAACATACGCTCCACCTCCATATACAGCGACAGCCTCAAAGAGGATGCCAGGTTTGTTTTTTTATACCTCAGTTGGCAATATTAAAAACTCTCCATATGCCTTTAGTTTCCAACAAAAAAAAATTCTTTTTCAGAAAAGACCTGAAATTTGTCACAAAAGTAGAAGAGGAGATCAAGAATCTTGTTGAGCTTGCAAATAAGGTAAGATGAAATGAGTCCTTTGTGACAATATTCTGGTCCATGATGGTGGGGATGGAAGGCGTTCATGTGATGTAAAGCTCCCTCTGGTGGCCATGTTGGGCCCACAGCTCTTTGGCAACGAGTTCTTACGCTGACTAGAGGAATACCCGTCCCTGTGTGACTCTCACTCACAAGCTACTTTCACACCAGCCTTGAAAGCGGTAAATGTTATGGAATATGTAATCCGCATCTCCGCTGTGAAAGTGATGAAAGCGGAGTCGTGGATAATTGTGTTACGCCTTTCTTTCCGCCAGTGGAGGTAGTCATAGCGCTGGATCGGGCTCTACCCCGCCTCCACCTGAAAGCGTAGGAGCGGCGACACGGAACGGTGGGAATGGTCAGCTCATTTATAAAAAAAAATTCAGGGAAACCACCTCACACAGCAAGAAAGGCATAAGTAAAACCAGCTCCAGAACTGCAATCTGTCTAGCCTAACAAAAACTACTAACGTTATAGTATTCATGTGCATTTATAGTGTACTATTCCCCCCGCGACGAGTAACGTTATGCAGACTGCAGCTGTTTGACATGCGGGCGTCCGCAAAACTGGAACCAAAAGATAAGAATTAGCCTTGTACACACATGATGGTGCCTCTGTGATCCATAAAGCCTTGTTACCATGCTGCATGTGGAGAACACGTTATGCGTTGTGGGCATATTAAGGTGAGCGCTCATCAGACTCGTCTTTTATCCTTGTTGTTCTTAACGACCAGCTGCACGTTGAGAGCTGCTGAATGAATTTGTTCATCATACAGTAGCCTAGGCTACACTAACCTATGAAAATATTCATTTAGGCTACTAGGAGGAGCTGGGTGGAAATGCCTCCCCTCGCCTCATTTCAATCTGGGAGGGGTGGATGTAACCTGAAAGTACACCCGGGGTGGAAATATGGTGGGGCTGCTTGGCTCTGGGTGAAAACAATTTTTGTGGCAAGGCTACCGGCCTTGCGGGCCTTCTGAATGGCAATATTGTGCGATCTCTGTGTGAAAGTGGCTACAGAGTTGGCATGCAGCCTCTCCTCTCTCTCCCCAGAGGGTTTTCCACTTCACTGGCTGATTCAAACTCCGCTCACCTGTGTGCTGCTTCAGGTTTCACTGGCTGATTCAAACTCCGCTCACCTGTATGCTGCTCCACTCTGGAGCTCTCCATGGTGTTGAACCTGTGGTGAGGCATTTTGACCACTAATTAGCCAGTTTTGCCCATTTAGTCGGCCCTAATTATCTCATTCAAAAATCCGGCTCAGTTAGGTCACCCCCAGGGCTGCTCTTTATAGTTGCTGAAAGATTCAGCATGATCGCACGTAAAATGGCATAGCTGTGTCCGAATACAATTCTGCTCGCTCGCTCACTCACTCACACTTCGCATTCTCATTATACTAGGATACATTACGTTACTGCATGCTGCAGATAGTATGCGGAGTGCAGTGATTCAACGTTATATTTGAGTCTGGGGAGAGACTAGGAGCAGCTTTATCTAAACGTACAAGGTTGTCCTCTTTAACAATATTGAATAGACATTATTTTCCATGCCGTTTTTGGCTGAGGCCTGGTCATTTCATCACTGAAACATCTGTGTTTAGATAATGTCAGCTTGTTAGTTAGCCAGTCGGTAGCCACAGCATCTGCTCAGCTAACTAGTCTTGTTAGGCAATTTTAGCACATGTGATTTGGTAGGTAATGTTACATCACTAGTACCTAATAACCCTACCCTAACAGAGAAAAAACAACTGTTTGTACAGATTAAATGAGCTGATTCTTCTCAAGATACAACTAGCTTTGAAGTAAGAGCTACAACTAAAGACAAGATACTTCACTATGTCACAGTCACCTAAATTTGAAAAATTTACCCTTCAAGACGACTCATTTATAGCTATAACTTACTCTATTACTCTACAGTGTACACCCACATCTTGTATCTTTGTCAGATTGTTTTCTGGCCCAGTTGTTTTATATTTAGCCATTTCTGAGCACAGTCAACTCTCCAGTGGACCTCCAAGATGGAACCAGCTGTGGTTGCTAACTTGCTAGTAGATTTCTGACACGACTGCAAAGCCTCTATAACAACTGTTTCTATGCCAGATTAAATTAGTAGGTACTTCATGCAGCAGTTAGGAAAATAGCATTCATGTTCTTTTTTCAGTTCTGTTTGGTGCATTGAGGCTATCAGGGATCACTATCGAGGTCTCGTCTCAGTTACTGCTGCTTTGGTTTTCAAGTACTGTGTTATTGAAATGGAAACGATAACACAACAATTACATCACCCTTTAAAAGTTCCTTTTCTGCTATATTTCGCCATTATTTTTCCAACTTCCCCCCACATTACTGTGAAGAAAAGACTGGTTAAAGATGTGCTGCCTTGCCTATTAAGGAGGCCAATTAGTCTAAACCCAAACTGATTTTATATATATATGTATGTATGTATATATATATATATATACCGGTATATATATATATAAAATCAGTCATATATATATATATATATATTAGGGCTGTCACTTTTCCCAAAATAAAGTTTGAACGAACTTTAATTGCCCGAAATTCGTTCGAATATATTCGAAGTTTTTTGGTTAATTAAATTATTATTATTATTTTTTTTTTCCCAGTCCAGGCCACCGGGCATCAGCCCGACGTGTTAAGGTGCTCTTATACTCGAGCAAAGCTCCGTGGGGGTGGGGCCCCACGAGTCTCCGTGAGTCACCGTGTAGACCTCGCGCTGGGGGTGATGCCATTATACTCAGAAAGTGATCAGCATGTATTGTACAATGGTGAGAACAGCCTGTGAAAAGTCGCAATGAAACTCTGTGCAGTAGTGAGTGCGCTTTCACTCTCAAACGACCGCACATCAGCACATGAAGGACTCACCAAACTTGTTTTTACTGAAAGCCGTTTTTACTTCTCAGCCCTGATAGCCTACTACTCTGTGCTGCTTTTAATCTCTCTCAATAATGCTCTCAACACAACAATTTACTTGGTGAAATGACTAAAAACGAACAGTTGCAAATCTAAGTTTATAGCCTACCACATGGGTCAAGAAATGTGGCGAAAACACAGCTCAGTGTTCAGGGCTCAGTGGCTCGAAAGCGGACATGTTTGGAGAGAAGCCGTGCACTGCTCGCGCTGTGAGGAAAAAAATGTCGCACCGCGCGAGTGCCCGACGGAGCTAGCGAATAACCACGCCCAACAAATTTACGTCATTTGACGCGCCCGCCCCTCGCTCCACCCACGCGCCCTTCACGGCAGGGTGAGCATAATTCCCCCTTTAGCTTGGACGCTCACAGTCACAACACTGCCTCACAAACTTGGCTGCATCCAACTCGAGACAACTTTTCAGACCCTGGAGACAATCTTTCTCAGAAGAGACTAACGTGACAAATCTGGAGACTTTTTCTGACATGGGATTAACATTACCAGCAAGCAGCAGTTCGTTCATTTTGGTTCATAAAAAAAAAAAAAAAAAAAAAAAAAATTCGAACAGTCAATTTACATATCGAACACGAACCCCTCCCCCACATTCGAAGTTGCATTCGAATTTCGAATGAAAAGTGACAGCCCTAATATACAGTATATATATATATATATATATATGTATATATATATATAGCCTATATATATTTATATATACACACAATCAGTTTGGGTTTAGACTAATTGGCCTCCTTAATAGGCAAGGCAGCACATCTTTAACCAGTCTTTTCTTCACAGTAATGTGGGGGGAAGTTGGAAAAATAATGGTGAAATATAGCAGAAAAGGAACTTTTAAAGGGTGATGTAATTGTTGTGTTATCGTTTCCATTTCAATAACTTACACAGTACTTGAAAACCAAAGCAGCAGTAACTGAGACGAAACCTCGATAGTGATCCCTGATAGCCTCAATGCAAATTTGCATCCCTAATATATATATATATATATATATATTGCCTATTAAAGCCCCATTCAGTAAGTTTTCCAAGTTTTGCTATTGGAGAAACTGCGCCCTCTGCGTGCATTAAAAACGATAACAATATCGCCGTTCAAAGTCAACAAAACACAGCGCCAGAAAGCTCTATGTACATGTTGTGACATCGGGTACTCACCACGTGATGAAATAATAATGCATAGTCCCGTGAAACATCATTTTCGTAGCAAATCCGAATCGAGTTACTTCCTTGTATTCATGCAGACAGCGCTTCCGCTGTACAGCGCATGCGCGCATCCTTTTCTTTTTTCTTTTTTCTTGCCTTTGGGACGCTGGCAGCAAACTGCTTAGTCCCAGGGCTGGCCAATGGACGGCGGTGTGGGATAAATAAACTCGAGAGTCTCCCTATTACAAGTCAATCTACCATGTCCTAAGACTAAAAAGCTCTTATATTACAGTAAAAAATGTCAAAAATCTTACTGATTGGGGCTTTAAGGAGGCCAATTAGTCTAAACCCAAACTGATTTTATATGTATATATATATATATATATATATATATATATATATATATATATATATATATATATATATATATATATATATATATATTAGGGATGCAAATTTTATAATTATATATATATATATATATATCATGAGAGGCCAGTTGGTAGGATTTAACAAACTTTATTTAGCTATATATATATATATATATATATATTTATAAAACGGCTCTCTCAAATCAAGCAATCTGATTGGTTCACAGCCATTGTATAAATCCAATAACCCACTCCAGTAACCCATGGCCATGGGTTATTGAGTTGCCATGGCAACTCTTACTAAAAGGCTTTGGTTACCTCAAATGACAGTGTAGAAAAAACAAATGGCGGAGACAGCTGTCAGATCCTTGTGAATCGATCTTCGCTTATAACTTTACTAATACTTTGCAGAAAATTATGTTTTGTACAAGAATAGACGCGGGCTAATGTCTTAACCCCTCTCTCGCGCGCCCTCACTCTTAACCCCGCATTTCTAAATAAGACGTAACGTTAGTTGGTGTCGGCATACGGCTCTGGTGTCGGGCTTTGCAAAAAGCTCTCAGCTTCTCAGCAAGCGCCAGGATTGGCCAATGTCAACTTCAGTCTCCAGAACGATCCAATCAAATCACCCGCACGTCTATCTTCTTGCTAGAGGTCCCGCCTTACAGTAGTGTTTCAACTGACTATCAGAATACCATGCCAGTCGGACTTATAGTATTATTATTATATTTATATTATCATACTTGGAAACCGTTTTATAAAAGCAATATAGCACTCGAGCAGCGTGTGTTGTGGCATATATCCCGCTGCTCAGCAGTTATCCCACTCGGCCTGCGGCCTCGTGGGATAACAACTGATCAGCGGGATATATTTGCCACAACACACTGGCTCTCATGCTATATTGCTTAAATATATTAGGGATGCAAATTTTCCGCAAATTCCTGAATCGATCATCAGTAACGTTAACGATCAATCAATCGATTAATTGTAATTAAAAATACAAAATTTTCCAAACAATACCAAATGCATTCCTTCCTCAATAAAACCTCCATTTATACAGCAGCAACATACTGTATATTTCTCACAGCATTGCTCATAGCCTATGCTATGAAACATACAAAAACACGAGTCAACATTTGCCCAGAATCCACGGCGGATTCTGGGCTCACTCACCGCAGATTGTCCACTCGTTCCGCTTGCCGTGCGTCACAGCTCTTAAACGCTGATGCTGATTCTCCAGCTCAGGTGAGACTAGGATCCAGGCAACCCATCCGAATGAACACTGCCCAACTGATTGTTGTTGTAAGTGTACACCGAATCACAGACAGGCATCATGTCCTCTATAACCCCGCAGATCAACTGGGCCATTTTTTTCGCTCGCCGTGCGTCGCAACTCCTCCTTTGAAACACTGATCCGATGGTAGGCTGTTCCAGGCTTGACGAAGAGGAGCCAGCCAATCCATCCGAATGAACACTGCTCAAGTGATGGAGCATGATGTCGTCGTCATGCTGCAGCTGCAAACCGATTCACAGCACCTGTATATGGCAGTATCCTCTCCCCTCCCATCAAAATGTTCCCACATAACGCCTCTCTTTGCCTGCTTCATATTGCAAAGTTGTGGTTTCCTTCTCTACTTTCATTCCAAACTTAAGATGGCTGCCAGGAGTTCAGAGTTCAGTGCGCCTGCTTGACTTGTCCGAAAAGGGCCACAGTGATATCATTGCGCCCTCTGGAGGATCGCCTACTGACAGAATGCACGTTGTGTATATATATGTGTGTGTGTGTGTGTGTGTGTCTGTGTATAATGGCTGTAATTTGTTAAAATTGTGTGCCCAGTATATGTGTATCTGCTTTGGAGAAAGGAGACAGAAGTGTATGTTGCATTACAAGTAGGTCTATATATATCAGCTTTAGGCCTTTTTGCACTGCTAACAGATCAGAGAATCAATTATAGATTGAGTAGAATAGAATTGAGAAATCATACAAAAATATGCCGCTGCCACACTACATAGGCTAGAACAGGGGTTCCCAACCTTTTTTGACTTGTGACCCGATTTTTTTTTTTTTTTTAATCTTTAACACGTTCACTGCCAATCCAACGGTTGACTGCCAATGACGAGTCAACTCGTCAAAAAAAAAAAAAAAAAAATTTGACGGTGGGACGTTGATCTAACCCTTTTACATCTCCTATGAAAATATTGGAGCCACCGAACGTGTACAACCCATTCCACCGACCCACTAAGTGGGGACAGTGCTCTCCAGACTAGAAAAAGCCGAGCCAAAACTGCAGGGGAACGCGCGATGAAACCATTCTCATACTGTAAAATGGATTGGCGAAAACGCTTTCGTTTTCGCGCTGGTTGCTGGCGGTGGGGGATTGCAAATTTGCATAATAGATTATGGGTGCAACACACTTTGAAACACGCAGCATAAATAAGACCAGAATCGCAAAAGCTTCATCAAAGCTCTCAACCGAAACCCCAAGAAACGAGCGAGCCCATCCAGACTTGCCCAGCGGCCGCCAGCAGACAGGAGCAGCAGCAGCAGCAGCAGCAGAAACTCGCTTGTGACACGCCCGCTGCAGCCAAGAAGAACACACACGGAGGGAGGAGTTTGAAGGAGAGGGGGGTTTCCTGCTGTTATGGAGGAAATTACTGTTCAAAATAGGGATGTTCATTTTGAAAATTTTCCAAAATCGATAATCGGTGAAAATTAACGATCAATTATCGATTATCGATCATATTAATACTTAGAAAATTTTCAATATTTTCAATTTTTTTTTTTTTTTTTTTTTTTTTTTTTTTTTAAATGAATGCCTATGGCAGAAAATACGAAAGACAACGTGTTCTCCTCAATGAACTCTTTATTTCAATGTGTCTCCTCTCCAACACTGCTCTCCCTGGCGCATGCCGGTGTGAATTTTCCATGTTTAAAACAGTTTTGTTGGCACAAAGGCCCGTGCCCAGCCAGAAAACTAGAGACTATATGAAGCTCCACCTCACGTTAGTCGGCTGTGCAATGGAGTGGGGCGAGGAGGAACGAATTCCACCCAAACCCAGTCCAAAAAAAAAAAAAAATTTTTTTTTTTTTTTTTTTTTTTTTTTAAATAATTAAAAAATCGATCCAAATGCCACAGGATCGATTCCAATCCTTAACGATCAATTATCGATTTTCGATAATTGATGAACATCCCTAGTTCAAAACTATTGTTTAGATGTCTGACGTCTTACTGATGCCAAAAATTAATGGTTAAAGTGACTGTTCTATCGAATTTCACAAAAAGCTATTTATCTCAGCTTAAATTTTCAGACGCTGAAACCATGCTGTATTCAAGTGCTAATGCCTACATAACTACTAACTCTACAAACTAACTCTTTTAGACAGAGAAAGCACACATTTTATTAGTTCTTTTGAGATATTTTGTGTTCACAAAATCTTAGCAGAAAAGAATCCTCGGGTCTTGAAAGATGAGCCAGAATCCTCAAAAAAAACCTTTGGCAGAAGCTACCTACAGTAAAAAAAAAACGGCTGGCAGTGAATGTGTTAAGAAAGAACATGAGGTATTTACATGACATACATGGACTATCATACCCCATATCCCCCACAAAGAACATCAAAACACAACAAAACAAAACAAAACAAGAAAACTGCATAAGGGGTAAAAAGTTCTTAAAGTCAAACTCTTCATGTGGTTGCCATATTTTGGCGATGTCTAAGAATCTGCCTTTGCTCTTGTAGTAAATGTTATCCAACGTATGGTAGCTTGAGAGTTCATTCCACCAGTGAACTACAGCTGGGGGATTGGATGCTTTCCAATTTAAAGCTATGCATTTCCTAGCTGCCAACAGGGCAAGCTCTATGTATTTGCTTTCATAAGTGTCCCAACTATCAGACCTGCAAGTTCCCAAAAGACATAAACTAGGTGAAAGGGGATTATATACATGTAAACAATGTGATATTATCTTGCTTACAGATTTCCAAAATAAACAAAGTGAATCACATGACCAAAACATATGAAAAAAAAATCCTTTTTGTTTTTTAATTGTGACCCGATTTTGACTATCACAAAAATCTAGGGACCCGAGACATTCAAATTCCGGTACACCATCGATAATATCATCAGTGACATCATCAGTGATGTCACATGTAACATTATGCTTCTTTTCCCCCTCAGAATTCTGACTTTAATCTGAGAATTCTGACTTTAATCTCAAAATTCTGACTGATTTTTTTTTTCTTCAAACATTTTCATCTAAAAAAACAAATAATTAAAGTCACTATCTACCTGATATTGCGCCCATTGACACGGTTTGGATCTCACCTGCAATTACCACTCATCGCCATAGGTGTCACCCAAGAGAACAAAACTGAAATCTTAGAGATTCTCACTTTCACTTTAAACTCAGAACAAAAAAAATATATATATTTTTTAATTGTCCCCATTTGAATTCTAGGCGACCCCACCTAGGGTTGCAACCCTAAGGTTGGGAACCACTGGGCTAGAAGCTGCACTAGCTAGATAACGAAGCCAATAGATGCCAGTAGAATCACAGAGATCAGAATCGGCTTTATTAACCATGCACACATACAAGGAATTTGACTCAGGTTTGCATTGCAAAACAAACAATTACACGTGGGGTGCATTTAAACATTTACATTAACTAATACAGTATACAATAAGTATGGTGTAAAGTGTCTATTTTAAATACATATTCACCTTATTTAGAAGAGACCGTCTGGCTTGAGAGACTAACAGGAAGTGTAAATACAATTGGTATTAAGTAAGTTCCGATTGTATTTACACTTCCTGTGACTCATAATCCTAGTCTGACTCATATGCAAGTCAAACTAGGTTTGACCAGGTGAGTCAGACTAGTTTGAGCAGGTAAAACAGCCTGCGTTTTGAACAGGAAGTCGTGATACAATGCGGCAAGTGGGCGGGGCTACATAAGGTGAATATATGAAAGAATGTATGTATATTTGCTGATATTGCAGTTATTTACAGTTCAATGTAAACAAGACCGATTTTGCACAATTATTTCACGGTAAATAAATGAATTTCAAATTGTGTGTGTGTGTACGTTTGTGGAGGGATTATATACTGTACATGGGGTAGGTGCTACAGGTTACTGCACAGGAATATTACTGTCCCTGGTTTTGAGTGTTAAACTGGTTCCAGTGTTTCAGCGAAGTGATGAAGTGACTGGTTTAAGTGTTAATCAGAGTGATTGCCTGTGGGTAGAAAAGATCATATTTTACAGTATATTTGCCCAGCATGCAGTTGTTACAAGAAGATGAGCAGAGGCGGGTCAGGGAAACCCCGAAATGTGTCTTTGTATGAATTCCTAATAGTCACACGAAGCCCAATGTGTGCAGGGAAAGCAGCCGAAGAGGAGCCACTGTTTCCAGCCCATGAACAGAGAGCACCGCAAGATTGTCCACGAGCTCGCTGACACGTACTGCGTGGAAAACATCAGCTACGACGGCGAACCCAAACGCTATGTGGTCATCACCGCCATCAAGTAACACTTTTTTCTCTACTGAACGTGTTTGCTAATCCATGCAGACTGAATATGAATGATTTCTCTGAATCACAAACAAATGAAAGTATTGATTGCGACTTTGGGCGACAGTGACACGCTGTTATCTTGCTCATGCCCAGGGGGAAGGCGACCTGTCCGAACTCGACGCTGACTTCACTGATAGAGAGAGAGACGACTGCAAGAGCCCCTCCCCCCATCGCTCATATCAAACAGCACAGCAGCAAGTAAGGCATCGTCTGTTCACACACCCGTTTGCATCAGCATTCTCTGAAAGAATGGGTCAGTACAGCTGGACACACGGCACACTTACAATTTAAGGTCCTTTCCTGGATTGGATGGACGGACCATTGACTGTATTTAATATATGTCAGTGGGATGGACTGTATTTATATCAGGGGGATGGAACATTGACTGTATTTAATATATGTCAGTGGGATGGACTGTATTTATATCAGGGGGATGGACCATTGACTGTATGTAATCTATGTCAGTGGGATGGACTGTATTTATATCAGGGGGATGGACTCATTTTGGAGGGTTTAGTATCTGAATGGTTAAACAGACTGCTCACATGTTTGATCCCTGCAACAGCCGTGTCTTCACCCTCAAATGAACATTCAGTCATTATCGACTGACGATGGAAGGCCGGGTGAAGTCTTTTAGTCCACAAAAGATTTGTGGAGTTTTCCAGGGAAACTGTTACGGCATTCTCCTAAACAATTAGGAGGGGCGGCTGTGGCTCAGGAGGTAGAGCAGGTCGTCCACTAATCAGAAGGTTGGTGGTTCGATCCCCGGCTCCTCCAGTCCGCATGTCGAAGTGTCCTTGGGCAAGACACTGAACCCCAAATTGCTCCCGATGGCTGTGCCAGCACCCTGGCTGCCCTCGGTGTGTGAATGGGTGAATGTAGGCACATTGTAAAGCGCTTTGGATAAAAGCACTATATAAATGCAGTCCATTTACCATTTACCATTTACCACAATTGAAGTTCATGGTGACCAACTTTCAAATGTAAAAAACAACAGGAATAATAATAAAATAAAATGCCTCCATACTGCTTGTCCGGCGTAATCCAAGTCTCGACAAGCCCTGAGATGCCAAGTTGACTTGAAAGGACGTAATTTACACCTTGTTTTTAGCTGAAATCTTCAGCTGTAGCAGGCTACAGTAGCCCCAACAGCCCTTGTTCTTCCTTCCTTCTTCCTATGGCTACAGTGAAGATTTCAGCTAAAAACAGGGTGTAAATGACATCTTTTCAAGTCAACTTGGCATCTCTGGGGATTTTGAAGACTTGGATTATGTCAGACAAGCAGTATGGAGCCTTTTTTTTATGTTGAAATGTGTTCAATTGTTTAGTTCAATTGTTTAGGATGCTGCAACAATGTTTTGCTGTGAAACTCCACAAATGTTTTGTGGACTAAAAAACTTCATCCGTCCTTCCATCGGTATGGGGGTGAGTAGATAATGACTGAATGTAAATTTTTGGGTGAACTTATCCTTTAAAGGAAAACGTAGCCACTTTTCAACCAGCTTTGTATCATGACAATGTTGGTTGTATATGCAGATGAACAATGTTTATCTTCCCTCCATGTTTCCTGCACCGAGAGTTCCTCTTCATCTGCCGGCAGAAACTCCGCCCCCTGCCAGCTGCTTTGGCTCGTTAACTGTCCATGGATGTGCACATACAAAAATGAGTGAAACAATTTGTAGCTGGAATAACAGCCATGCGAACTTGGCACAGCTCCAAGATCTGCGCTCTTTCTCGAACCAGTGAGATCACTCGATCGAGGAAGTAGGGCAGATCCTGAAGCCACTCCCCAGAGACAGAGAGCGAAGCAAAGTTCTCAAAGTCATCCAAGATTGTCAGGACAAGAGCATCAGCTAATTGCATGAACTGATAATGTATTGTTTTTGTCATATGCAGCCAATTTGTTTTTTTTATTCACGCTTTTTTTGCATTTTTATTCGTTTACGTTTTACCTGAATCAATTTGCACATTTTGATTTCCGTATTGGTTAAGGATAGTTTTGTTCTTGATTCTCCTACCAGGGTTGTGAGTGGAACTACCTGGTCGAAGATGGTTAAAGAAGAACCTGTGATAGATTATTTTGATGTCCAGGACTGACACGAGCCCCAAAAGAGGAACCCTCAGGATCGGTTTGAAAACGTGAATTGTCTACATCTGCTAGAAAATCCGAAACACTTGATTTCCTTGCTTTCTGCCATAGTTTCTGCAGACAAATAATAATGACAATGTTCTTTTGGCTTTGTATTCAAATAAAATTGTCATGTTTGAAAAAAATAATACTAAAATGTTATTACCTCCTGTGAACAGAGATATAAAGTGACCACAACACTTTTTAACACAAACTCTTATTACCCTTTATGAGAAAAGATGGTCAAAATGCAGACTGGTTTAATTTGAGGGTATCTCCAGCCATCTCAAAAAAGTAGTTTTAACAAAAAACTGCACTAATGTATGTGGCTGCTCTCATTTCATGAATACAAAGATATTGGTGAGATGAAGATCATATCCAGTGAAGTCGTAATTTATACTAGTTCGTACAGTTAGTCTGTGCCTCGTAGTTTTTCTAAGCGTTTCTGCATTTGTGTCAACATGATCTGCACATGGTTCAAATTTACTCTGCTATGGATATATCCAGTAGGGATAATGTGTTGGTTAAACGAGTACCGTAAATTCCGGACTATAAGGCGCACCGGTGTATAAGCCGCACCTGCAAAGTTGACTGTTTTTTACATATATAAGCCGCACCGGACTATAAGCCGCGGGTGTTTTGATGTTTAATTACCATATGTAAGGGTTCGTGCACAGAGGGGATTGTCGGGAAAGAGATGGCTGTTTGGGGAAGCTCCCATTTATTAACATTTCAACAAAACAAGTTGCATATTTGCATAACGTATTCAAGTGTTACCATTTAGTGCAATAGTAGCTACAGAACATGTACTGTGCTGTGTAAATTTAGGGGTCCTTGGCATGAAAAAGGTTGAAAACCACTGATCTACATTATAGCCTACAGTAGTACCATAACAAAAAACAAAGCTTACAGCGCTTGACGAGGCAATATCAATGGCTAAATTAAATGTGTTTTTTTTAAAGTGCAAAATAAAGTGCCTGTAACACGACAGTAAGCGCGTAAGCCTAAAGTTGCAGTAACACGGCTGCTTAAAATATACGGTAATCAGCCTACCAGAAAAGTAATTAATCCTCGTCTTCATCTTTTAGGCTAAGGTGCAGTACACGGCTGTAACCAGAAAAGTCAAGTCATTAATCCTCATCTTCGTCTTCTTCCTGCGTACTAAAACCACCAAAGTCCTCATCTTCAGTGTCGGAAACGAACAGGCTCAGGGTGGCTTCGTCAGCCACTCTCCTCTCTCCTTCGTTGTCGCTCTCAAAACCAACGAACTCCTCTTCGTCACTGTCGGAATCGAACAGCCTCTGAAGGCCCTCAGCTGTGGCGGCGTCCTCCTCTTCATCACGCAGCAGTCCAGCCTTTCGGAACCCGTTGGTGATCGTGGATGTTTTGACACTCCTCCACGCTGTCAGGATCCACTGGCAAACTTGAGCCTTCAGTCGGATCTGAACGGCACCTCGGCCGTCTGCTCTCTGTGTCAACACCCTGATGCCAAGGTTACGTGCTGCTGCTCGATTTCCTTCTTTCCTTCTTCTCGCCGCCATCGTCGTAACACAGCCAGTTCTCCATCTTTTGAAGCATGATGTTAGATTACAACGAGCTAGTTGTGTGGCTTAGCCTTCCAAAATGTTGCCGTTAGTTTTTTAGAATGTAATACATAGAATTGGGAATGTTACATTCAATTTCATTCAGACTGTCTTTCAGGCTCAATCGCTGCCATTTTCCCCCCGGAGCGAGGGAGGAGGGAGGGTGTTTTACTGTAGTGGCTGAGAGAGAGTAGTGGCACAGTGCTCCAATCAGGTCGCGAGGCACATTTTTTGCAACATCATCCAATCAGGGTCTCGCTCTCGTAATGTCTGTCTTGCTCTCGTTCTGCCTCATACCAACATCCATAGATTTTGGAGGTTCCCGAGTGGCCGTTTGCTGAAAAAATCCATAGATAAGCCGCACCGTTATATAAGCCGCAGGGGCCAAAAAAGCCCAAAAAACGGGAAAAAAGCCGCGGCTTATAGTCCGGAATTTACGGTACATGCAAAAAAGTGGAAGTAGTTGAAGTGAGCCTTGAATCATAATTTTCTTGCTACATTGGCAAGGGATCTTGGCATAGGCCATTTAAGCTCTTTCTCCAAATTCTAATCGAATGAAGGAATTAGTCATTAGCATTTATTTCCTGTTCATTCCTCGCTACTTTTCATTGAACCGGAAGAAAGTGGCATGGAAAAATGAGCAGTGAAGCCATCCATGTCTATCTTGCTGCTCTAGCAGGAGTTTAGTGACTGAATGCAAGTTCCATAACTCACTAAAGCCATTTACCTGTAATCGTTGATCCAAACATGGACATACTGCAGGACATACTGCACCCATGTCATTTAGAGCCAGGTGCAATCCACAGCTAGTTTAGGCAAGTGTTGACAATTTGAAAGGTAAACCAAAGGCAGCCAATGAAAACATGAGACATTTCCAGTCAAGCTAAATGTTGCTGGGATGTGAATTTGTCATGATTTTTTTTTATCACACATCCAGGTACACAGGATTATTACACTTAAAGATGTTCTCTTTTCCAGGATGTATAACTGATATGTTGATGTAGAAATACAATAAAACACATTTTTGTCATCTTTTTTTGGGCCTACATTTTCAAATAGGTATCTAAAAATGTGTCTCCCCCCCATATTTAGTACTGCTCCTTGGGTTTAAGTATGTACTCTTCTCTTCGGTCCTGCAGCTGAGGGATTTAGGGTTCTGCTCAAGGGCACTTCAGCGGGGGGTGTGGTTTGCCAAGAGTTCCCTGCTCAGCTCTAGTCCTGCAGAGTTTAGGCTGACTCAGACTTGAGTCACGGCCCTGCTGACATGAGACAGACCTCAGGATTTTCCTGCACTTACTGTGACTTGACTCATTTAATTTCAATGTGCAATATGTCTTGAGAATGGCTTCCAGGTGTGCAAAAATGTATTAATTAACAAGAAGACCATAGGCAGATTATGAGACAGAGGGCCCCTTGACTTGGGCCTATTCTGACAGATCAGAGTGGAAAATATTATTTTGGGGTCTTCGTAAACCATGACCACATTACAAGGCCTTTGAACAATAATGCAATTCTTTACTGCTAAAGTGCAATAGATAAACTGAGGGGAACATTCACTTCGACAATGTGACACTTTCAAAACAAGTGTTTAGGTTGTTATAATGGGGATATTGGGGCTTTGGTGTTGATATGACTAAGCCCTTCGACTGGGCAGTAAAATGTAAAGTTGGTGACAGCATCATCATATCAGGCTCTGGCTATTGGCCCCCTGAGCTCTTGGGCCCCTGGGCCTGTGTCCGGTTGGCCGGTTCAGTAATACATCCATGAAGAAAACATAGCCTATTCATATCCAAGCTCCAGAGCTGAGCAAAAATAGCTTTCCAAGCTGTATACCGGTAAATAAATGTAATCTTATTGTAACGCGGATGTGGTGGAGCCGTGGAGGGATATAATTTTGCATGCTGTGGAAGGAGATAAAATTAACCCCCCCCCCCCCCACACACACACACACACACACAATGCCTCCAGTTTACAAGGAAGGGACCTAACAAATAATATTCATATAGGCACTCAACTGTGAGTTTACAGGGGCTTTATTATAGGCCTACTTTATGGTATTTATTTGATCTCCCATTCCTCTGATATTACTAGAGGGACTTGTAGTTTGGCCCTGATCATTTCTTATAAACGTTCCCTCCTCCTTTGTGAAATATTCCAGCCTAAAAACAAGCTCGGGAGGAGGATAATTTGATGACACTCCCTGCCTGCCCCAGTGGCAATTTTTCATTATATCGACTCTCCAGCAGAGACCGCGCCTGCGCCTCTTCTCCCCTTCCGAACAAGGCTTCACCAATCCTGGCTCGCTCTGGCTCCCATCCCCGGCTCGGCGTCCCACAGGCCAGCGCTAATAAGTCGCCTAGCGTGTGTGTCCAGTAATGGGGAAGTGATACGGAGGGAGAGAGGAGAGGAGACGCCGCTGTGAGAGCCGTGAGGAAGTTGAGGAGGAAGCCCCACTACCGGACAGCTCCACAGAGAGGGACACATCCTACAGTTGCTGTTGTTGAGTAGCCTAAAAAGCGTCATAGTGATGGAGAGAAAGGTATGGATGGTGTTATGCTACCTTCTGGTGTTGCACGTTGTTTTAATTGTAACGTCAGTTGAGGGGGGGGAGGTGGGCGAAAAACAGTAAACGCATCCGCATCCACCATTAAAACTAATATATTTTCTCTATCCTGTAGGCGCGCTGCCAGCCGGATTAGTGCGCCTGCGAGTTTTTTCCCTCCCTACCTCGTCTGACTGTAATTTATTGTGTATCTAAAAAAAGATGCCAGGATTCATTATTGCCTCATGGTGTATTCATGTATCCATTCATTCAGAGCGTCATTTGGGAATCTTGACATTCTAAGAGCAGTGGTTGTATAGGCTACTGTAGCCTCTGCCCGTCTGTGTGTCTGTCTGTCTGTCTGCATCATCACAGCCTGTGTAGTTGCAGCACCTCACCCTCCACCTCTCCACCCCTCCCCGTTTTCCAGCCGCCGCAGACAGACACCAGCAGCGGCTTGTTAACCTTGACTGGTGTGGGAAACAGACACTTGAGGGAGTACTACAGTACAGGGGCGAGAAGCCCTGCTGCCCAGACTAGACACCATCTCTCACGCCGCTTTACGCATGTTTTTAAAGTCTCCATTCACTCAAAAAGATGTTTTTCTTCTTGTTCCTTCAGTTGGATGTGTGAGCTTCACTGTGCAGAATGATCTCTGTGTAGAGTTTGACACAAGAAGGCTGTTTCCACAATTGTCTGTTGAAAGTGGAAAGTTTCTCTGTCCTCATTGAAAATGCAGTTTTTAGGAGGTGGACCTACAAGCATGATTTGTGACATCACAAATAGTTTAGAAGCCAATAGAAATCCAAAGTCCCTCCCCTTCTGGTCGGGCCTATGCGAACCAGCGTCGGGGGGGAAATATGAATGGTGGAGAATGGCAAGAGACAATAATTGTTTTGCCCCCATTTCAATTGTGCCATGAGGTACACATGATGTTTGTCAATTAAAAAGAACTTAACTTTGCAAGTCAAGAAAGTCAAGAAAGAAACACACAACCAGTCGCATAAGTGACGTCTCTCCCACCAGGTTGGTGTTGGTGTGACGTATAGCCTACTGTGCGAGACGTCACGAGAGATGTAGGCTAGTTGATTGAGCGGTTTCATATAAAACTAAATGTTACATTTCAGTTACGACAAGCTGCAGCTTTGGGTCTCTATACCCGTCTGATATTCAATACAGTATTACAAAAGTGTAATGTGGAAGCTTGAAGCCTCCAGTGCACATAAACTGAGAATAGACTTTACAGTGATGTAGGCTAGTAAACGTCTCGCATCCAGCAGGAAAGCTTTTGAAAGAAACTATATTTTTATATAGATTTGAGAATTTTTAATGATGGAAATGGAGTACAGTACATGTCATTTTAAGGATTTAAGGTGAATATTTTCATGGAAATAAATGTCTGCTAAGTCACTATCGTTGACTGAGTTAACATAATGGTGATTGAGCCTATGGCCCATTGATGTTAGCCTTTGCATTTTCAGTATTGCAGTATTTATTAGCGTTAACTGGGTGTCTGTGGTGACACCCCAGAAAGCATAGACGGAGCTAACGCAATAGACTTGCTCTTCACGTTACTGTAGGTTCCCGACAACTCTTGTGTGAAGTAGGATAACAAGCTACTTTTTTCCGGTCCCTGCTAGCTTGCGGGTGGTTACTTTGGCCGACCAAACTGACTAATGTCCTATACAACAGTTTGCATCTCACCTGCAATTATCGCTCACCAGCATAGGTGTCACCAACGCGAATAAAATTGAAATCATCGAGATGATGACTTTAACAAGATAGTTTAACTTTTGTGTGTGTGTGTGTGGGGGGCATCAGAGACAAATTATTATTCAAATCAAAATAGAGTATTATAACATGTCGTGAGGTGATCTTTAATTCATTTCCCGGCCCCCTCTCGTTTACACACACAATGGTGCTCGTTAAGTCTGCAAGTGTGTTTGGAATCTTGCAGGGAAAGTTTCAGTTTCACTGTGATAATCTGGCAGGCTGCTGCGGGTTCACAGAGCAGCGGCTGAGGAATTTGGGGTGTACGGTTGTGGCCAATTTTACTGTTGCTGATCCAAAGGAAAATCTCATTTTTGTATTCCAACTGTTTAACAAAATCACTTCAGTGAACTGATTTGTTTCACTATTCATAAAGGAAACCCATAACTCTGTTACAGCTGAGTAGGCCCCTATAGTATATACAGCATTTAAATAGGTCAAAAGTTGTGGATAGGCTACATAGTCTTATGCAATTTTTTGTACATTTTATTTTTAACCTCATGGTTTAAAACAACTGAATATAAATCACATGCAGATTGCAGGTTTGGTGTCAGATAAGCTTATTTTGCTTATTGCATTGCATTGTTGCTTCTATGTGGATGCATGGCACTAACAAGCTAGAAGTTTCAGTCAGCATGTGGCTTTTGACGAGGTATTCACTGTATAACATGTGTAATAAGTCATAACTCCACTTTGTCACTGTTTCTCACATCTTAGTCCTGTTCTAGCTGTAGTTTCGCATACAGTTGAGTTGTGCAGGCCTCTGTTACTCGCCTGCATACAAATTTCAACAAACACACCGTAGCCTACTTAACTTCAGTTTGTCTCCAATGCTTTATCAACATATGCCTTATTTAACAAACACTGGATGCCATACAAAGAGTAATGCTGACCAGCCCTTATTGCAGAAAATTGCAGACTGCATGTTGGATTTTCCATAGATTGAGTCTTTGTAATTAAGGCCGATATGCCTCGCAGTCATTCCCTTCCTTTTTTCTGGGTGATCCCACCCAGAGAGGACGTATACATTGGATTTCCATGCATAATGGTGCAGGAATGTGTGGCTTCTTCTGCCTTTTCTCTCTCTGTTCAGTTTCACTTTGCATTATAGCCTACACAGTATATAGAACCACTTTGCATTATAGCCTACAGTATATAGAACCACTTTGCATTATAGCCTACAGTATATAGAACCACTTTGCATTATAGCCTACAGTATATAGAACCACTTTGCATTATAGCCTACAGTATATAGAACCACTTTGCATTATAGCCTACAGTATATAGAACCACTTTGCATTATAGCCTACAGTATATAGAACCACTTTGCATTATAGCCTACAGTATATAGAACCACTTTGCATTATAGCCTACAGTATATAGAACCACTTTGCATTATAGCCTACAGTATATAGAACCACTTTGCATTATAGCCTACAGTATATAGAACCACTTTGCATTATAGCCTACAGTATATAGAACCACTTTGCATTATAGCCTACAGTATATAGAACCACTTTGCATTATAGCCTACAGTATATAGAACCACTTTGCATTATAGCCTACAGTATATAGAACCACTTTGCATTATAGCCTACAGTATATAGAACCACTTTGCATTATAGCCTACACAGTATATAGAACCACTTTGCATTATAGCCTACAGTATATAGAACCACTTTGCATTATAGCCTACAGTATATAGAACCACTTTGCATTATAGCCTACACAGTATATAGAACCACTTTGCATTATAGCCTACAGTATATAGAACCACTTTGCATTATAGCCTACAGTATATAGAACCACTTTGCATTATAGCCTACAGTATATAGAACCACTTTGCATTATAGCCTACAGTATATAGAACCACTTTGCATTATAGCCTACAGTATATAGAACCACTTTGCATTATAGCCTACAGTATATAGAACCACTTTGCATTATAGCCTACAGTATATAGAACCACTTTGCATTATAGCCTACAGTATATAGAACCACTTTGCATTATAGCCTACAGTATATAGAACCACTTTGCATTATAGCCTACAGTATATAGAACCACTTTGCATTATAGCCTACAGTATATAGAACCACTTTGCATTATAGCCTACAGTATATAGAACCACTTTGCATTATAGCCTACAGTATATAGAACCACTTTGCATTATAGCCTACAGTATATAGAACCACTTTGCATTATAGCCTACAGTATATAGAACCACTTTGTGTACTTGGGTTACTCTGTGGCCTCTTTTCAATCCACCATGTTCTTTCTTATATGATGCAGAGACTTGAAGTCTGACTTTCTTTGCTCATTAGTCATTGAGTTTGTTGTGAGAGGAGGCTTCCCTCACTCAGCTGCTGACACTGATGTTTCCTACACTACACTATACAGGAGGGAGAGTAAGTGCTATTAGTATGCAAGGTGCTGTCACAGGCAGCTCCTGAGGCCTGATAGACCATCAGCTCCTTTTACAGTGTGGCCAATGCTTCATCTGGCTTTTTAAGGAAAGCTGTACCCCCCCTCCCCACACTCACACACACACACACACACACACACACAGATGCACGCACGCACGTACTGTACATATGTATGTACGTTGTATACACACACCCTCCACTACTCACTCACCCTGTCCACCGATGTTTGAAATTTGGTTTGCAAGGCTCATCAAGGTCAATCACTGTTTTACAAAGTATAAGGTTTCAGCTCGGGAGTTTGTCATAAGTTTGTCAAACTCTATTTTTCACACTGTTTTGCTCTCGGCTGTGACATTGATTAGGCGGCCCCAGAGCTGGACATATTATCCAGAGCTGGACATATTGTCCAGAGCTGGACATATTGGCCCCAGAGCTGGACATATTGGCCCCAGAGCTGGACATATTGGCCCCAGAGCTGGACATATTGGCCCCAGAGCTGGACATATTGGCCCTAGAGCTGGACATATTGGCCCTAGAGCTGGACATATTGGCCCCAGAGCTGGACATATTGGCCCTAGAGCTGGACATATTGGCCCCAGAGCTGGACATATTGGCCCTAGAGCTGGACATATTGGCCCCAGAGCTGGACATATTGGCCCTAGAGCTGGACATATTGACCCTAGAGCTGGACATATTATCCAGAGCTGGACATATTGACCCCAGAGCTGGACATATTGGCCCCAGAGCTGGACATATTGGCCCTAGAGCTGGACATATTATCCAGAGCTGGACATATTGGCCCCAGAGCTGGACATATTGGCCCTAGACCTGGACATATTGGCCCTAGAGCTGGACATATTGGCCCCAGAGCTAGACATATTGGCCCTAGAGCTGGACATATTGGCCCTAGAGCTGGACATATTGTCCAGAGCTGGACATATTGGCCCCAGAGCTGGACATATTGGCCCCAGAGCTGGACATATTATCCAGAGCTGGACATATTGGCCCTAGAGCTGGACATATTGTCCAGAGCTGGACATATTGGCCCCAGAGCTGGACATATTGGCCCCAGAGCTGGACATATTGTCCAGAGCTTGACATATTGGCCCCAGAGCTGGACATATTGGGCCCTATTCTCTAGGGCTGTCCCAGCGAGTCGACGTAATCGATGACGTCGACTACGTAATTACGTCGACGCACGCTACCTGCGTCGACACGTCACAAAACAAAAAAGATGGCAGCGATGGCCGGAAAAAGTAGTCATTTCTGCACCGCAGCGAACATAACATTACACCATTTAACGGTGTTATTCGGCCGTTTAACGTTAACGTACATATTTCCGTTTGCTTTCACGGCTAACATGTAGAAAATTGATTAAACTAACGTTACAGACCATTGTTAGTCTGTTGCTGCTCACGTTAATTTACTGCGTGCATCATTTAACAGTGCTATTCGGCTTTTTACATTCTTCTGTTTGGGTTCACGGCCATGTAAGATGAGATCAAAACTAACGTTACAGACCATTGTTACAGTCTATGACTGTTAGTCTGTAAATCGTTTGTATTATTTATTTCCTTACCCCCACACTGATGCAAACATACATTTGGCTGAGTTAGCTGCACAATGCACATTACTCCAGTGATTAAATAAATCCATGTCCTGTAAAAATACTGATCCTCCTCAGTTTAGGGAAAGGGTTCATACATACAGTGATGAATCATGATGATGATCAATTTAATCTATGTGTCAGGTGGTCCAGTATTTTCGTGATGAGAGCAGGCAACTGACAAATAGGCAGGCACTATCTATTATATAATAATAAGATTCATATTAATAATAATAATAATTCATATGATCATATCATAATAACAGACATGGAAATTAGACTTAGACTAATTTTAAATATGTCCCTCCCTACAGTATTATATTATTATTTATCTCTCTCTCTTTTCAGGAAGCAAAGCAGTGTGGAAGAGTTTTTCCCCAAACGAGAATGAGATGGTTAAATAAAATACTGAAATTGAGAAGTTTTTGTTTATTTATTTGTTTTGGGTAAATTTATTGTTATATAATAAAAAAATTAAATAGAAAATAATCGCTAGATTAATCGACTAATCGAAAAAATAATCGTTAGTCGAATCGATAAGAAAATAATCGTTTGGGACAGCCCTACTATTCTCCCACAGGCCTTCGGCGCTAAAACGGGCCTTAAACGCAAAAAAACGTGCCTTGCGCCTGTTTTGGGACGATATCAATATGGCTTTACGCTGCCAAATGCGCTTTAGGCCGAATGGGCGTGGCGCAGTCCCAGAATGGGCCAGAGTGGGCGTGTCGGCCTTAAATCTCGGCGTACTGATATCTTCCCACCTAGCGTAAATTTAGCGCTTTGCGCTTTTGAAAACCAGGCCTATTCAGTGCGCCAGTAGCAAGGAGCGCTCTTCTGCCTCTCCCCTGTCACCCTTCTCTGTCTCTCTCTGAAACCAGGCCTATTCAGTGCGCCAGTTCTCTTCTGCCTCTTCTCTGTCACCCTTCTCTCTCTCTCTCTGACTCCCTCGCTTAGACAGGCACAACACACTTCCCATATAGGAAAAATAAGTTGTAAATTGCCTGGCATGTCCCAGCATGCATTGTGCTTCTCCATTTCACTACTAAATAGCAACCAAATGAGGCGAAATAGATATAAAAGGTCGATCTAAATTAATGTGTAATGGTAACACAACCTGCAATTGTACACATTTCAATATTGGACCAAATGAAACATCGAAATGAATACACCACCCTATGTGAAACATATATGTCCTCCTGGGCATATATATATCTCTTGTGGATTTAACGTGATTTAGATAAGTGACAGCGGAACGCGCTGCGGAACGCGCTTCTACTGTCATGTGCTATACTGTGATGTCTGCTCCAATAACTTGGCCCTACTTCACATTTAGTTTTACAATAAAAACACATTTATGCAATGACTTTACATAATGTAGGGTATATTTATGTGCATCATTCTACCTGCAGCAGGGGAGAGAAAACGATATCTTTCTGGACAAACTTTCACCAATATAAAAGTAATCTCATCATATAGGGATAGGCTATATTTTTCTAGCTGATGCCTTTAGAACATTCTTTTCACTTTGATCTTGCTATAGTGTAGCATATTTACATGCTTGCAGTATTTAAACTGCAGTTAGATTGGTTTGAGAAGCATCATAATATGGAATAATAGCCGATATATGGAGACAGACAGACTGGATGAAGGGAGGGGGGGAGGGGGAAGACCAGACGAAACCCAAGCCTCTGATCCCCCCCCCCCCCCCCCACCTCCCTTCATCCCGTCTGTCTCCATATATCGGCTATTATTCCATATTATGATGCTTCTCAAACCAATCTAACTGCAGTTTAAATAGCCTACTGCAAGCATGTAAATACGCTACACTATAGCAAGATCAAAGTGAAAATAATGTTCTATGCATCAGCTAGAAAAATATAGCCTATTAGATTGGTGAAAGTTTGTCCAGAAAGATATCATTTTCTCTCGCCTGCTGCAGGAAGGATGATGCACATAAATATACCCTACATTATGTCAAGTCATTGCATAAATGTGTTTTTATTGTAAAACTAAATGTGAAATAGGGCCAAGTTATTGGAGGGACATCACAGTATAGCAGATGCCATTAGAAGCGCGTTCCGAAGCGCGTTCCGCTGTTACTTCTCTAAATCACGTTAACTCGACAAGGGGTATATATAGGCCCAGGAGGACATATATGTTTCACATAGGGTGGTGTTTTCATTTCGATGTTTTATTTGGTCCAATATTGAAATGTTGACAATGGCAGGCTGTGTTACCATTACACATTAATTTAGAACTACCTTTTATATCTATTTTGGCTCATTTGGTGGCTATTTAGTAGCGAAATGAAGAAACACAATGCATGCTGGGAACTCAGAGAGAGAGAGAGAGAAGGGTGACAGAGAAGAAGCAGTGAAGGCAGAGAATAGGCCTGCTTTTCAAAAGCGCAAAGCGCTAAATGTAGGCCAGGTCCCAAGATATCACTAGGCTGGTATTTAGCGCCGACACGCCCACTTTGGGACTGCGCCACGCCCATTCGGCCTAAAGCGCATTTGGCAGCCTAAAGCCTATTGCTATCTTGCCGAAACAGGCGCAAGGCACGTTTTTTTGCGGTTAAGGCCCGTAATAGCGCCGATGGCCTGTGGGAGAATAGAGCCCATTGGCCCCAGAGCTGGACATATTGGCCCCAGAGCTGGACATATTGTCCAGAGCTGGACATATTGGCCACAAAATGAAATGTTCCCTGGCTTTGAGTTATTTACAGGAATAAATGGACAATGGAGCACTTCCTTTTTTGGCTGGTAAGGAATGTGCTGGCCCAATGAAAGACAGACTGGCTGTTTGTTATCTGTGCTGCTCGCCCAATGAAAGACAGACTGGCTGTTTGTTATCTGTGCTGGCCCAATGAAAGACAGACTGACTGTTTGTTATCTGTGCTCGCCCAATGAAAGACAGACTGGTTGTATGTTATCTGTGCTCGCCCAATGAAAGACAGACTGGCTGTTTGTTATCTGTGCTGCTCGCCCAATGAAAGACAGACTGGCTGTTTGTTATCTGTGCTGGCCCAATGAAAGACAGACTGGCTGTTTGTTATCTGTGCTGCTCAACCCAATGAAAGACAGACTGGCTGTTTGTTATCTGTGCTCGCCCAATGAAAGACAGACTGGCTGTTTGTTATCTGTGCTGCTCGCCCAATGAAAGACAGACTGGCTGTTTGTTATCTGTGCTCGCCCAATGAAAGACAGACTGGCTGTTTGTTATCTGTGCTGCTGGCCCAATGAAAGACAGACTGGCTGTTTGTTATCTGTGCTGGCCCAATGAAAGACAGACTGGCTGTTTGTTATCTGTGCTGCTCGCCCAATGAAAGACAGACTGGCTGTTTGTTATCTGTGCTGCTGGCCCAATGAAAGACAGACTGGCTGTTTGTTATCTGTGCTGCTGGCCCAATGAAAGACAGACTGGCTGTTTGTTATCTGTGCTCGCCCAATGAAAGACAGACTGGCTGTTTGTTATCTGTGCTCGCCCAATGAAAGACAGACTGGCTGTTTGTTATCTGTGCTCGCCCAATGAAAGACAGACTGGCTGTTTGTTACCTGTGCTGGCCCAATGAAAGACAGACTGGCTGTTTGTTATCTGTGCTGGCCCAATGAAAGACAGACTGACTGTTTGTTATCTGTGCTGCTGGCCCAATGAAAGACAGACTGGCTGTTTGTTATCTGTGCTGGCCCAATGAAAGACAGACTGACTGTTTGTTATCTGTGCTGCTGGCCCAATGAAAGACAGACTGGCTGTTTGTTATCTGTGCTCGCCCAATGAAAGACAGACTGGCTGTTTGTTATCTGTGCTCGCCCAATGAAAGACAGACTGGCTGTTTGTTATCTGTGCTGCTGGCCCAATGAAAGACAGACTGGCTGTTTGTTGTCTGTGCTCGCCCAATGAAAGACAGACTGACTGTTTGTTATCTGTGCTGGCACAATGAAAGACAGACTGGCTGTTTGTTATCTGTGCTGGCCCAATGAAAGACAGACTGGCTGTTTGTTATCTGTGCTCGCCCAATGAAAGACAGACTGGCTGTTTGTTGTCTGTGCTCGCCCAATGAAAGACAGACTGGCTGTTTGTTGTCTGTGCTCGCCCAATGAAAGACAGACTGGCTGTTTGTTACCCAGGAAACAAACTAGCCTACAGTACAGTCAAACTTGAACCTGACTCAACTAGTGAATGATGTTCCTAAACGTCATGAAAGTTTAGTATGATTTCTATATATCACTATTGTACCATTGTAATGTGGCAATATTGCAGTACAGCATTTGATTGGTGGTAGTAGGACATATTGTGCTGTACTAATATCTATACTCTATAGAGGCAAGGCTATGCAGTATTTTACATATGATACATACTGTCTCAATACTGAAGATGAATGTTATAGCGTTTCCAAGCTGTAAAGACCATCCTCAGACATTCCTTTTAAAGGAATGTGATTTCCACATGGAGATGCTAGATTTGTATGGTTTTAAAGTAGCGCTATGCTTTAAGTAGTATGTTCTGCTTTGTAACCTAATTACACGTGGGTCCTGCCCAGCCCAGCAACAGATTATAGCAATGTGTTTTTTTAATCATTGTTATCTTCTCCAAAGTGACCAAAAGCTCTGGTTGCTTTTCAGTGCAGGGAGGCATTATACCCCATCATAATGTACAGTTGTCTAATGAGATTGTGCGCTTGACTCGGAGACAAACTGTCTGGGTTATTATAGCTCCACAGTTCACTGAGGCTGCCTGACCCATTTAGATGTTAACGCTCAATACTGCACCATACTCTGTAGACTCTACAGTGTAGGCATCAGTGAAGAGCGTGCAGACCCGAGTAGACGAGTAGAGCAGTCAAACGTTTTAAACGACTAACAAAACCAGCAGCAATATAACCTGATGCATGCTGCAGTGGCGTCTTTGTGTATTAGGTTGATGGCATTGGCCAAGCTGGAACTTGTGAATACATTTCCGTGCCATTTTAGCTGCAAATGGTTTCATTCTACCATGCCTTCAATGATTTGTAATAGGTGCACAACAACAAAAGGTTTTCGTAGAGGTTAACGAGGCTTGTTATCACAGTGTCTAATCTGGAACAGAATATCATATATATGCCCGTATATCACTGCTTAGTGTGTCCCCAGCCTGTCATTATATATATATATATATATATATATATATATATATATATATATATATATATATATATATATATATATATAATAAATATATATATTTGGATTTGGCCCCCGGGCCTTTAGTTTGACACATGTGCGCTAAGCAGTGATATGGGCATATATATGATATTCTGTTCCAGATTAGACTACCGTATATATATCTATATATATAGATATATATATCTATATATATATATAGAAAGGAGTAGAATGGTCTTTTGGAATCTGTATATATTGCAACAAATGTATATGTATTGTAATATTGAAGTGTGCCTTTATTACTTTCAAACTAGTAATAATGTTTTAATAACCACTGCTGCCTGATGTAAACCAAAGTGCCCTTCTGGGACATGTATTAAAAATGATTGATTGATATATATATATATATATATATTAGGGCTGTGGCGATTCACTTATCTCCCGATTCGATACTATCACGATTCTTGGGTGCCGATTCGATTTATATTGCGATTCTTAAGTATTGCGATTCTACGATTATTGCGATTCGATATTACGATTTATTGCGATTTTTGTTTATTTTTTTCTTTTCTTTTTTCAGTTTGTTTGCTTTTTTACACTAGATTAGAACATGGGAAAAGTTGAATCATACACTAGAGACTGTATATTATATATCATGAGTAGGGCTGGGCGATATAGTTAAAAACAGGGGCGGACTGGGATCATAATTCAGGCCGGGCATTAGATACCAAGCAGGCCAGGCCGATATGGGCCAACGCGCGTGAAATTTGGGCCGTTTGAAGCCAGATTTGGGCCGTTTGAAGTCCAATTTTACAATGAGATGCACCCACTTTAACCCTGAAGTGTAATTATTACTTCAGACTAACTACGGTAATAAAGTAATAAAACCACTAGTAAACCAGTAGGCGGCGCCTAGCCTGCTGTTCAGTGAGTGGCCTGACTGCAAGCACCCAAATTTTTTTTTTTTTTTTTTTTTTTGCGATTATCGATTCTGGAAAAAAAGATCGATCCAAAAAATCGTGACATTAAAAATCGCGATACTTAGGTGAATCGATTTTTTCCCCCACCCCTAATATATATATATATATAGATATAGATATATAGATCTATATATATATATAGATATATATATATAGAAAGGAGTAGAATGGTCTTTTGGAATCTGTACATATTGCAACAAATGTATATGTATTGTAATATTGAAGTGTGCCTTTATTACTTTCAAACTAGTAATAATGTTTTAATAACCACTGCTGCCTGATGTAAACCAAAGTGCCCTTCTGGGACATGTATTAAAAATGATTGATTGAGATATATATATATATATATATATATATATATATATATATATATATATATATATATATTATACAGTATATATAGTGGTGATACAGTCCTGCACATACCAAAGTTGCCCTCGTTCTGTCTGCTCTCTCTCTCATCCTGCATGGGTGCTCGTTCTCTCTGCTCTCTCTCTCATCCTGCATGGGCAGAGTGGTGCTCGTTCTGTCTGCTCTCTCTCTCTCATCCTGCATGGGCAGAGTGGTGCTCGTTCTGTCTGCTCTCTCTCTCATCCTGCATGGGCAGAGTGGTGCTCGTTCTGCCTGCTCTCTCTCTCATCCTGCATGGGCAGAGTGGTGCTCGTTCTGTCTGCTCTCTCTCTCATCCTGCATGGGCAGAGTGGTGCTCGTTCTGTCTGCTCTCTCTCTCATCCTGCATGGGCAGAGTGGTGCTCGTTCTGTCTGCTCTCTCTCTCATCCTGCATGGGCAGAGTGGTGCTCGTTCTGTCTGCTCTCTCTCTCATCCTGCATGGGCAGAGTGGTGCTCGTTCTGTCTGCTCTCTCTCTCATCCTGCATGGGCAGAGTGGTGCTCGTTCCGTCTGCTCTCTCTCTCATCCTGCATGGGCAGAGTGGTGCTCGTTCCGTCTGCTCTCTCTCTCATCCTGCATGGGCAGAGTGGTGCTTGTTCCATCTGCTCTCTCTCTCATCCTGCATGGGCAGAGTGGTGCTCGTTCTGTCTGCTCTCTCTCTCATCCTGCATGGGCAGAGTGGTGCTCGTTCCGTCTGCTCTCTCTCTCATCCTGCATGGGCAGAGTGGTGCTCGTTCCGTCTGCTCTCTCTCTCATCCTGCATGGGCAGAGTGGTGCTCATTCTGTCTGCTCTCTCTCTCATCCTGCATGGGCAGAGTGGTGCTCGTTCCGTCTGCTCTCTCTCTCATCCTGCATGGGCAGAGTGGTGCTCGTTCCGTCTGCTCTCTCTCTCTCATCCTGCATGGGCAGAGTGGTGCTCGTTCTGTCTGCTCTCTCTCTCATCCTGCATGGGCAGAGTGGTGCTCGTTCTGTCTGCTCTCTCTCTCTCATCCTGCATGGGCAGAGTGGTGCTCGTTCTGTCTGCTCTCTCTCTCATCCTGCATGGGCAGAGTGGTGCTCGTTCTGCCTGCTCTCTCTCTCATCCTGCATGGGCAGAGTGGTGCTCGTTCTGTCTGCTCTCTCTCTCATCCTGCATGGGCAGAGTGGTGCTCGTTCTGTCTGCTCTCTCTCTCATCCTGCATGGGCAGAGTGGTGCTCGTTCTGTCTGCTCTCTCTCTCATCCTGCATGGGCAGAGTGGTGCTCGTTCTGTCTGCTCTCTCTCTCATCCTGCATGGGCAGAGTGGTGCTCGTTCCGTCTGCTCTCTCTCTCATCCTGCATGGGCAGAGTGGTGCTCGTTCCGTCTGCTCTCTCTCTCATCCTGCATGGGCAGAGTGGTGCTCGTTCCGTCTGCTCTCTCTCTCATCCTGCATGGGCAGAGTGGTGCTCGTTCCGTCTGCTCTCTCTCTCATCCTGCATGGGCAGAGTGGTGCTCGTTCTGTCTGCTCTCTCTCATCCTGCATGGGCAGAGTGTTGCTCGTTCTGTCTGCTCTCTCTCTCATCCTGCATGGGCAGAGTGGTGCTCGTTCTGTCTGCTCTCTCTCTCTCATCCTGCATGAAAGATCAGGGCTAATAGCTTGGATGCAGACTAGGAATAGGAGAGGGAAGGTGGGGGGGAGACTTTGTGCAACCAGAGAGAATTTACAGTGAAATAATTATTCTGAATATCCCGCCAGTGGTGGTTTTCATCGGTGGAATTTGACATGCTGGTTGTGTCCGGACTGGTTTATTCAGCGCGAGTGACTGTTTTTCACTCTATATTCATGTCAGAGCTGCCTCTGCTACAGGCTGGCTGCACAACAGTGCACTGCAATGCGCTGGTGGGGGGTCACTGACCTGGGGCAGACTAATAACACAGCTAACTTGGCTGCAGCTGAAGCTCAGCTCTCAGGTGATGTTTTCACCTTCTCCATCTCTACAATAGGGCTTATTTTGTTAGTTTTCGAGCATTAGATCTGGAGTAGTTCTCTCGGATCACCAGCTGCTGCTCCAATTTCGAAGTCACTGCAGTCAGGTTTGCTCTCAGCGCATTGGCTGTTACAAGGCAGACTAGCCCGTTGTCATGGCTACAGCAAACAGGAAATGGCCTGAAGCAGGTAACGCTTCGGGGTTGTTTTTCCGGTGTGTTGCTCCCTCGTCGCCGCCCGAGGCTGGGGGGGGAAACTGGGCTCATTATAAGGCTGTTGCTGGCTCTTTCCATCTGCTCCCACAATGCCTCCTTTTCAGGGCAACGCGAGCGGCTTGGGGCCTGCCAAGGAGCTCAGCCATAACTGCCGCCTGGATAAAGATGCTTTGTCCCAAACAACCGCTGAACTCCTTATCTGCAGCTTCTTAGGTTAGCTGCTTAACATACCTGTGGAATAAAAATGTCTTTCTGTTGCTTGGCGTAGCCTCACCCGCCCTCCTTTCTTGCCGTACATTTCATATTCCTTTGATGAGAAAATATTAGCACATTAGCCAATTAAAAATATCACAAGGCTTTCCTCTGCAGGTTCCCCTTCATTACCAATTCCTATAGCTCCTAGAAATCTGTCCTGAAATGTATTTGTCCTTAATCCCCCCTCAGCAAAGGTGCAGGTCTGCTTGCTTTTGTACATCTCTTTGATGGCGGCTGATGGCCGTGGAGTGGCTTTGCTAGAGCTCTGCTCTTTAAGCAGCTTGAGCTGGGTTTTGTCTGCAGCTCTGAAAGTGAAGAAAGAGAGGGGCCCAGGCAGCTCTGGGAGAGAATCAGACTTATTCCATGCCCTCCTTCCAGTCCACATTCCCCCTAGTGCACCCCATCTGTCTGTGACAATCATGTTGACGAGGGCAGGTTCACGCTTTCTGCTATGTAAACCTTGCCATTGGGAACTGCACCCAATGGCAATGGAAACCCACATCCACACTGGTGTAAATTATGATTCTTTATATATCCGCTCTCTTTTTGATTACCGTTTTTATATCATATCAAATACTTTTCTGTCTGCATGCCTGTCTGCCTTTTTGTATGTCTCTCTCTCTCCCTCTCCCTCTCCCTCTCTCTCTCTCTAAATGATAAATGTTAAGGGAACATAGACAAAGGGGCTGAAGCCATCATTGTATGGATTTGTCCTTGTTCCTCTCAGTACAGCCCATTGTTGTGCTGCCTCACTGACGAGGGCAGAGCAAAGCAATCAAACTCCAATCCACCCACCTTTTCTTACATACGTTGAGCTGCATATTCTGCGATAAAAATCACAGCTTCCTTGTACGTTGTTGGTATTAGACTGCAGTTGCTGCACATTATAGTCCGTTTTGTTGTGTGAGCAAATTCTACCACTTTTGGGTTTGGGTTTGATTGAGGCAGCATTTCCTCTCATGTAGCTGTATCTGAGAGTGGGATTAGTGATTGAATCTGCCACTTTAGGATAGAATATAGACCAGACACAGTTTGTTACATGACTGGGATCAAAATGCCTCCACAGTATGCACTCTGTGTCTCTCTCTAGTGGCCAAATAGGGAAAGTGACAAATTTTGAACCCACAAGAAGACATAGAAATGAAAAGGTGAGTGCTGATTGGAGCTGGATCCTTTCACAAATGACAGTGTTTTATGCTTTTATAAAAGCCCTAGGAGGGAGTCGGTCTTACTCCATAGTCCATACCCTCTTGTTCATCCATTTCTTTCTGGCGGCACACTGCAGTCCGGCCCTGAACACATGGAGCAGTCCTTTCATTCAAACAGACAGCACCTCCCTGCATGGGTGTTTGCTCCCTCTGTTGGTCATTAATAATACTACTGCTGCTGCTCCCTTACCCCCTGTTAGCCCCCCTCTACCCCCTGTCTGCTACACACTGGGACATTACCATTTGGTGAGACTGACTGGCTTTGGTGAGGGAGACGGCGGGGGTCCGACAAGGGGTACTCCTGCACTCAAGGCTCCTTTTGCCATTGCCTGAGCCATTGCCGGATCTCTTTGTTATCTTTGAACGCCCACGTGCCGTAGCTGGAGAAATGGGGATTGGCACAATGTTAGTCTCTGAATCTGCATGGATAAGCTATCTGTGTTGAGCTTTTGACCTTGCACCAGATCAAGACACACTCATTGCTTTTATAGGAGTAATATACTGTTTGTCTGTGTCATATGTTATATGTAATATAAAGCAATCTAATGCATAGTGTTAGAGAGGACTGATATAACGGTGTTGTTTGAGGGTAGAGAGAACTCAGATGACTTGTGGTTGCGATGGAGATTTAAGTGTTTGTTAATGTTCCTCCAACAAGCCTGAATGACAGCAGCAGTACACTCATCTCAACAGCAGATGTCACCAGCAAGCGGGCCAATACCATAAGCTGTCAATAACACATGGGAGGGCCAGCGGCTTGCCTATCAATAGATCGATCCCACATTGTCAAGACAGGCCTGCATAATCAATAAGGAGAGGGGGAAGGAAGTCTGAAGGGCATGCGGTCATATCGGTGCGAATTGCTGCTTTCCTCTGCTGTGTGATGGAGGATATCAGATTCGGGGGTTGGATCCTCCCAGACTTCCTTTAGAGGAGAAGCATCCTCCAAAGGGTCGTGACCTCTGACCTGAAGCTCGCAGTCCCAGCGACCAGCTGTCCACACCACAACAATAACCGCACAGCATCCCTCTCAGCACGCAGGTCATGGTCTAGCATGCCCTGCAGCCATCAAGTTTATGCTCAGGACAGGAGAAACCCCCCACCCCACCCAGGGGTGTATTGATGCAGAGTTGGGTCGACTGTCCAACCTTGTTTCCCCTCATTGATTGATCTGAAAATAGGTGAGTAAACTCTCAGCCTCATTTCAAAGAGGTGGGTAAACTGAGGGGCGCTTTACACGACGACAGTTTCTGGAAGAAACGACACAATAGCGTTTCCTTCACACCTTCTCCCCGTTTACATGAGCGCTGTTGAAAATGTAAAACGCCGTAATGTACATGCCACGTCGCTAGGTGGCAGTGTGATCACCTTATTCTTTGCCCATACAAGGACGCTTCTGCATGACATCATTTCGTAATCGTCTTTCCGGTTTTAAACACGGAAGTAGAGTATGCCTTCCGCAGTCATTTAGACTTGCCAAAAAGCTTTTTTCAAGCTAAAAAAAACCCAAAACTGTTTTAAAGTTTTAATATTTGTCGGGTGAGAATGTAACATAATGTGACCAGTTTATCAGAATAACGCCTATTGGAAATCTTTAACGAGCAGCGAGGACCGGGAGCGCTGAGTGTGCTATCTGTCAAACCCTACTGTAGGCTACTGGCAGTGAGAAAACACTGTCGACCTGCTTTTGTAACTAACGTTAAATGGCGACCGGGTACAGCCATCGGCTCCTCGAAGCAGTAACGTTATGAACATGTAACTGAAGTTGGCCGCAGTGTACCTTAATTCTGAATGTTGCCAAACTTCATTCATACTGACGTTTTATTTTGAAAATGGTTGCCAACTCGTGCACGGCTATGGCGTAATCGCGTGTGTCGCGTGTGCAGGCACGTCAGAGTTTCTGAAATGTGCCGTCTCAAAGCGATTACATGGAACGATCAGCGGGGGGCGTCTCAAAGAATTTCACTCTGGAAGGTGGTTTCAAAATGTGTTGTTTCCTAAGCCCAAATTCGCCGTCACCATCTAAAAGGGAGGCACTAACGATACAATAATTCCCCGTCACCATAGGAAACCGTCCTCGTGTAAAGTGCCCCTGAGTTTACTAAGGTTTACCCTCCACTAACTATGCCCCTACCACCACAGATCCATCTCGCACCATTTTCAACGAACAAGCCGTTAAGAGTACGTCAAGTTTTTCAACGAACAAGCTGTTAAGAGTACATAGAGCTTTTCAACGAACAAGCTGTTAAGAGTACGTAGTTTTTCAACGAACAAGCTGTTAAGAGTACGTAGAGCTTTTCAACGAACAAGCTGTTAAGAGTACGTCAAGCTTTCCAACGAACAAGCTGTTAAGAGTACGTAGAGCTTTCCAACGAACAAGCTGTTAAGAGTACGTAGAGCTTTTCAATGAACAAGCTGTTAAGAGTATGTCAAGTTTTTCAACGAACAAGCTGTCAAGAGTATGTAGAGCTTTTCAACGAACAAGCTGTTAAGAGTACGTCAAGTCTTTCAACGAACAAGCTGTCAAGAGTACGTAGAGTTTTTCAACGAACAAGCTGTTAAGAGTACGTCAAGTTTTTCAACGAACAAGCTGTTAAGAGTACGTAGAGCTTTTCAACGAACAAGCTGTTAAGAGTACGTCAAGCTTTCCAACGAACAAGCTGTTAAGAGTACGTAGAGCTTTCCAACGAACAAGCTGTTAAGAGTACGTAGAGCTTTTGAAAAAGCTGTTAAGAGTAGGTAGAGCTTTTGAACAAGCTGTTAAGAGTAGGTAGAGCTTTTGAACAAGCTGTTAAGAGTACGTAGAGCTTTTGAACAAGCTGTTAAGAGTAGGTAGAGCTTTTGAACAAGCTGTTAAGAGTATGTAGAGCTTTTGAACAAGCTGTTAAGAGTAGGTAGAGCTTTTGAACAAGCTGTTAAGAGTACCTCAAGCTTTCCAACGAACAAGCTGTTAAGAGTACGTAGAGCTTTTAAACAAGCTGTTAAGAGTACGTAGAGCTTTTCAACGAACAAGCTGTTAACACGTTCACTGCCATTGACGAGATATCTCGGCTTACAGAATCCAACGGTTGACTGCCAATGACGAGATATCTCGGCTTA
Source organism: Poromitra crassiceps (assembly GCF_964638095.1). NCBI lineage: Eukaryota > Metazoa > Chordata > Actinopteri > Beryciformes > Melamphaidae > Poromitra > Poromitra crassiceps. Next base: position 89,230,096 of record NC_139624.1, read on the forward strand.
AATTTTTTTTTTTTTTTTTTGACGGTGGTACGTGGATCCAACCCTTTTACGTCTCCTATACAAATATTGGCGGTATTGAATGTGTATAATCTATTTTACCGACCCACTGAGTGGCGACATGTTTCTCCAGAGTAGGAAGAGGCGAGCCAAAACTGCAGGGAAAAGCGCGAGGAAGCCGTTCTCATACTGTAAAATGGATGGCGAAAACGCTTTCGCTTTCACACTGACGCACAGCGGTGGCAACGGTGGGGGGTTCCAAGAATAGACTGGGTGCACACTTTGAAACACGCAGCATAAATAAGCGCAGAATCGCAAGAGCTTCATCAGAGCTCTCAACCGAAATGCCAAGAAACGAGCGAGCCCCATCCAGCGAGCCCCATCCAGACTGCCAGGCAGCAGCCAGGCAGCAGCAACTCGTGTGTGACAGACCCGCTGCAGAGCCAAGGAGGGCGGAGGAGAACGCCCACGGAGGGAGGAGTTTGAAGCAGAGAGGGGTTTCCTGCTGTTATGGAGGAAATTACTGTTCAAAACTATTGTTTAGATGTCTGACGTCTTACTGATGCCAAAAATGAATGGTTAAAGTGACTGTTCTATCGAATTTCACAAAAAGCCGTTTATCTCAGAATAAATTTTCAGACGCTGAAACCATGCTGTATTCAACTGCTAATGCTTACATAACTACTAACTCTACAAACTAACTCTTTTAGACAGAGAAAGCACACATTAGTTCTTTTGAGATATTGTGTGTTCACAAAATCCTAACAGAAACGAATCCTCGGCTCTTGAAAGATGAGCCAGAATCCTCAAAAAAAAACCTTGGCAGAAGCTAACTACAGTATTGAAAAACGGCTGGCAGTGAATGTGTTAAGAGTACGTCAAGTTTTTCAACGAACAAGCTGTTAAGAGTATGTCAAGTTTTCCAATGAACAAGCTGTTAAGAGTATGTAGAGCTTTTCAACAAACAAGCCGTTAAGAGTACCTAGAGCTTTTCAACGAACAAGCTGTTAAGAGTACGTAGAGCTTTCCAACGAACAAGCTGTTAAGAGTACGTAGAGCTTGTGAACAAGCTGTCAAGAGTAGGTAGAGCTTTTGGAGGACACATTTTTTCATCAGTTTTGGTGTTGCTTTCAGTGATTCTTTTGTTTGGCCTTTGTACGAAAGCTTTCTGCTATTCAAACAATTTCCTCTGCACCAGCTTTTGGCACCTGGTGGCACGGTGCTCCTCCTCTGGCCTTGTCCCCCCCCCACAGGAACAGAGGAGAGAGGAAACAATGACAGTGACAATTTGCCGTCATGTGTCATAAAGCCAAGCCTCTTTGATTCTGTCCCACTTCACCTCCTTTGTCATTCAAATAACCTCATGAATATTTCACTGGCCCCGATCTGACGGCTGTAAGGAGAAGGGAGGGAGAGAGGGGAGAAGAGAGGACGAGGCATGGAGACAGAGAGAGAGAGAGAGAGACAGTCATAATCGTCAGTGTAGCACGGTTTAGCCTGGGTAATAGCCTGGGTTTATCCTGGGTAATGGCCTGGGTTTAGCCTGGGTTATGGCCTGGGTTTAGCCTGGGTAATGGCCTGGGTTTAGCCTGGGTAATGGCCTGGGTTTATCCTGGGTAATGGCCTGGGTTTAGCCTGGGTAATGGCCTGGGTTTAGCCTGGGTAATGGCCTGGGTTTAGCCTGGGTAATGGCCTGGATTTAGCCTGGGTAATAGCCTGGGTTTAGCTGAGGTAATGGCCTGGGTTTAGCCTGGGTAATAGCCTGGGTTTAGCCGGGGTAATGGCCTGGGTTTAGCCTGGGTAATGGCCTGGGTTTAGCCTGGGTAATAGCCTGGGTTTAGCCTGGGTAATGGGCTTGCCTGGGTTTAGCCTGGGTAATGGCCTGGGTTTAGCCTGGCTTTAGCCTGGGTAATGGCCTGGGTTTAGCCTGGGTAATAGCCTGGGTTTAACCTGGGTAATGGCCTGGGTTTAGCCTGGGTAATGGCCTGGGTTTAGCCTGGCTTTAGCCTGGGTAATGGCCTGGGTTTAGCCTGGGTAATAGCCTGGGTTTAACCTGGGTAATGGCCTGGGTTTAGCCTGGGTAATGGCCTGGGTTTAGCCTGGGTAATAGCCTGGGTTTAGCCTGGGTAATGGCCTGGGTTTAGCCTGGGTAATAGCCTGGGTTTACCCTGGGTAATGGCCTGGGTTTAGCCTGGGTTATGGCCTGGGTTTAGCCTGGGTAATAGCCTGGGTTTAGCCTGGGTAATTGCCTGGGTTATGGCCTGGGTTTAGCCTGGGTTATGGCCTGGGTTTAGCCTGGGTAATAGCCTGGGTTTAGCCTGGGTAATGGCCTGGGTTTATCCTGGGTAATGGCCTGTGTGGCGACAGCTGAAGCTCAGACTTGTGTGTAATTGGAGTGCGAGGCAGCCTGTCACATCACAACCCGGGGATCACAACGCACACACTGTCAGTCTGTATATTTCTAGTCTGCCTCTGTGGCTGAATCTCAATAGTCTTTTCTTCATTCCTCACACCACGTCCTTGTGTCCTTGAAAAGAAGGTCTGTGTATTTAGCGTGTGTGCTTCCCCCCCCATGCTGCTCAAGCCTTCAATGTTCTGCAGGTTGAGAAGCAGAGCAGAAACAAGGCAGCGGGCAAAGCCTCGCAGACACACACACATGACACAACCTAATTACAGGTGCCGACCGACACAGTCACCTTGCCTGTGTTAGTGTGCCGTTATAGTGTAGTGACAGGCTGAACGCATGCAGCCTGTGTTTCTGTGCTGTTATAGTGTAGTGACAGGCTGAACGCATGCAGCCTGTGTTTCTGTGCTGTTATAGTGTAGTGACAGGCTGAACGCGTGCAGCCTGTTTGTGTGCTGTTACAGTGTAGTGACAGACTGAACGCGTGCAGCCTGTTTGTGTGCTGTTACAGTGTAGTGACAGGCTGAACGCGTGCAGCCTGTGTTTCTGTGCTGTTATAGTGTAGTGACAGGCTGAACGCGTGCAGCCTGTTTGTGTGCTGTTACAGTGTAGTGACAGGCTGAACGCGTGCAGCCTGTTTGTGTGCTGTTATAGTGTAGTGACAGGCTGAACGCGTGCAGCCTGTCTTTGTGTGCTGTTATAGTGTAGTGACAGGCTGAACGCATGCAGCCTGTTTGTGTGCTGTTACAGTGTAGTGACAGGCTGAACGCATGCAGCCTGTTTGTGTGCTGTTACAGTGTAGTGACAGGCTGAACGCATGCAGCCTGTTTGTGTGCTGTTACAGTGTAGTGACAGGCTGAATGCCTGCAGCCTGTTTGTGTGCTGTTACAGTGTAGTGACAGGCTGAACGCATGCAGCCTGTTTGTGTGCTGTTATAGTGTAGTGACAGGCTGAACGCATGCAGCCTGTTTGTGTGCTGTTACAGTGTAGTGACAGGCTGAACGCATGCAGCCTGTTTGTGTGCTGTTATAGTGTAGTGACAGGCTGAACGCGTGCAGCCTGTTTGTGTGCTGTTATTATGTAGTGACAGGCTGAACGCGTGCAGCCTGTTTGTGTGCTGTTACAGTGTAGTGACAGGCTGAATGCCTGCAGCCTGTTTGTGTGCTGTTATAGTGTAGTGACAGGCTGAACGCGTGCAGCCTGTTTGTGTGCTGTTACAGTGTAGTGACAGGCTGAACGCATGCAGCCTGTTTGTGTGCTGTTATAGTGTAGTGACAGGCTGAACGCGTGCAGCCTGTTTGTGTGCTGTTATAGTGTAGTGACAGGCTGAACGCGTGCAGCCTGTCTTTGTGTGCTGTTACAGTGTAGTGACAGGCTGAACGTCTGCAGCCTGTTTGTGTGCTGTTACAGTGTAGTGACAGGCTGAACGCGTGCAGCCTGTTTGTGTGCTGTTACAGTGTAGTGACAGGCTGAATGCCTGCAGCCTGTTTGTGTGCTGTTATAGTGTAGTGACAGGCTGAACGCGTGCAGCCTGTTTGTGTGCTGTTATTATGTAGTGACAGGCTGAACGCGTGCAGCCTGTTTGTGTGCTGTTACAGTGTAGTGACAGGCTGAACGCGTGCAGCCTGTTTCTGTGCTGTTACAGTGTAGTGACAGGCTGAACACGTGCAGCCTGTTTGTGTGCTGTTACAGTGTAGTGACAGGCTGAACGCGTGCAGCCTGTTTGTGTGCTGTTACAGTGTAGTGACAGGCTGAACGCGTGCAGCCTGTTTGTGTGCTGTTACAGTGTAGTGACAGGCTGAACGTGTGCAGCCTGTTTGTGTGCTGTTACAGTGTAGTGACAGGCTGAACGCGTGCAGCCTGTTTGTGTGCTGTTACAGTGTAGTGACAGGCTGAACGCGTGCAGCCTGTTTGTGTGCTGTTACAGTGTAGTGACAGGCTGAACGCGTGCAGCCTGTTTGTGTGCTGTTACAGTGTAGTGACAGGCTGAACGCATGCAGCCTGTTTGTGTGCTGTTATAGTGTAGTGACAGGCTGAACGCGTGCAGCCTGTTTGTGTGCTGTTATAGTGTAGTGACAGGCTGAACGCGTGCAGCCTGTTTGTGTGCTGTTACAGTGTAGTGACAGGCTGAACGCGTGCAGCCTGTTTGTGTGCTGTTACAGTGTAGTGACAGGCTGAACGCGTGCAGCCTGTTTGTGTGCTGTTACAGTGTAGTGACAGGCTGAACGCGTGCAGCCTGTTTGTGTGCTGTTACAGTGTAGTGACAGGCTGAATGCGTGCAGCCTGTTTTTGTGCTGTTACAGTGTAGTGACAGACTGAAAGCGTGCAGCCTGTTTGTGTGCTGTTACAGTGTAGTGACAGGCTGAATGCGTGCATCCTGTTTGTGTGCTGTTACAGTGTAGTGACAGACTGAATGCGTGCAGCCTGTTTGTGTGCTGTTACAGTGTAGTGACAGGCTGAACGCATGCAGCCTGTGTTTGTGTGCTGTTACAGTGTAGTGACAGGCTGAACGCGTGCAGCCTGTTTGTGTGCTGTTACAGTGTAGTGACAGGCTGAATGCGTGCAGCCTGTTTGTGTGCTGTTACAGTGTAGTGACAGACTGAATGCGTGCAGCCTGTTTGTGTGCTGTTACAGTGTAGTGACAGACTGAATGCGTGCAGCCTGTTTGTGTGCTGTTACAGTGTAGTGACAGGCTGAACGCGTGCAGCCTGTTTGTGTGCTGTTACAGTGTAGTGACAGGCTGAACGCGTGCAGCCTGTTTGTGTGCTGTTACAGTATAGTGACAGGCTGAACGCGTGCAGCCTGTTTGTGTGCTGTTACAGTGTAGTGACAGACTGAACGCGTGCAGCCTGTTTGTGTGCTGTTACAGTGTAGTGACAGGCTGAACGCGTGCAGCGCTCCCATCCGTGCAGTGTGGGTGAAAGGTAACACTAATGAGGCGAGCGCAGGAAATACCCTTAACCTATGAAGGCACTCTCTGACAAAGGCCAACTCAGACAGCACAGAAACACAGGAAGTGAGGGTGCTCTTGACGTGGCCTTCTTCCTGTGTGAAGTGGCTTAAGTGGAGATTAGCTGGCCCATTGTGAGAAGTGTTTTGTATTCATGGGCAAACAGACCAATATCATTTCCATTTTCCTTCCTTCATATTGCCATACGGTCTGAAGCACAAATGCCTTTTTGTGGCTTTCCAGGCAGGGGCAAATAGATTTGGACTCATACACCATCGTCCTCATTGTCTTAATCATATATGTGGCAATTGACTTATGTGCATGCATGTAAAGGGCATTAATAATGATATGCAGCATGGTCCCTTTAAGAGCCTGATGGCCTTTTTTTGAGAATGAGTGCAGACTTGGAGCTCAGTGTGTGCTGACCATGGCCTCTGGGTTGGTCACTAGGGGGAAACTACAGCTAGAGGAATAGCTAACTGATTGTAACCTCCCCAGCCCCCGTTTTAAACCAAACAGCAGCCAGGCGCTCCGCATGCCCTTATCTACCAATGGAATGCAACAGCTGTGAGGGGGAGCGGCAGGGGTGGGCTGGCTGAAACCCCCCTGCCAGACCCCCACTACGCCCCCCAACCCCCCGCCCCCCCTGCAAGCGTCGCGCCGGGCTCCTGAAAGGCAGCTCAACTAAAAAGTGAGCCGAGACACAGCGAGACACTCGGCAGGGCTGCTGCACATTCAAAATAGAGGGAGAGAGAGAGAGAGAAGGAGAGAGAGAAGGATAGTCAGGGACAGGCAGCAGTGCTGAAAAGGAGAGCACAAAGAGAAGGAAAGTGGAGCAGGGGAGGGGAACAGGAGGCTGGGTGAAGGGAGAGAGAGGCAGCCGGGAGAGGGAAAGACAAAAGAAAGAGAGGGAGACATAGCAGAGGGGTGAGCGGAGGGACCGAGGCAAATGGCTACGGAGGAGACGGCGGGGGGAGCCAGGAAAGCCACCAAGAGCAAACTGTTTGAGTTCCTGGTCCATGGAGTGGTGAGTGGCGCTGTCCGTCATTCTGTGAAGGGGGAGCTGGGGCTCTGGCATGCGTGTGTGTGTGTGTGTGTGTGTCTGTGTGTGTGTGTGTGTGTGTGTGTGTGTGTGTGTGTGTGTGTGTGTGTGTGTGTGTGCGCGTTGTATGCAACTGCTCAAGTGTGTGTGCCTGAGTCGGCAGCAGCAGCGGTCTGTGTGTGAGAGATAGCTGGGTAAGCTGGCCATGTGAAGGTTATTTCCAGCCCCCTGGATCCCAGCCTGTTAAGAGAGAGAGAGAGAGAGAGAGACAGAGAGAGAGAGAGAGAGGAGATGGCTAGAAAGAGCGAGAAGTGGAACAGCATGGATGGATGGAGCGGAGGAGAAGGATGAGGAAGGCAGGATTTCTAACAGACAAATGGATAACTGGAGAGATAGAAGCTAAGCAGCAGCTAGCAGAGGGGCAGACTTTAGCCTGCTTGCCTTGGAGTCACAGACATCATGGGGGGAAATGAGCAGTTGACTCAAAACAACACAGTCAAAGTAGCCTTCTACTTACCTTCTAGTCAGCGTGTTGCTGGATGCATCTGAACCTGTAAAGTCATGAGACCAAATCCACAACGCAAGATCCTGGACATCATGCAGAACAATAAATCCATTCATGTGGAGCGAGTATGAAATGTCAAGTATTGCTTCATGCTTATGTTTTAGAGGTTAGGCAACTATTAGCACAGCCTCATACAGCGCGTTAATAACAGACCGGGGAATACAATGGTGTTTTGTTTTGGTAAGAGGCTGTCTGAGGAGTCTCGCTCGCTGATACTCTGCTGTTGAAAGTTTGGACAGCTGTGACTGTGATCTTGGAACTTTGACCGACTTCAGTCTGCCACAAATAAACCAATCGTTTGCTGTAACAACATATTTGCCGGTGGTAGATCCACTGATGCTCCCTGGCATCTCTCCTTAACACTAGAGCAGTGCTTCTGCTTCTCAACCTTCTGCATATCAAGGCCCCCTCATTTAGTCCACATTAGAGCCACAGACCCCCATTTGATGAGAATTTGTCTCTCTGTCCCAAATTTGCAAATATTTGTCTTGTCAGAGATGATTTTGTCCAGATTTATATGACCATCTGCAATGAAGGTAGAGAGATAACCGTGAAGCTATGATCAAAACAGTCATCCTCCTACATTCTCTACTTGTTTCAACTTCTTAAAACTATTACGTTTAATAAGTCATCAATATGCTGGGAACCCCCTGGAACCCCCTCAAGGAGCCCTGGGGGTCCCCAGACGCCACGTTGAAAACCACTGCCCCAGAATACATAAATCGGGTCAGAAAAATTTGTCTGTCAATATTTCCATAATAAATTTAATTTATGATTACGCCGTTTCATTGCATGCTATGCCACTTTTCACTTTGCTTCAGACTTTTTCTCTCTGTCGTTTGAATCACTGCTGATACTGGGCTGGCTGACACCAGCTGGATTTATATACTAAGACAAGATGAGGTGTCGTCTTTTGGACAGGAGCGGCCATCATTACTGTGGGCTGTGGTGTGGTGAAGCCGTGCACCGCAGAGAGACACACTTTGGGAAACAATGGAGCCTGTGATTGATGAGCCTTACGAGGGTGTCCTCTCAACAGACCAATTAACCTTGATGAGGCTCGGGCTGGTCCCAGCCAAATATTTCGCCTCTGCTTCTTCTCTCCTGCCTACCCGCCTGTCTCTCCCTCTCCCCTGCCTACCCGCCTGTCTCTCCCTCTCCCCTGCCTACCCGCCTGTCTCTCCCTCTCCCCTGCCTACCCGCCTGTCTCTCCCTCTCCCCTGCCTACCCGCCTGTCTCTCCCTCTCCCCTGTCTACCCGCCTGTCTCTCCCTCTCTCCTGTCTACCCGCCTGTCTCTCCCTCTCTCCTGTCTACCCGCCTGTTTCTCCCTCTCTCCTGTCTACCCGCCTGTCTCTCCCTCTCTCCTGCCTGCCCGCCTGTCTCTCCCTCTCTCCTGCCTGCCCGCCTGTCTCTCCCTCTCCCCTGCCTACCCGCCTGTCTCTCCCTCTCTCCTGCCTACCCGCCTGTCTCTCCCTCTCTCCTGCCTACCCGCCTGTCTCTCCCTCTCCCCTGTCTACCCGCCTATCTCTCCCTCTCCCCTGCCTACCCGCCTGTCTCTCCCTCTCTCCTGCCTGCCCGCCTGTCTCTCCCTCTCCCCTGCCTACCCGCCTGTCTCTCCCTCTCCCCTGCCTACCCGCCTGTCTCTCCCTCTCCCCTGCCTACCCGCCTGTCTCTCCCTCTCTCCTGCCTGCCCGCCTGTCTCTCCCTCTCCCCTGCCTACCCGCCTGTCTCTCCCTCTCCCCTGCCTACCCGCCTGTCTCTCCCTCTCCCCTGCCTACCCGCCTGTCTCTCCCTCTCTCCTGCCTGCCCGCCTGTCTCTCCCTCTCCCCTGCCTACCCGCCTGTCTCTCCCTCTCTCCTGCCTGCCCGCCTGTCTCTCCCTCTCCCCTGCCTACCCGCCTGTCTCTCCCTCTCCCCTGCCTGCCCGCCTGTCTCTCCCTCTCTCCTGTCTACCCGCCTGTCTCTCCCTCTCTCCTGCCTGTCTGCCCGCCTGTCTCTCCCTCTCTCCTGCCTACCCGCCTGTCTCTCCCTCTCCCCTGCCTACCCGCCTGTCTCTCCCTCTCCCCTGCCTGCCCGCCTGTCTCTCCCTCTCTCCTGTCTACCCGCCTGTCTCTCCCTCTCCCCTGCCTACCCGCCTGTCTCTCCCTCTCTCCTGTCTACCCGCCTGTCTCTCCCTCTCCCCTGCCTACCCGCCTGTCTCTCCCTCTCTCCTGCCTACCCGCCTGTCTCTCCCTCTCCCCTGCCTACCCGCCTGTCTCTCCCTCTCCCCTGCCTACCCGCCTGTCTCTCCCTCTCTCCTGCCTGCCCGCCTGTCTCTCCCTCTCCCCTGCCTACCCGCCTGTCTCTCCCTCTCCCCTGCCTACCCGCCTGTCTCTCCCTCTCCCCTGCCTACCCGCCTGTCTCTCCCTCTCTCCTGCCTGCCCGCCTGTCTCTCCCTCTCCCCTGCCTACCCGCCTGTCTCTCCCTCTCTCCTGCCTGCCCGCCTGTCTCTCCCTCTCCCCTGCCTACCCGCCTGTCTCTCCCTCTCCCCTGCCTGCCCGCCTGTCTCTCCCTCTCTCCTGTCTACCCGCCTGTCTCTCCCTCTCCCCTGCCTGCCCGCCTGTCTCTCCCTCTCTCCTGTCTACCCGCCTGTCTCTCCCTCTCTCCTGCCTACCCGCCTGTCTCTCCCTCTCTCCTGCCTACCCGCCTGTCTCTCCCTCTCCCCTGTCTACCCGCCTATCTCTCCCTCTCCCCTGCCTACCCGCCTGTCTCTCCCTCTCTCCTGCCTGCCCGCCTGTCTCTCCCTCTCCCCTGCCTACCCGCCTGTCTCTCCCTCTCCCCTGCCTACCCGCCTGTCTCTCCCTCTCCCCTGCCTACCCGCCTGTCTCTCCCTCTCTCCTGCCTGCCCGCCTGTCTCTCCCTCTCCCCTGCCTACCCGCCTGTCTCTCCCTCTCCCCTGCCTACCCGCCTGTCTCTCCCTCTCCCCTGCCTACCCGCCTGTCTCTCCCTCTCTCCTGCCTGCCCGCCTGTCTCTCCCTCTCCCCTGCCTACCCGCCTGTCTCTCCCTCTCTCCTGCCTGCCCGCCTGTCTCTCCCTCTCCCCTGCCTACCCGCCTGTCTCTCCCTCTCCCCTGCCTGCCCGCCTGTCTCTCCCTCTCTCCTGTCTACCCGCCTGTCTCTCCCTCTCTCCTGCCTGTCTGCCCGCCTGTCTCTCCCTCTCTCCTGCCTACCCGCCTGTCTCTCCCTCTCTCCTGTCTGCCTGCCTGTCTCTCCCTCTCCCCTGCCTACCCGCCTGTCTCTCCCTCTCCCCTGCCTACCCGCCTGTCTCTCCCTCTCCCCTGCCTGTCTCTCCCTCTCCCCTGCCTGCCCGCCTGTCTCCCTCTCCCCTGTCTGTCTCTCCCTCTCCCCTGCCTGTCTCTCCCTCTCCCCTGCCTGTCTCTCCCTCTCCCCTGCCTGTCTCTCCCTCTCCCCTGCCTGCCCGCCTGTCTCCCTCTCCCCTGTCTGTCTCTCCCTCTCCCCTGCCTGTCTCTCCCTCTCCCCTGCCTGTCCGCCTGTCTCTCCCTCTCCCCTGGACTCAAGATGGAAAAGTCTTGTTATAATATTCACGGCAGGTTCCTCGTTGTGTAAACTGCAGAACAGAGAAATATTTAGACTATGGGCTATGCGGGACGATTGGGCGCAGTTTGCTAGCTTGTGGCGAGCGATGACGTTTCAAAGCTGGACTCTGTTTAATATGCAGCACACTGGACAAAGTTACATTTCTCTCCTGAGATAGACTTTTCAAAAGGCTGCTCACACTCCTTCACACTGTGTAGAGGCATTTACACATAGGCTAACAAGTAGGCCAAGGTCATTTTTCACTTTTTCACAGATTATGAAAGTGCAGATTGTAAGCTTTCAAATGATGTGTCATGTGTCATGGAAATCTGAAAATAGTTGAAGAAGATCTGCTTATTTGAATGTTCGGACTCCTAAAAGCAACATTCAGAGAAAACCGCCCTGTAAGTTGGTGAACAAGCTTGGTTTGCCCTGAACAAGCTTAGTTTGCTAACAAATTTAAAAAAGTATTTAGTGATCCTAAAACTGTTGCTTCTTATATTGAGTGCATTCTTCAACATCTAAACGTAATATGAAGGGGAAAACAAATATTGATTTGATGTGATTTGACGGTTGCGTACTTGTTAGCTCTTTCAGCAGACCGTGTCACATACTGTCTGCACAGATGCACACACACACACACACACACACACACACACACACACACACACACACACACACACACACACACACACACACACACACACACACACACACACACACACACACACACACACACACACACACACAGTGCTGCTCCTGCTGTCTCACCTCCTCCTTCTCTCTCACCTCCCCCTCCTGTCTCTCTCATTATCTGTCTCACCGCCCTCTCCTGTCTCACCCCCTCCTGTCTTACCCCTCCTCCTGTCTCTCTCATCTGTCTCTCCCCTCCTCCTGTCTCACCCCCTCCTGTCTTACCCCTCCTGTCTCTCTCATCTGTCTCTCCCCTCCTCCTGTCTCACCCCCTCCTGTCTTACCCCTCCTGTCTCTCTCATCTGTCTCTCCCCTCCTCCTGTCTCACCCCCTCCTGTCTTACCCCTCCTGTCTCTCTCATCTGTCTCTCCCCTCCTCCTGTCTCACCCCCTCCTGTCTCACCCCCTCCTGTCTCTCATCTGTCTCTCCCCTCCTCCTGTCTCACCCCCTCCTGTCTCTCATCTGTCTCTCCCCCTCCTCCTGTCTCACCCCCTCCTGTCTCTCTCATCTGTCTCTCCCCTCCTCCTGTCTCACCCCCTCCTGTCTTACCCCTCCTGTCTCTCTCATCTGTCTCTCCCCCTCCTCCTGTCTCACCCCCTCCTGTCTCTCTCATCTGTCTCCCCTCCTCCTGTCTCACCCCCTCCTGTCTTACCCCTCCTGTCTCTCTCATCTGTCTCTCCCCCTCCTCCTGTCTCACCCCCTCCTGTCTTACCCCTCCTCCTGTCTCTCTTATCTGTCTCTCCCCTCCTCCTGTCTCACCCCTCCTGTCTCTCTCATCTGTCTCTTCCCCTCCTCCTGTCTCACCCCCTCCTGTCTCTCTCATCTGTCTCTCCCCTCCTCCTGTCTCACCCCCTCCTGTCTTACCCCTCCTGTCTCTCTCATCTGTCTCTCCCCCTCCTCCTGTCTCACCCCCTCCTGTCTTACCCCTCCTCCTGTCTCTCTCATCTGTCTCTCCCCTCCTCCTGTCTCACCCCCTCCTGTCTTACCCCTCCTGTCTCTCTCATCTGTCTCTCCCCCTCCTGTCTTACCCCTCCTCCTGTCTCTCTCATCTGTCTCTCCCCCTCCTCCTGTTGGAGGTCTGGATGTGGAGGTGTGTGGAGGGCCGCAGTGTGCGAGGGCAGGGCCCGAAATTAACTTTTTGACCCACCGGCCAGTGGCGGGTAGATGGAAAACATCTACCCGCCAAGCATATTTCTTACCGGCCAAAAAAAAGTTAAGACGCTTTTTACCTCCGCTAAATTGACGACTGCATTCCATTCCACTCCAGTCATGTTTGGTAGCCTATACGGCAGAGCCAGAATGAAACAGTCTCACAAAGCACTTGTGTTAGCCAGCTGCGCACCAAAACACACATAACTATTATATCCTCATATATACTGTATCATAGCAACAAGTGCGAGCGATTGATTCATTGATTGATTGATTCGCCGACGTTAGGCTGTCAATTTACCTCCGCTAAATTGACGACTGCATTTCATTCCAGAGTCACGTTTGGTAGCCTATACGGGAGAGCCAGAATGGAACAGCCTCAGGAAGCACTCATCACCTTATTCTTTGCCCACACATGGACGCTTCCGCATTACGTCATTCCGTAATAGTATTTCCGTTTTGACTTGCCAAAAACTCCGCAGGCAAGATGGCTGCGCACACTCCGCATCTAAACTGGCAGAATTACTCCGCCATAAACTAACATATCTTGGCCAATACGTATGTAACATGCAAAATAAAACAACCCGTAATATCTTAATTTTATGTAGAATGCAGAGGATATGTAACTGTTTAGTTAAACTTGCATTCCAGGAATATTGTGCTCTTAAGATGACGTTAGTGGAGTCGAGGCTGTTGCGTCCTGAAACCCACTAGCGTAACCTATGTGCGATTCGAAATAACGCATCCGAGATAGAAACGTTATGAATATAGCCACGTTATAAACAACAAACTAACGCTGGTGATCCGTATGGAAACAGTGTTACTCGAAATGGTTAAAAGTTATTATCAATTTGGTCATTCAGTGGCATTTTACTGCCATATAACATAACTAACTAGTGGCTAACCACAGAAGCCACAGAAGGCAACTAGCGCTGAACCGGAAGAACAAATACGTTTGCGTTGAACGCGGAAGAGAGAAAAAGTGGGCGTGGTGAATAAGGTGAATACTACCGCACTGAACTAACGTTAATTTCAGACTGCTTCCTTGTATATTGTGGCTGGGATCAGCGCTCCCCAGCGCACTCCCAGCGTTTAACAGTCGGAAAAAGACGCTAAGGTGGACACAGGCGGCTACACACAGTTTTAATATTACATGACGACTATTTTGCGACCCGCCACGTGGCGGAGAGACGCCAAATCTAACTCGCCAAAGCTAAAATCTGCCCGCCATTGGCGGGTGGCGGGCTCTAATTTCGGGCCCTGTGCGAGGGGGAGAAACGCCTCCCAGCACCCTGATGATTAGCCTCATAATATGATATGACACATGCTAGCTTTGTCATTAGCAAGGTGTGTGTGTGTGTGTGTGTGTGTGTGTGTGTGTGTGTGTGTGTGTGTGTGTGTGTGTGTGAGAGAGAGAGAGAGAGAGAGAGAATGAGGTCTTTCACCGTAAATGTCATTTTTTCTTCGAAAAAAAAATGTCCTACCGAAAATGTAATTATGCTTGCTGTCCTCACCACGCCCCGCCTCCTTGCAACGCCCCTGCCCATGCAGCCCTAATCAGCAATGTGTAGCTAGGACGTCTCTAGGTGGTTAAAGGGTGTAGTAACTGGTTGCTAGGGTGTTCCGGCTGGTTGCTAGGGCGTTTGTAGATCGTTGCTAGGGTGGACTAAGTAATTATGGGGGGGGGGGGGGGGGGGGGCTATGTGAGTAGAAGCGGGAGGAGCCAAGGAATCCAGGCGCGGAAGAATTTTGATTGTAGACAGTACAGTTCAAAAGCTATGGACCAAAATGTAAAGAGGGCTGTTATAGCGCCACCGTCAGGTCAATTGGTGTAATTTATTTGTGGATAGTAAAAGGCCCCTCTGGGAACCTCCCTACCAGGTTTGGTCGCTCTATGCCATATGGTTTCTGAGATACAGCTAATTTAATGCAAGCTTTTGCCAGATTTATCGAAACCCCATGCAAGTCAATGGGGGGAAAAATGGCACTTAATCGCGAATAGCGCCCAGACCGCTCGATGAAACTCTTAGCAAAGTCATAGCACGAGTGTCATCAATGAGCCGCACGGGGGTTTGGACAAAAGGGGTTTGGACAAAATTCAAAATGGCGGAAAATCTAGTGAGACGGAAACGGGCGTGGCCTATATGGGTAGATGCGGAACGACCTAAGGAATCCAGGGCAAAAAGAAGTTTGATTGTGGACCATACGGTTCAAAAGTTATGCACCAAAACGTAAAAAGGGCTGTTCTAGCGCCACCATCAGGTCAATTGGTGTAATTTCTTCGTGGATAGTAAAAGGCCCCTCTGGGAACCTCCCTACCAGGTTTGGTCGCTCTATGCCAAATGGTTTCTTAGATACAGCTAATTTAATGCAAGCTTTTGCCAGATTTATCGAAACCCCATGGTCAATGGGGGAAAAAATGGCACCCAGACCGCTCGATGAAACTCTTAGCAAAGTCATAGCACACTTGTCATCAATGAGCCGCACGTTTTGAGGTCTTGCACGTCTATGTAGTGTGAAAAATTATTACATGCCAAACTTTTGGCAGATCGAAAAATAGGAGTTTAAAGATTGTGCCTTGAGCACAATAATGAGAGGGGTTTCAGTCAAAATCCTAAATCCTAATGGACTTGTCCGGGTAGTGCAGTGGTACATTCCCTTCCTAGCAACATGAGGGTCGCAGGTTCAAGCCCCCGTGTTGCCTCCGGCATAGTCGGCACAATACATACAGGCACAATTGGCCGTGTCAGCCGGTGGGGTATGTGTCCTGGTCGCTGTGCTTCCTCTGGTCGGTTGGGGTGCCTGTTTGAGGGGAGCGTGATCCTCCCACGTGCTATGTCCTGCCAGTGAAAGAGCAAAGAAGAAGCAGGCCAGCTTTCAAAAATGTAATAAGTCACTTGGGACGGCACAACGAACGTTTCAGCATCAAGCCTTCATCAGCGTTGACAACCCTTTGACAACGCGTTGACAGCACATGTATCGGAGGAAGCATGTGCTAGTCTACCAATCCCCAGATCGGCAGAGGGGGTGGAGCAACGAGTGGGACACCCTATCAAGGGAATTGGCCAAGTAAAATTGGGGAGAAACGGGGGGAAACAACTAATAAATACTAAATAATAAAATGAATACAATGGTCTTAAATCTCACATAAGGAAACCAACCTCCCATCCCATTGTCAATTTTCTGTACAGGTTTCCTATCACAACTGTGGGGCAGTGAGAGCCATTGAGGGATCAGCCATATTACAACCCACAGATTCATATCTTTAGTACGGTGTGGGTTAAGTTTGGCCTCTTCAAATCCCTTTAGCCTTCCCATAGATGCCAACACACGTCTCACATATCCATCCACATGCAGATTAGATTGCTGGCTGGCTGGCAGAGATCTGGGCAGAGTGTTGGAGTCAGTTCAGCAGGTCAGATTATAGTGTACCACTCAGCGCCAGTGTGTGGGTTTAGGGGAAGTGACTGTAGTACAGTAGAAATTCATATTATCCCGCTAAGCGTATCCTTTTGTGTCTGTTATCTGAGGCTCAAGTTCTCCAGACAGCCCGCAGTAACACCAGTATCTCTCCTCCTCTCTTGTGTCCACACTTCTCTGTGGGTCTGGCTGCTTAGTGCCTCGTCTGATGATGTGTGTGTGTGTGTGTGTGTGTGTGTGTGTGTGTGTGTGTGTGTGTGTGTGTGTGTGTGTGTGTGTGTGTGTGTGTGTGTGTGTGTGTGTGTGTGTGTGTGTGTGTGTGTGTGTGTGTGTGTGTGTGTGTGTGTGTGTGTGTGTGTGTGTGTGTGTTAGAGATAGGACGACATATTGAAATTCAATATATCACAATGCAAAAATGTGTCATGGGGCAGAGAAATGAATGGAGATATTATTCTGCTGTAGTAATCACAAATGAGACGGTCACTATTCATCACTATTTCACAAGCTCTCGATCCCAAATTATAATATAATTTGAGATGGAGAGCTTGTTAAATTATTAAATATTGTTTGCACTTTGTAAGTAATGACATTTTTAAATTGCTGTTTACATTCTGGCCAGCCAAAGTCTCTAGTTTGCTTGAAAGATTTGTGGCTCAGAAATAAAGATAATTCAGCAGTCAGATTTTGTTGTTGTGGAACTTGTATTTATGGCATGGTATCGTGGTTACATGTATCCAATCGTCAACCCCACATTGTGTATCCACATAAGATAAGCATATCGTCCCATCCCTATTGTGTGTGTGTGTGTGTGTGTGTGTGTGTGTGTGTGCACACGTGTGTGAGATTAGCATAAAGTGGGGCTGTCTGTAAAGAGGAGACTTGTGGGTACCCATAGAACCCATTCTTATTCAGATATCTTGAGGTGAGAGGTCAAGGGGCTCCTTTGAAAATGGCCATGCCCGTTTTTTCCTCGCCAAAATTTGGCCAAAATTTGGAGCATTATTTAGCCCCCTTCCCGACAAGCTAGCATGACATGGTTTGTTGGTACCATTGATAGTATAATGGTACCAATGAATGCCTTTATAGGTCTTCTAGTTTCATATGATACTATTCTCTTAACTTTCAGCCTCTGAAAGACAGTAATGTCGTGTGTGTGTGGTATATACAGTATGGAGGTGGGCTGCTGTCCAGCTTAGGTAGGAAATGGACAGAGAGGTAGCTAGATTTGAGCCAGAAGCTGCCAGAATCCCATAAACTGACCGCATGGTGCTATTCTCTTTCCATCTCTTTCTCTGCCTTCTCAATTCTGCTCACACCCCTCACAAACCACCCACCCCACCCCTCAGACCCCTCACCCAGAGTGACCACTCCCACCCACCCCGCCCCTCAGACCCCTCACCCAGAGTGACCACTCCCACCTACCCCGCAGCTCAGACCCCTCACCCAGAGTGACCACTCCCACCTACCCCGCAGCTCAGACACCTCACCCAGAGTGACCACTCCCACCCACCCCACCCCTCAGACCCCTCACCCAGAGTGACCACTCCCACCTACCCCGCAGCTCAGACACCTCACCCAGAGTGACCACTCCCACCCACCCCGCAGCTCAGACCCCTCACCCAGAGTGACCACTCCCACCTACCCCGCAGCTCAGACTCCTCACCCAGAGTGACCACTCCCACCTACCCCGCAGCTCAGACACCTCACCCAGAGTGACCACTCCCACCCACCCCACCCCTCAGACCCCTCACCCAGAGTGACCACTCCCACCTACCCCGCAGCTCAGACCCCTCACCCAGAGTGACCACTCCCACCCACCCCGCAGCTCAGACCCCTCACCCAGAGTGACCACTCCCACCTACCCCGCAGCTCAGACCCCTCACCCAGAGTGACCACTCCCACCTACCCTGCAGCTCAGACACCTCACCCAGAGTGACCACTCCCACCTACCCCGCCCCTCAGACCCCTCACCCAGAGTGACCACTCCCACCCACCCCGCTCCTCAGACACCTCACCCAGAGTGACCACTCCCACCTACCCCACCCCTCAGACCCCTCACCCAGAGTGACCACTCCCACCCACCCCGCCCCTCAGACACCTCACCCAGAGTGACCACTCCCACCTACCCCACCCCTCAGACCCCTCAGCCAGAGTGACCACTCCCACCTACCCCGCCCCTCAGACCCCTCACCCAGAGTGACCACTCCCACCCACCCCGCCCCTCAGACCCCTCACCCAGAGTGACCACTCCCACGTACCCCGCAGCTCAGACACCTCACCCAGAGTGACCACTCCCACCTACCCCGCCCCTCAGACCCCTCACCCAGAGTGACCACTCCCACCTACCCCGCCCCTCAGACCCCTCACCCAGAGTGACCACTCCCACCTACCCCGCCCCTCAGACCCCTCAGCCAGAGTGACCACTCCCACCCACCCCGCTCCTCAGACCCCTCACCCAGAGTGACCACTCCCACCTACCCCGCTCCTCAGACCCCTCACCCAGAGTGACCACTCCCACGTACCCCGCAGCTCAGACACCTCACCCAGAGTGACCACTCCCACCTACCCCGCCCCTCAGACCCCTCACCCAGAGTGACCACTCCCACCTACCCCGCCCCTCAGACCCCTCACCCAGAGTGACCACTCCCACCTACCCCGCTCCTCAGACACCTCAGCCAGAGTGACCACTCCCACCTACCCTGCCCCTCAGACCCCTCACCCAGAGTGACCACTCCCACCTACCCCGCTCCTCAGACCCCTCAGCCAGAGTGACCACTCCCACCCACCCCGCTCCTCAGACCCCTCAGCCAGAGTGACCACTCCCACCCACCCCGCTCCTCAGACCCCTCACCCAGAGTGACCACTCCCACCTACCCCGCTCCTCAGACCCCTCACCCAGAGTGACCACTCCCACCCACCCCGCTCCTCAGACCCCTCACCCAGAGTGACCACTCCCACCTACCCCGCTCCTCAGACCCCTCACCCAGAGTGACCACTCCCACCCACCCCGCTCCTCAGACCCCTCACCCAGAGTGACCACTCCCACCTACCCTGCCCCTCAGACCCCTCACCCAGAGTGACCACTCCCACCCACCCCGCTCCTCAGACCCCTCACCCAGAGTGACCACTCCCACCCACCCCGCTCCTCAGACACCTCAGCCAGAGTGACCACTCCCACCTACCCCGCTCCTCAGACCCCTCACCCAGAGTGACCACTCCCACCCACCCCGCTCCTCAGACCCCTCACCCAGAGTGACCACTCCCACCCACCCCGCTCCTCAGACACCTCAGCCAGAGTGACCACTCCCACCCACCCCGCTCCTCAGACCCCTCACCCAGAGTGACCACTCCCACCCACCCCGCCCCTCAGACCCCTCAGCCAGAGTGACCACTCCCACCTACCCCGCCCCTCAGACCCCTCACCCAGAGTGACCACTCCCACCCACCCCGCTCCTCAGACACCTCAGCCAGAGTGACCACTCCCACCCACCCCGCTCCTCAGACACCTCAGCCAGAGTGACCACTCCCACCCACCCCGCCCCTCAGACCCCTCAGCCAGAGTGACCACACCCACCCACCCCGCCCCTCAGACCCCTCACCCAGAGTGACCACTAGGGCTGGGTATTGGCAAGGATCTCACGATACGATACGTATCACGATACTTGGGTCACGATGCGATTGTATCACGATATATTGCGATGCGATACATATTGCGATATATTGCGATATTCTACAGAATTTACTCAAAAGTAAATAATAGAGCTAAAGATACAACACACTGTGTACCACCCAGGTAGTGTAATAATATGTACATCACTTTATACTGATAAGTTAGTGGACAAATTTAGTCAAAACTACTGAGTGTTGAGTGTTACTGAACGCATCGATATGGGAAATATCGATACAGTATCGATTTCGATTCATGTGTGTGTGTGTGTGTGTGTGTGTGTGTGTGTGTGTGTGTTCCTCCGGAGATTGGCAGTCTACAAATGACAAACAGTGTGAAATGTTTGGAAAGGGTGTGCGTACAATAACAGCTCCCGAGGTAATGAAACAACTGTTTTGTATCCTCCAACACTGCTGTTTCTCCCACATTCGCCCATTCTGCTACTACTGTGATACAAAATGTAACAGTCAATTGCGGCGCCTATTTGGAAAGTTCACATTTTTCCGAAGTGGGCGGGTCAGTAATTTGGATCTAAAGTATTACAGCTCTCGCAGCTGTTTTGCCATGTCTTTATACAGGTAACTTTGTCTAAAGTGTTACAGCTCTCGCAGCTGTTTTGCCATGTCTTTATACAGGTAACTTTGTCTAAAGTGTTACAGCTCTCGCAGCTGTTTTGCCATGTCTTTATACAGGTAACTTTGTCTAAAGTGTTACAGCTCTCGCAGCTGTTTTGCCATGTCTTTATACAGGTAACTTTGTCTAAAGTGTTACAGCTCTCGCAGCTGTTTTGCCATGTCTTTATACAGGTAACTTTGTCTAAAGTGTCACAGCTCTCGCAGCTGTTTTGCCATGTCTTTATACAGGTAACTTTGTCTAAAGTGTTACAGCTCTCGCAGCTGTTTTGCCATGTCTTTATACAGGTAACTTTGTCTAAAGTGTTACAGCTCTCGCAGCTGTTTTGCCATGTCTTTATACAGGTAACTTTGTCTAAAGTGTTACAGCTCTTGCAGCTGTTTTGCCATGTCTTTATACAGGTAACTGTTTGTCCAAATGGCTTAAAGGTTTAGTTGCTATTTTGAATGAAAGAGTCCTTTCAGAGAGGCAGAGAGGGAAGAATAGAATCTCAACATCTTTCCTGAAAAGTCCCAACGTCACAAGAGTCTGTCCTTTGTAGAATATTTATAGTTTGGTTCCTCAGTGAAAAACCATCACTGATCTCATCTTGACATAAGCGTTTCATTTTTTTGGATCAATTTGTGTTCATGCTGCACTTGAAGTAACTATATTTTCAATCAAAGGACAGGATCTTCTCTGTAGTGCTCTGCCTTGGAGCAGGGTTCTTTATATACAGTAGGATGTCTGTGCTTTTGCATGGAGTCAAAGGATGTCTTTGTCAGATATATACCCCACTTGGCCTCACCTCCCTTCAGACAATGTTGAGGCGGCAGGCGGCTGTTGCCATAAGAGTGACAAGCACAGGTGTGACCTCCCCCAGCTGTTCCCAGCCTTCAGGATGGGACTGTGGGGCTATAGGCTCCCACACTGTTGCATTGTTGTAGAGAGAGAGAGAGAGAGAGAGAGACAGAGAGAGAGAGAGAGAGAGAGAGAGTAACACACCATGAGGTCAGTTTATGGGCTTCTGGCTCAAATCTAGCTACCTGTTTAACAGTTTACAGTTGCCCTTTTTGGGAAAACAAAAACAAAGCCAAAAAGCAGTAAAAATTCAATGTGTGAGAAATCCCCTTAGTGGACAACAGATGTCTGCTATATAACATACTACTCTGATTTAAGGGTTTGTTAAGAGTAGTGTATGATAACATAATACTCTGATTTAATTTTTTATTTTAATTTTTTGTTAGTGTATGTTACCTTTCCAGCTTTCACGGCTTCAAAACGTAGTTGGGAAATGGGAAGCCTCTGGTGTTGTGCTAGCTAGCCTATTTTAGCTTAGCCTGGCTCGTAGCTGCTAACAAGATTTTTTGCTATTGGCTCATTTCCACCGCAGGTAGTAGCGCGATCCCGCTCCGCTCGACTCGATAAATTGTCTCATCCCACCGGTTTAAACTGTCCCAGCCCGGGTTGTATTGGGGTCGAGTAGTGCTACTTTTCGTACCTGCTTCGTCGAGGTTCTATTCTGTCAACCCGGGTTCATACGGTGACGTGAAAACATTGTAGACGACTGATTGGCCAGGCAGAATCGTGTTTACTCTATCTACTGACTGTCAATGTGCTGCATACCAGTTTAGTGGGCTTACATTCTCTTCTGTTATGTTATTTCCATCAGTCTTTGTGTTGCTGCCTTCGCCTCTGGTGAAATAAAGTCGTGGCGGTGGTTTCAATTGTTTTCAGAGTGAAAAAAGTCCGCTGCTCAGCAAGCTCCTGTAGTTAGTTGAGCTGCAGCGCTCCGCTAGGCCGCAGCGGGTGTTTGGTGAAGCCGCGGTCTTGCCTGGTGAGAGGCCGCGGGGTACAGGGCAAGCTTCACTCTGTTGCGCCTCTTCCGTCCGCGCGCAGCACAGCGCATGCCTGAGTTTGACTAACTACAAAGTTATATCCATTCTCCTGGCCGATTGTCAGATTCGCTCATGTACACTGTAGGTCATTTAGAGGCACCAGTATTTCAGTTTAAAAGTTCTGTGGATGGATTTAATTGTATATATAATTGTATAATTGTATAATAATAATATATAACATAACGTATGTTATAGCCTACTATGCGGGGGTGGGGGTGGGTGGGGGCAGATGATCTGCGGTGGAAGCAAAACGTCCATCGAGCCGAAACGATTAGAGCCGAGTGGGGACGAGCTGTGCAGGGCTGTTAAATGTGGTGGAATTGAGCCATAAGAGCCCGGACCAACTCTGCAGTGGAGAACTGGCACTTTATTTCAGTACAGCAGTGAACATACAGTAATGCAAGGCCTCTCAGCAATGTTCTAAGCTCTTTTCCGGCTAACGATGGTAACTTTACTGACTTAGTATCCTGCAACACTCTGCGGCTAAAAACACCCTCACTTCCTAGTACATCACCCGCACACAGGTTACCCACAACCCACCTTCTTAAAGTTGGTCACCATCCATTTCAATTGTTAAGGAGAATTCTGCAACAGTGTTTTGCTGTGAAACTCCACAAATGTTTTGTGCTAAAAAACACACACCCACCCTTCCATCGGCATGGGAATGAGTAGATAATGACGGAATTTTCATTTTTGGATGAACTTATCCTTTAAAGGGGCAAGGCTAGATAGAGCTATTCAAGTCATTCGATGAAAATTCATGTATTTTTTCATATCGCAATATACAGTATATTGCAGAAACAAAATATATTGCAATGCCAGTTTTTTTTTCTTCCAATATCTCATAGTGGATGGCATGGCACAACATTTAAAGCTGTACTAGGCCATAAGCGCCTTATATATATATATATATATATATATATATATATATATATATATATATATATATATATATAAAGAAAAAGCTGTACTAGGCCACAGTGCATGTTTGCGGCCCCAAATGGCAAGAAGAGGTAACTGTTTGTATTTTGCATGCACTAAACTGCACACATGTTTATCAACCCGGCTGTTCTGTGATGACTTTATATCTAAGGATAGTAAAGTAGAAGAGAGGCAAAGAGATGTGACGTTGTTGAGTCAAGGTTTCTCTGGACGGAGCTCTTGCTTTAGACAGTTTGCGTTTCACTCTTAAAGTTTCAATTTGTCACTTCCTGTACACAGAGAAGACCAGCGACCATAAGCAGAAGTTTAATTTGGGCAAATAGGACGCATCTCCAGCATCTCATTTAGGTATGCAGCCCCACATCATGATTTAGGCTGATACGGTATGGGTGCATTTTGACATAAAAATTCTTGCCTAGTGCAGCTGAACACTTGAATGAGGTGCACATTGTCGAGATGCACCAGTTTAAAGAAGTGATAATAGATGATAGAAAATGTATAAACGTTTAAATTGATCAGCATTGATCAACTGGACCATTACACAGGATCTAATATAACTACCCTAGCCCCTTGTCTCAAAGTCAATGTTTTTCTTTTTAAGGTTTTGGTTAGATGCCTGAAATAAGGTCTGTGGCTAACATAAGTTGAACACAAGTTGTGTTGTGTTCAGCAAGATCATCTTCACAAATGAACAGCACTTTTGTGATTTTTTCAGTGTAAATGTGATTTGTCAGAAATTGTGATCGCGAGAAAACACTTCAAACAATCATACAAATGGTGTGCACTTATGAAAATTATCTTGCTGAACACAAATATCTCAGTATAAACGTTTGTTAGCCACAGACCTTATTTCAGGTGTCTAACCAAAACCCCATTCAAAAACACATTGACTCTGAGACGAGGGAAGCAGGTGTTAGGACTCATTCCTGCAGCACTCTATAGTGATTCATGGGTGGTGCATTGGACACTCTAGTGATTCATGGGTGGTGCATTGGACACTATAGTGATTCATGGGTGGTGCATTGGACACTCTATAGTGATTCATGGGTGGTGCATTGGACACTATAGTGATTCATGGGTGGTGCATTGGACACTCTATAGTGATTCATGGGTGGTGCATTGGACACTATAGTGATTCATGGGTGGTGCATTGGACACTCTATAGTGATTCATGGGTGGTGCATTGGACACTCTATAGTGATTCATGGGTGGTGCATTGGACACTCTATAGTGATTCATGGGTGGTGCATTGGACACTCTATAGTGATTCATGGGTGGTGCATTGGACACTATAGTGATTCATGGGTGGTGCATTGGACACTCTATAGTGATTCATGGGTGGTGCATTGGACACTATAGTGATTCATGGGTGGTGCATTGGACATTCTATAGTGATTCATGGGTGGTGGCGGTGCATTGGACACTCTATAGTGATTCATGGGTGGTGCATTGGACACTATAGTGATTCATGGGTGGTGCATTGGACACTATAGTGATTCATGGGTGGTGCATTGGACACTCTATAGTGATTCATGGGTGGTGCATTGGACACTATAGTGGTTCATGGGTGGTGCATTGGACACTATAGTGATTCATGGGTGGTGCATTGGACACTCTATAGTGATTCATGGGTGGTGCATTGGACACTATAGTGATTCATGGGTGGTGCATTGGACATTCTATAGTGATTCATGGGTGGTGCATTGGACACTCTATAGTGATTCATGGGTGGTGCATTGGACACTATAGTGATTCATGGGTGGTGCATTGGACACTCTATAGTGATTCATGGGTGGTGCATTGGACACTCTATAGTGATTCATGGGTGGTGCATTGGACACTCTATAGTGATTCATGGGTGGTGCATTGGACACTATAGTGATTCATGGGTGGTGCATTGGACACTCTATAGTGATTCATGGGTGGTGCATTGGACACTATAGTGATTCATGGGTGGTGCATTGGACACTCACAAGTCAATTAGAAAATCTGCTTTTTATCATCTTAAAAATATAGCAAGAATTAGGGGATACATGTCCAGACAGGATCTAGAAAAACTAATTCACGCCTTCATTTATAGTAGGTTAGACTACTGCAATAGCCTTTTTTCTGGTCTCTCCAAAAAAGAACTTAGGCAACTTCAACTCATTCAGAATGCTGCTGCTAGAGTTCTAATGAAGACTAAGAAAGCTGATCATATCACTCCAGTTCTTAAGTCCTTACACTGGTTGCCAGTGTGTCAGAGAATAGATTTTAAAATACTGTTATTAGTCTACAAATCACTTAATGGCCTAGGCCCAAAATACATAGCTGAATTGCTCCCACGATACGAACCGTCTAGAACTCTTAGGTCAACAGGGTCCAGCTTATTAACTGTCCCTAGGATCAAATCAAATCACGGGAAGGCTGCATTTACCCACTATGCTTCTGCTAGCTGGAACAAATTGCCTGAAGACCTCAGATCTGCCCCAACCTTACTTACTTTTAAAAATAGACTAAAGACTTTTATGTTTACCGTCGCTTTTAACTGCTGACAGCTACTATGCAAACCCAATGAGTCCTCTTTCTGCAACTGCTGCGCCTGTTGCTTATTGCACTTTTTATACTCTTTTTTTTAAAGTTTTGTTAAATGTCCATTTTATTTCTTCTTTTCGTTTATTCTAATGCACTTTTTATACTCTTTTTTTTTAAGGTTTTGCTGTGATGCTTTTAAATGTCCATCTTACTCTCTTCTTTTATTTTATTTTCCTGTCAACCATTTTATGTGAAGCACTTTGAATTGCCTCTGTGTATGAAATGTGCTATACAAATAAACTTGACTTGACTTGACTTGACTCTATAGTGATTCATGGGTGGTGCATTGGACACTCTATAGTGATTCATGGGTGGTGCATTGGACACTCTATAGTGATTCATGGGTGGTGCATTGGACACTATAGTGATTCATGGGTGGTGCATTGGACACTCTATAGTGATTCATGGGTGGTGCATTGGACACTATAGTGATTCATGGGTGGTGCATTGGACACATGGGTGGTGCATTGGACACTCTATAGCAGTGGTGACCAATTTTTTTTTATATCCCCCCCCCCCCCCCCATTTTTGATCCCATATTTTATCCCCCATTAGTGCAAACTTAATTTCTTTATCCTGGTTGCTACTCCACCCTCTGCCTATCTGGGGAGAGCCGAAACTGGCTCCATGCTTCCTCCGAGACATGGGCAGTTAGCCAGCCGCTTCTTTTCACCTGACAGGAAGCTTAACCGGTAGGACATAGCACGTGGGAGGTTCACGCTATTCCAACCAGTTCCCCTCCCTCTGAACAGGCGCCTTTAACGACCAGAGGAGGAACCACATTAGCAACCAGGATATTGCATGTTTTTGGCAAATTGTCATGGCAAATTGTTTACAAAAGATGGACAATAAAGCTGATTTTCAAAGTACCTTGAGGATTTTTCAAGTTGTGAATTAAGTCAAATTTCTCTCTTGATTACAAAGGTGGAAAATACAACTGTTTTTAACGGGGTGTTTACTGATTAAATGTTTAAGCTAAGCGGTCCAAATGGATGGACAGACGCACGCTGCTCCATAATCAAGGTCCGATAAAACTCATTAAAAGCCTACACAGCAGATTATCTATCAGAACACTTTTAGCTTGTTGAAGCAACAGATACTGTACCCAATAATGATAGTGAGTGGAAAATCAGTAGTATGTTTGATTTTTCATGAAGAGAAAGCCGCACTGCTGGTATCAATACTGTTGCAATTGAGTATTGTATGCGTTTATGTCTTTTTTTGTATCAACACTTATCAGTACCTGTTGCAAATTGGTATTGTATCAGTTTAAAATTTTCAGTATCACATGTGACCCTCCTCCCCCCTTGTCTCCCCCCCAGCGTCCTGGCATGCCGTCTGGAGCGAGGATGCCCCACCAGGGAGCTCCCATGGGCCCCCCCGGCCCCCCGTACGGAGGGCCCCCCGCGGTGCGTCCCGGGCTGCCCGCCCCGGTGATGGAGCCCAGTCGGAAGAGACCCGCCCCCTCCCAGCAGGTCCAGCAGCAGCAGCAGCAGCAAGCTGTCCAGAACCGGGCCAGAAAGTGAGTGTGAGACACAGACGCCCAAACGGAATTGAACCGACAATCCTCTAACTCCTCTTCAGACACTGAATGGCTTTCTCAGCTCCTCCTTCCCCTCCACATGTCTGCTGTGGTGTGATACGGTTAAGAAAGCATCACCTAGGCCAGTGGTTCTCAACGTGGGGTTCGGGGGCCACCAGGGGTCGTTGAGCAAATTGATGAATTGTTAAACTTCACCATTATTTCATTTACAAGAAGTTAACACAAGAGAATGTAGAAGAATGGCTACAATACATAGTCATGGAATTCTGGACAAAATCATATTGAACAATACAAATATTCTCAGATTTGGGTCCGAGAGACAAAATCTCATCAAATGGGCGTCTGTGGCTCTAATGTGGACTAAATAATTGGTCCAATATGAAAAAGGTTGAGAACCACTGAGCTAGACTACAGCGGCTATGGTTGCACTGTTTCTTCAACCTGTCAACTTGACATGTTGACAGGTCTGTTGATGGCTTCAAAACCAAATATGCAAGTGGCCCAGCCTGCATTATCATTGGAATTCTACAAAATCAGGATGCAATCCAGCAACAATTTGCATACAAGCAATGCATAAGGTTTTGGGAAAAGTACACAGATATGTGTTCTCCTAAAATCCAATCTTCAGAATCACATCTCAAAAACCATGTTAACACGAGGAGTGTAACCATAACCGTTGTGTTTCTATCATCAGCTTTTAGTTCAGTTAAGTTTGCATATCCCTCCCACAGTCCCACTGCTTCATCCTGGACCCTGCTCCTCGCTCTGTGTGTCCACACTCACCCCCTGACATGACTGACTGTCTGTGCCCTCTGTGTGGCTTCTCTCTGTGTGTGTCCACACTCACCCCCTGACATGACTGACTGTCTGTGCCTTCTGTGTAGCTTCTCTCTGTGTGTGTCCACACTCACCCCCTGACATGACTGACTGTCTGTGCCCTCTGTGTGGCTTCTCTCTGTCTGTGTCCACACTCACCCCCTGACATGACTGACTGTCTGTGCCTTCTGTGTAGCTTCTCTCTGTGTGTGTCCACACTCACCCCCTGACATGACTGACTGTCTGTGCCCTCTGTGTGGCTTCTCTCTCTGTGTGTCCACACTCACCCCCTGACATGACTGACTGTCTGTGCCTTCTGTGTAGCTTCTCTCTCTGTGTGTCCACACTCACCCCCTGACATGACTGACTGTCTGTGCCCTCTGTGTGGCTTCTCTCTCTGTGTGTCCACTCTCACCCCCTGACATGACTGACTGTCTGTGCCCTCTGTGTGGCTTCTCTCTCTGTGTGTCCACACTCACCCCCTGACATGACTGACTGTCTGTGCCCTCTGTGTGGCTTCTCTCTCTGTGTGTCCACTCTCACCCCCTGACATGACTGACTGTCTGTGCCCTCTGTGTGGCTTCTCTCTCTGTGTGTCCACTCTCACCCCCTGACATGACTGACTGTCTGTGCCCTCTGTGTGGCTTCTCTCTGTGTGTGTCCACACTCACCCCCTGACATGACTGACTGTCTGTGCCTTCTGTGTAGCTTCTCTCTGTGTGTGTCCACACTCACCCCCTGACATGACTGACTGTCTGTGCCCTCTGTGTGGCTTCTCTCTGTGTGTGTCCACACTCACCCCCTGACATGACTGACTGTCTGTGCCCTCTGTGTAGCTTCTCTCTCTGTGTCCACACTCACCCCCTGACATGACTGACTGTCTGTGCCTTCTGTGTAGCTTCTCTCTGTGTGTGTCCACACTCACCCCCTGACATGACTGACTGTCTGTGCCCTCTGTGTAGCTTCTCTCTCTGTGTCCACACTCACCCCCTGACATGACTGACTGTCTGTGCCTTCTGTGTAGCTTCTCTCTGTGTGTGTCCACACTCACCCCCTGACATGACTGACTGTCTGTGCCCTCTGTGTGGCTTCTCTCTGTGTGTGTCCACACTCACCCCCTGACATGACTGACTGTCTGTGACCTCTGTGTGGCTTCTCTCTGTGTGTCCGTCAGTCTTTGTCGTCTGATTTGCCCCATCTTCTTCAGAAGGCGTCCACACAGCTTTAGACAACAGCATTTTGAATGCTCTGGGCTCTATCTTCCCAAAAGCGCTAATTTAGCGTTTGCGCTCGTTTAACGCCGTGCGCAATGCAAATTGGGGGCGGACACAAGCGCATGTCTGTGATAATTGTACTGGGCATTGGCTGCCCCATGCCAAAGCAGGCGTTTCAGCGCTAAAATGTGGGATAGATGGCATTACCCTATCGTCAGCAGCACGCAATTACTTTGCGCTAAGAGCTTTGACAAGGACCTCTTACGCGCAAATACCTCCTGCGCTGCGCTCCAGCGCAGTGGAAAGTGGAATTCCTTTTGGATATGTCATTACGCACAGCCTTGCCACGCCAATACATCAAATTATGCTGCTAAAATTGGGTATTAGCAGATAATTCAGTGAGGCAATCAACTATAACTCACTGAGAAACTTTTATCACATCGCAAAGAGGGAAATTAATTGAGAAAACTTGTTGGACAATCATGGACATAGGCTATTTACCTTCATAAGCCGGAGGGTCGTTGGCACCACAGACGATCATGTCAATAAGCTCTCTCTGTCCTTGCACGAGTGAGTACACTCTATTACGCATGGAGAGAATTACAGCATATTGCATGCCTCGCGCAAACAGCCATTGCGATACGGGAATCTGATTGGTTTTGATTGACGTAATGCCCAGCATTGCCTGGCCACGCCTGTGAATAATTCTGGTAGTTAAGACCGCCCAAATCCCGTTTGCGCAGGCATTTTGGGGTGCAGATGTTTTTGGCACGGCTCTAATTTGCGTCTGCGACACGTGCCGTGAACCTTTCCGCATCCCGGCTGAGAATTGCATCCCCAACATATTTCGGGGCTGTTTTAACTTAGAAATCAGGGAGGTCACGTCTAGCAGACAATTATATCACTTTTAAACAATTACATTTCTGTATAAATCATTACAATATGCTCCTGTGATGTGGGGATGCTGCCGGCGCGGGGGTGCAAAACTCGCCATAACACCTGGCGGACGGCGCAAGGCGGACTACTATCTTCCGTGACTTAAGGCCCACGCAAACAGGTGCGCAAGCGCTATTAGGGGATAGCGCCTGTCAGAAGATAGGGCCCACTATCTTTGGCTTAATTTCACTCTATCAGCTAGTCGACTACACCGTGACACGGGCCAGCCATAGAAAAAAGGTGACAGTGACATCAATTCCCTAGACCAGTGGCCTTGAATAGGGGGTCCGGGGCCCCCAGGGGTCTGCAGAGGTACTGCGGGGGGTCTGCCAATTTTTGTCAAAGTAGTTTGTGTGTGTGTGTGTGTGTGGGGGGGGGGGGGGGGGTAGACATACTATTGAGTAAACTCCAAGCATTAATAGGCAATAATAAGCTACGTTTGACAAAAATGATTTACAAATCATCTGACGCAAATGTAATCTATTAAAGGGGCCATATTATGCATTTCTTAATTTTGTATCATATATATGTTGTTACAATCTTGGATGGTCATATTAACTCATTGAGTGCCAGCCACTTTTGGAGAACGGACGCTCCCAGTGCCAGAGTTTCAGAGCGTTTTCAGTGATTTCTCGAGGCCCACAGAATATTGTGTGATATTACTATGTAAACACCGAACACGCACAAAGAACGAGGAGAGTCTATTGTATCATCAGCAAAAAAAAGTTTATTGATACCATTTTCCGTTCTTTAGTTATGAGCCGGAGAAGATAGGTTGTTTTAAGCAAAAACAGGCGTTTCAAATTAGAAGCTGAGTTATTCAGCCTTTTGTGAAATTAAGCATTTCAAGCACATTCACTGAGTCTGAAGCTAATATTTTCTGATGTAGTGACGTGGTGTAGTTGTGTGGTGCCCTGCGTGCCCCACCCCCCTCTCCCCCCCTCAGCTGCAAACTCCTCCCCACACTAACACACAGCCTCACGCACCCAGGTCTATTTTCGGAGTGCTCCGTTTTTGTGCGCCGGCTCCCAACATGGAAAAGCCAAACCGGACTGCTGAGAATGGTTTGGCCCTTCGGCGTCGGGTGCTGCTTTTCTGGCGGCTAATCGTGTGGAGAAACTATACAGCAGAGACAGAGAGGCTCAGTTGTGGGCACAGATTGACTGCTGTTCGCAGCCAACGTTAACTCCAGCCAGAGCAATCTATATGGCTCTGGCTGCAGCATGAGCGGTTTCTCTTTCATCACGGGGCTTTTTCCTGCTGTTTTCCTGACCTTTCTCTAATCTGGAGAGCACTGTCGCCACCTAATGGGTCTGTAAAATAGGTTATACACATTCAATAGCTCCCATATTTTTATAGGAGATGTAAGAGGTTTTGATCCACGTCCCACCGTCAAAAAACGCAATTGACGAACATACTCGTCCTTGGCACTCTACGTTAGTATTTGAATTGACGAACATACTCGTCCTTGGCACTCAATGAGTTAAACATGGGCTAAGCTTCAAATAAATATGTGAAAGTGTTTTAATGTTACCCCCATGCACCCCCCCTCCCGCCCATGAACTCTCGTAGACGAGATGACATGGATTTATGCCGAGAACCATAGTTTTGATGATGTCAGGTAGGACTTGTTACCCTGGCAACAAAGCGTTGCGGCCGGCCAACGCGCAAGGCGCGCACGCCCTAGCTCCCACCCTTCCCTGTGTTGACATTTCTCCAGTACACTGCCGACCGACACGACAGTAGTGCTGCTAATTTCCACTCGTCTCGGCCGTATCTGCCTTTCATTTTCACACAAAACAAGGAGACGACTTGGAAGTGAGCCAGGATGTAGGACTGAAGTGGTAAGTTCTGAAAATATGTGTCTCATTCCAGCATCGGTTGTACCTATGTAGGAAGCGCTAACGTTACTTACATTACGTCATTTGGCAGACGCTTTTATCCAAAGCGACTTACAATAACACATTTTTTTTTTGTCAGCAATAGAACAATCAACTATGGAGCACAGTCTGTGACAACTACAACTTCTGAAGGAACAGTGGTACAAGTTTAGGTTAGTGGTACAAGGTTGGTTAGTTTTTTTTTTTTTTTTTTTTTTTTTTTTTTTAAAGAAAGAAAGAGAGAGAACGAAGTTAGATCAAGAAGGGCCCAGATGGAGCCTGAAAAGGTGTGTCTTTAGTCTTTTCCGAAAGATCGGCAGTGATTCAGCAGTCCTGACCGAAGGTGGAAGCTCGTTCCACCATTGAGGTGCCAGGGACGAGAAGAGTCGAGATCGGGATGAGCGACTTTTGAGCCCCCGTAGCGAAGGAGGGGCGAGGCGACCTGCACTGGTGGAGGAGCGAAGGGAGCGGTGAGAGGTTTGGAACCTGACCATGGATTGCAGGTACCGGGGAGCTGTCTGGTGTACTGCCCTGTAGGCCAGTACCAGTGTCTTGAATTTGATGCGGGCCGAGATGGGAAGCCAGTGGAGCTGCTGGAAGAGGGGAGTGACGTGAGAGAATTTGGGTTGGTTGAATATCAGACGGGCTGCAGCGTTCTGAATGAGCTGAAGCTTACTTACCACCGACTGGGTAACGTTAGCACTTGCTATTAGCCTAGCAGCACAGCTGCCTTTCATAGACATGAACAACCGATGAATGACGAAGGCACACATTTTCAGAACTTGTAACGTTAGTCCAACTTGCTGACTTCTCCAAGTCCTCATTTTGGTTTGGTCCGTGTAGCCTTTGCTAGGAGAGGCACACTATAGTCACAAGCATTTGGGAAGTTAGCTAACTAGCTACATTAGCTGTTGTGTTGTGGCTTGAGTGTGAAGCTCGCCGGGCAGGGCGGGGAGCTGTAAAACAATTATATAAACGAGCAAGGGATTGTCAAAACGAATCTGACCATCGATAACAAACGTGACTTGGGCGTAACAAGCAAGGCTATCAATTGATATATCAACATCCCCCTAGCTATCTACAGCTCTGCTCGGCCCGGGCTGTGCCGGGACATTTCCTTCGGCGGCTGGCCGAGCAGGGCATCCCTTACAGCGGCCAAACACAAAAACTCCTCGCGCTGCCCTCCTGGAGTATTTTCCGGAGGGTGGGGGTTCAAGCACAGGACCTAAAACAGAGCGTTTCAGACAGAGGCTGAACTGAAGGGGGCAGTGAGAGCCAGTACAAGATAAACTGAGTTTTTTCAACTATGAATGATGCAATAAGTTACTCTACTGGAGGCCAACAATAAAATAATAATACATTATATTAGCAAAATATGGGCCCTTTAATAAAAAGAAGTATCAATTCTTGATATCCTGGTGTGCGCTGGATTATAAATGTTATAATAATATTATGTTATATTATGTAATAATATAATGATTATCATTATTATTTTATTTTAAATCGTAGTGGGGGTCCCTGCGCTGTTTCTCTATAAACCAAGGGGTCCTGTACAATTATTGGGCTGAAAAAGGTTGAAGACCCCTGCCCTAGATGCACAGACACAAACACACACAGACACAAACACACACAGACACAGACACAAACACACGCAGACACAGACACAAACACATGCAGACACAGACACAAACACACGCAGACACAGACACAAACACACGCAGACACAGACACAAACACACGCAGACACAGACACAAACACACGCAGACACAGACACAAACACACGCAGACACAGACACAAACACACGCAGACACAGACACAAACACACGCAGACACAGACACAAACACACGCAGACACAGACACAAACACACGCAGACACAGACACAAACACACGCAGACACAGACACAAACACACGCAGACACAGACACAAACACATGCAGACACAGACACAAACACACGCAGACACAGACACAAACACACGCAGACACAGACACAAACACAAGCAGACACAGGCACAAACACACGCAGACACAGACACAAACACACGCAGACACAGACACAAACACATGCAGACACAGACACAAACACACGCAGACACAGACACAAACACACGCAGACACAGACACAAACACACGCAGACACAGACACAAACACACGCAGACACAGACACAAACACACGCAGACACAGACACAAACACACGCAGACACAGACACAAACACACGCAGACACAGACACAAACACACGCAGACACAGACACAAACACACGCAGACACAGACACAAACACACGCAGACACAGTGGATGGATCTCTTTTTTTATGTGTTTTTTTTGGGAGGGGTTTCCCCCCATTTTCTCCCCAATTGTACTTGGCCAACTGCTGTCCTGCTCGTTGCTCCACCCCCTATGCCGATCTGGGGAGAGATATAGACTAGCACAAGCTTCCTCCTACATGTGCAGTCACCTTCCACTTTTTTTCACCTAACATCGGGGAGTTTCACCGACAGGTCGTAGTGCGTAGGAGGATCACACTATTCCCCCCAGTTCCCCTCCCCCCGAACAGGCGCCCTGACGGACCAGAGGAGGTGCTAGTGCAGCGACCAGGTTACATACCCATAATCCTGCTTCCCACCCACAGACACAGCCAATTGTGCCTGTATGGATGCCCGAGTGAGCACCGGCTCGAACCTGCGACCCTCGTGTTGGTATAGGCAGGGAATCTATCGCTGCACTACCCGGACGCCCTTAGATGCTAGCATTTTGAATGTCACATTACACACTGTCAGCTAGGTGACTACACCCAGCCATAGAAAAAAGGTCTGAACAGTGACATCAATTCAATAGACGCACACACACATACACACACACACACACACACACACACACACACACACACATACACACACACACACACACACACACACACACACACACACACACATACACACACACACACACACACACACACACACACACACACACACACACACACAGACACAGTGGATGGATGTCTTTAAGGGCAAGAGTGTGGCAGTATGGTCATTAGAAGCTAGATCAATATGCACACTCAGTGGACTACTCTCTCTCTCTCTCTCTCTCTCTCTCTCTCAGTATCTGCAGCACAATTGATCCACTTACAATTAAGCAGGCTTGTCAAACAGGTCAGGGGAAATGTTGTCCCACGTCGGGCCTCAACCCCCAGGGCGGCTGGCTGGCTGTGTGGGCCTGATCGA
>NC_139624.1:89267703-89530203 GCF_964638095.1 Poromitra crassiceps
AAAGTGTGAGACATCTTATACTTAGTGTCTTCATCTGCACCTGAGGACTCAAAGTGTGAGACATCTTATACTTAGTGTCTTCATCTGCACCTGAGGACTCAAAGTGTGAGACATATTATACTTAGTGTCTTCATCTGCACCTGAGAACTCAAAGTGTGAGACATCTTATACTTAGTGTCTTCATCTGCACCTGAGGACTCAAAGTGTGAGACATCTTATGCTTAGTGTCTTCATCTGCACCTGATAACTCAAAGTGTGAGACATCTTATGCTTAGTGTCTTCATCTGCACCTGAGAACTCAAAGTGTGAGACGTCTTATACTTAGTGTCTTCATCTGCACCTGAGAACTCAAAGTGTGAGACATATTATACTTAGTGTCTTCATCTGCACCTGAGAACTCAAAGTGTGAGACATCTTATACTTAGTGTCTTCATCTGCACCTGAGAACTCAAAGTGTGAGACATCTTATACTTAGTGTCTTCATCTGCACCTGAGAACTCAAAGTGTGAGACATCTTATACTTAGTGTCTTCATCTGCACCTGAGAACTCAAAGTGTGAGACATCTTATACTTAGTGTCTTCATCTGCACCTGAGGACTCAAAGTGTGAGACATCTTATACTTAGTGTCTTCATCTGCACCTGAGAACTCAAAGTGTGAGACATATTATACTTAGTGTCTTCATCTGCACCTGAGAACTCAAAGTGTGAGACATCTTATACTTAGTGTCTTCATCTGCACCTGAGAACTCAAAGTGTGAGACATCTTATGCTTAGTGTCTTCATCTGCACCTGAGAACTCAAAGTGTGAGACATCTTATACTTAGTGTCTTCATCTGCACCTGAGAACTCAAAGTGTGAGACATCTTATGCTTAGTGTCTTCATCTGCACCTGAGAACTCAAAGTGTGAGACATCTTATACATATGCCTACCCCACACTACAGGATAATTTGCAAGATTATGGCCAAGATTCCCCCCTCCCGATTTTCTCGGGGGTGCTCCCGATTTGAAGCGCGTCGGGCAGATAATCTTCCCAAATGATCCTGTAGTGTGTGGGGTTCAAAGATTCACAATCGGGAAGACTGCCTCTTCCCGATTGTGAATCGGGCATATCTAACATGTTAGATATTTACAACCCGACAGGCGATTGCATCTTGAGCAGAGAGCCAGTAGTAGCTGCGTTTCCATTACAGTTTTTCGCAAAATAATCTGGTCCGCGTCCGCTCGCAGCCCCGCACAGAAACAAAGAACGAGGAAATTGTCATCGAGGTGAAATACCCGTGCATCTTTGAACGGGACGGAAAACTAAATGCTATACTGCAAAGCATGTAGCCTACAACAAGCGCTTAGGTCTCAGCTTCCCGCATCGGCGAGTGTCCGCACGGAAAAGTGAGTCAAATCAGCAGACGCGCCCCTCCACAAGACACCTGTGCAGACGGTTTTCGCCTGGCCGTGCACAGTAGGCCTACACCCCGAATGGACGCGGCTGTCCGCGCAAATATTAGTTAAACAAATCCTTTCAGTGCAAATGCATTATAAAAACAAAAAATAAAATTTGTTTAGAAAACGAAATGACACTACTACACCCGGTGCGAACACTGAATAGGCATTTTAAAAGTTAACGTCGAGCCCTGCTTCCAAGGTGAATCTTCGGCATAATCTTCTAGTGTGTGGGGTTGCGTTTGAACAGACGCGATTGTGTGTGTGTCCCAAGATTGAAATGTTAAAAAATCGGCTCTCTCTGTCCTGTAGTGTGTGGGCCCTCAAGATTTTTATAATCTTCAAGGATTTGAAAATCCTGTAGTGTGGGGTAGGCATTAGTGTCTTCATCTGCACCTGAGAACTCGTTGTCTCTTACTACACCGCATATTGTTTGGATTTCTAGCCGTCCTGCACCGACGCAAAGAGCAAAAATTGTGCGCTGCTTGTCTGCCCTTCTCCCTCTGTCGCTTTGTGTTTCTGTCTGCGACCCACAAATTCAGTGTCCGTTATCACTG
This sequence comes from Poromitra crassiceps, assembly GCF_964638095.1. NCBI lineage: Eukaryota > Metazoa > Chordata > Actinopteri > Beryciformes > Melamphaidae > Poromitra > Poromitra crassiceps. The sequence goes on from NC_139624.1 coordinate 89,269,700, forward strand.
TGTTGTCTGTGTGTCTGTCTGTCTGTGTGTCTGTCTGTCTGTCTGTCTGTCTGTGTGTGTGAAGCATGATTGTTTTGGTTCACTGAGAAACTTGTTGACTAAGCGCGTCCCTCAGATGAGTAGGATGTCTACCGGGTCCTTCTCTGCTGCACTGTGTGCCTGCATGGACACAGATACACCCCTTCCACCCCAAATCCTGTCCTACAAACTACACCTACTAACAGACCTCTTGACCGCACACACACACACACACACACACACACACACACACACACACACACACACACACACACACACACACACACACACACACACAGACACACACACACACACACACAGACACACACACACACACACACACACACACACACACGCACGCACGCACGCACACACCACACACACACGCACACACACACACACACACACACCACCACCAAGTGTTACCCCTCTGACATCGTTCTTGCTGCCATTGAGTGTGTCTCGACCACAACTCTAATCGGACAACCTTCGAATCCTCATCAATTCTTAGGAAGCCCGTCGGATTCCCGGGAGCCAATGAGATGCCGGCGAGGCAGATGGACATGAGAGAGCCCCAATCAGATCCCACGCTCGGATCAAAGTAGGAGTTTATTCTGCTGCATGTCAGTTTTCTTACATTTGACTCTCGCCCCTTTTGTAGCCTCTGACCTGAGCCCAGCTGAACTAGCTGTTTCTGTCCAAACATATTGACCCATTCCTAGAAGTTCTGTCACTTGTAGCGGTGCATGCTTTGGACTGGACTGAAGCATGGCATGATGGGAACAATTGTTGCAGCCAATGCTTCTTATTGGGGGGGAAAGTGATTTTCTAATAAAGTAGATTTAAATCTCAAACCCTTGTGTTTTAAGACACTATATACTACTATGTACAATGGCAGGTGTTTTAAAGCAGCTTTGTTTTTTTTTGCTTTAGATCCTTTTAATTGCCCCTGCATAGGTCTGTCAGTATTTGGCATGCTGATGTAACATACTGCTTCACAGACAGGCATGTTTTCACCACTGATGTTAATTTGCAGCTGGTCTTTTTAGTTTTAATTGCAACGAACATTTTGCTGGAAATCTGGCTTAAACGAGAAGCTGTAGTTTTGAATCTAATATTTTCTAATCAGTGTCACCCAGTAAGAAAGTTCTGACAAAGGCATCATCGGTAAACCTATTTGACTTCCTACTCCTCAGTCTGTCCTTGGTAAGTATGAGATGAATACATGGTACCTATAACCACATGGTGCCCTCACACAGAAGGACATGGCATTCATGAATGAAAATATCTACACACATCATCTAATGAACACACAACCTGTCACTATCCAAGTCCTACTGCAACGGCCCGAGTGATGATGTAGAGTCTGTGTGTGTGTGTGTGTGTGTGTGTGTGTGTGTGTGTGTGTGTGTGCGCGTGCGCGCGTGCGTGCGTGTGTGTGTGAGAGAGAGAGAGAGAGAGAGAGAGTGAGTACAGTGAATATGTGAATATAAGTCAGGCAAAAGATGTGTGATGTGACACTTTTTTGGCTGTTATAGGCTCTCGCTCTCCAGGTGGATCACTGCATCTCAGAGACATACAAACGCACACATGCACGCACACACACACACACACACACACACACACACACACACACACACACACACACACGTACATGCACACACACACACACACACACACACACACACACACACACACACAACTGGGATGCTGGGGTGCTGGATATGGCCCAGCATTTTAGCAGATGGCCTGGGTGCTACGCTATCAGTCACCATAGTAACATGCTCTCTTTTTCCTCTTTCTCTCTGTCTTTCTCTCCCTCTCTCCAGTGCAAAGAGAAGGAAAATGGCAGACAAGATTCTTCCGCAAAGGGTGAGGCTGCATGTTTTTACCTTTGTTGTAATGTTTTTGTTTTTGTTTTGTTTTTTTGTTTTTCAGTATTATAATCTGCAGAAGATTCTGGTGGGTTTTGATGTCGGGGGCTTCTTGGGAGGCACAGAGGGCCAGATGATTGTGTTCTTTTCAAATGAGGGGAGAGGGGAGACGTTATTTGGAACGCTCACTCACTGATTCAAAATGGAACAGTCAACGGGTTATGTCTAAGACGCAACCGCGACTCGAATCACAAGAGGCGGCGGCATCGCCACCACATCGCCGCAGGTGAGGGTGCGCCGTCCGAGGCTGCGATCTCAACCCCGCGGTCTCAGCCCTCCCTCCCAGCTGCTGGAGCCGCATGTGCATTGTAGTTGTGGAGGTCTGGAAGACTGTGGGAGTCTGTGTTTGTGCTTATCCTCTAACACAAGCCAGACAGGGAGAAGACTGTGTGAGTCTGTGTTTGGGTCTTATCCCCTAACACAAGCCAGACAGGGAGATAGTGGCAGGCTCGGCCCAGGCGCCACTCCACAATGACTCAGGGACGGAGAATGTCTGCCACACTCCGTCTGCCCGCACCTCGGCCTGGCTGAGATGGAGATAGGCGAGGAATGAAGGCAGGCACTGAGAGAGGAGCAGAAAAGACCAAAGACAGAGAGGGTGTCTGGGTAGTGTAGAGGTAAAAGCACTCGCCTACCACCAGGGGGTGTGTGGGTAGTGTAGAGGTAAAAGCACTCTCCTACCACCAGGGGGTGTGTGGGTAGTGTAGAGGTAAAAGCACTCTCCTACCACCAGGGGGTGTCTGGGTAGTGTAGAGGTAAAAGCACTCGCCTACCACCAGGGGGTGTCTGGGTAGTGTAGAGGTAAAAGCACTCGCCTACCACCAGGGGGTGTGTGGGTAGTGTAGAGGTAAAAGCACTCTCCTACCACCAGGGGGTGTGTGGGTAGTGTAGAGGTAAAAGCACTCTCCTACCACCAGGGGGTGTGTGGGTAGTGTAGAGGTAAAAGCACTCTCCTACCACCAGGGGGTGTGTGTGTAGTGTAGAGGTAAAAGCACTCTCCTACCACCAGGGGGTGTCTGGGTAGTGTAGAGGTAAAAGCACTCTCCTACCACCAGGGGGTGTCTGGGTAGTGTAGAGGTAAAACGCACTCGCCTCCCACTGCTCCTACAGACACAATTCGCTATGCATGCGGGTGGGAAGCCGGGGGGGTATGAGTCCTGGTCGCTGCACTAGCGCCTCCCTTGGTCATTCGGGGCGCCTGTTCGAGGGGGAGGGGAACTGGGGGGAATAGTGTGATCCCCCCCATGCGCCACGTCCTGCCGGTGAAACTCCTTGCCGTCAGGTGAAAAGAAGTGGCTGGCGACTGCACATGTATCGGAGGAAGCATGTGCTCGTCTATGGCTCTCCCAAGATCGGCAGAGCAGATGGACCAACGGGAACAATTGGGGAGAAAAAGAGAGATAGAGGAGGAGAGGGGAACTGTGTGAGTGTGTGTGTGTGTGTGTGTGTGTGTGTGTGTGTGTGTGTGTGTGTGCGTGCGCACAGTTTGGTAAGCAGTCCTTGCTGCATGGAGGAGTCTGGTGGTACAGTATGGTAATGTCTCGGTTTGAGACATTTTGATTGCTTCCTCCTGTCGCTCCCTTCATGGTGAAAGGATGAAAGGACATTTGGAGGAAATGCCTCAGAAAGAGCAACTATTCTCTGTTAGAGTTTAGTAGACAATCATTTATTTTTTATTTTATTTATTTGCCTATACAGTAATATGGGGATTTGAGGGTGAATGTTGCCACTGCAATGTAATTTAATGTCATTTAACTTTTATTTGACCAGGAATGGTCAAAAGCAGCATGGTATTTAGATAAACTGTCCCAGACTGGAATGCCACAGTTTTGATTCCGGAGTTCATCCAGGGCTAAATGTCCTTGAAGCAAGACAGTGAACCTCTAAGACCAAGGCAAAGCAGAGAACCTGCTTTAGCCTTCTAGTGATATGCATAATATGCATAATATGCATATCACTGTCTTGGGGGCTATTCATAGCTTTCAAGGGGCGTTACGTGCTGCCGGGAACGCCCACCTGGCGGTCAAACAGTACTGCTAAGTACTGTTTGAGCGGACGACAGCACAGGCATCACTACAGTATCTTCTTTTAGCAATAGTCTCACTAATCCCACAGTGGTTTACCTGCTTTTGAGATCTGCAAAAAATAGTTTGCTTCTGTCTCACCCGTTCTCCCTCTCTCTTCACACGCGACGAGGGCTGTGCTCTCTCTCCACAACATTATAAAAACGAGTCCGCACTCCGCACGCAGTTTGTTGTGAAACAATTTCTCCGAACTGCCATGTGTTGGACAGTAACGTTAACGATAGTTCGGTTTGTTTGAAGTGCCCAAAACGTGCAGTTTGTTTAGATATCGTTCTTTTTCAACGCTTGATAGATGGTCTAAATATTCCTGACTGGAAACTGGTGGAAAAAAGACCGCTTTTTGCTGGAGCTGCGTCTGGTCAGTGTTCAGCGCCATTGTTGTTTTGAGTTTTGACCGCCAGAATGGGCGTTCCTTGTACTTACGTAACGCCCCTTGAAAGCTATGAATAGACTGAGTACCGCAGGGATGACATCTTTTTGTAGGCCAACCCAGAAGTCCCTGAACTTCCTGGTTCCCTCATCTCAAAGTCAATGGGATTTTTGTATGTAGATTTTGGTTAAATGCCTGAAATAAGGTCTGTGGTAAACAAAAGTTTATGAAACAAACTTCATGTTCAGAGAGATAATCTTCACAATTGAGGACCACTTTTATTACTTTTGAGGCATAAATGTGATTTTTAAAAATACTGATTTTCAGAAAACATGCAGGTCTTCTGGACTCATTCCTGCGGTACTCTATATGTTAAGAACATCCAGTCCGATTCATAAATTCTCTGTGTGTGTTATTGCAATTGTTTGCTCTAAGGGGCTAGACACACAGAGAACACTTGACTTGACTAGCGCTAGCGGGAACAAAGTGAACAAAGGAAACAAAGGAACAAAGGAACAAAGTTCATCGCCGCAAGTCACCTTTTTCGGAAAAGTTGCATTTGAACACACCGCAAATACTACAGCCAACGCTAAACTAGCATGTACGTTCTGTGCCTGCAAATACTACAGCCAACGCTAAACTAGCATGTACGTTCTGTGCCTGCAAATACTACAGCCAACGCTAAACTAGCATGTACGTTCTGTGCCTGCAAATACTACAGCCAATCTCTACCCCTGACCAGCCAATCAGAGTGATTTCTCTACCCCTGACCTAGCCTTGGTGAACCCAGCCTTCAACGTGACGTCACAGACTATGGGCCCTATCTTCGTACGGCGCTATCGTTTGCGCGCCTCTTATTGCTATCTTCCCAGCGTCTAAGCTATCGTCTGCCTCCACCGTCTAGTTTTGCGCTGGGATGACGCAGGTGTAGGCGTGGCCCAGACGTGTCCGTGGGCCTCTAGCCTATCATGTGTCTCGCGCAAGTGTCATTTAGCGCTCTGGGGAAGATACTGTTGGTATGTGCCGAGCGCAAAGAGAGGTTTGGGCGTTGCCCGTTCCAAAATAGGCGTTCCAGCGCAATGTGTTTGAAAAAGGAGCCTGGGCGCTCTCAATTTTAACGCCAGCAAATAGCTGGTCTTAGCGCAAGCAACCCCACTACGCCAGGCGTACACCTGAGCGCAGACAGCATTCTCCGTGCAGTACAGGAAATCCTTGCTTGGATACATTTACGCACGGCATGGATGTCACTCTCCTCACGCCTGCACACACTCTTCTCTCCTCGGAATGCATTACATTACATTACATTACATTACATTACGTCATTTGGCAGACGCTTTTATCCAAAACGACTTACATTAACACATTTTTGTCAGCAATAGAGCAATCAACTATGCAACACAGTCTATGACAACTACAACCTCTGAAGGAACAGTGGTACAAGTTTAGTTTAGGTTAGTGTTTTTATTTTATTTAGAAAGATAGAGAAAGAAGTTAGATCAAGAAGGGCCCAGATGGAGCCTGAAAAGGTGTGTCTTTAGTCTTTTCCGAAAGATCGGCAGTGATTCAGCTGTCCTGACCGAAGGTGGAAGCTCGTTCCACCATTGAGGTGCCAGGGACGAGAAGAGTCGAGATCTGGGTGAGCGACTTTTGAGCCCCCGTAGCGAAGGAGGGGCGAGGCGTCCTGCACTGGTGGAGGAGCGAAGGGAGCGCTGAGAGGTTTGGAACCTGACCATAGATTGCAGGTACAGGGGAGCTGACTGGTGTACTGCCCTGTAGGCCAGTACCAGTGTCTTGAATTTGATGCGTGCCGAGATGGGAAGCCAGTGGAGGTCCTGGAAGAGGGGAGTAACATGAGAGAATTTGGGTTGGTTGAATACCAGACGGGCTGCAGCGTTCTGAATGAGCTGAAGCGGTCGGATGTCGGTGGCAGGTAGGCCGGCCAGGAGCACGTTGCAGTAGTCCAGGCGAGAGATGATAAGTGACTGGACCAGGAGTTGAGTCGCTTCTCATGTGAGAAAGGGACGGATTTTGCGGATGTTGTAGAGGGAGAACCTATAGGAGCGTGCTGTCGCAGCTATGTTGGCTGAGCAAGACTGCTGGTTGTCAAGGATCACCCCAAGGTTCTTAGCTGTTTGGGAGGGAAGTACAGTGGTATTGTCAATGGAGATGGAGAGATCAGCGAGAGGGCAGTCTTTCCCTGGGAGGAAGAGTAGCTCTGTCTTACCAAGGTTGAGCTTGAGGTGGTGGGCAGACATCCAGTCGCCAATGTCTTTGAGGCATGCAGAGATGCGAGCCTCGATTTGAGTGTCGGAGGGAGGGAAGGAAAGGAAAAGCTGGGTGTCATCAGCATAGCAGTGATAAGAAAAGCCATGAGATGAGATCACATGGGCAAGAGATCTGATATAGAGAAGAAAAAGTAAGGGGCCCAGGACTGAGCCCTGGGGGACACCGGTGGTAAGAGGAATGCCACGTTGAGTTTCAACTATAGCCTGCATTGCAGAAAAAACACACCTTGATTTAAAAATGAAAATTCGTTTGTCATGGCTTTATTAGGCTACATAATTCCCGACCATACAGGTCTGTGGTGTAACATTAGATTACTTTAGGTAGGAGAGGGTAGGAGAAAATAAAAACAAATGTTGATCTTTTCCAACCATTATGCGTTTAATAGCACCGCAATAGCCCTCTCCACTTCCCTCGTCGGGGGGAGAGAGAGAGAGAGAGAGAGAGAGACACGGGGCATACTGCCTCACCTCGTAATAGCCAGTAACCTATAGGCCTAGCTGCAAAAGTTAACTGTTGAAAATTCAATGTCTGGTTTTGTCACGAGTAGCCTACAGTGAAGTCCTTCTCGCCATCAAGCAGACAGTGATGGAAGCATGTGTCTTTATGTGCGCCAAGGGGAAAATTACGGACTAAATTGGTGGGATTCGATGTACCGTATATATATTAATAGAAACAAATAGAAAATAGCTGATTAATAAAATGTGTGCTGGTGGAACGAAATTCAACTTCAAATAGAGCAGCATCACTCATCGCGGCTCTCAGTACGCTGCAAGCAGAGATGCAGGAGAAGAGAGCCCGAAAAGGAATAAGCATACGTCCATACAGTCAGACGTTTGGGCAGCAGCCCTTTTTAGCGTGTGAAATGGCAATAATACACAGGTGATTCACAGGTGGGCATGAGCACATTATTTGATTTCTATGCATGACAGCCTCACATCTCTCTCTCTCTCTCTCTCTCTCCCCATCTAGGCTATCTTTTCTCTCTCCCTCTTTCTCTCTCTCACTCTAGTCCCTCTGAGTGAGGAGGAAGCTGCTGACGTGACGCTGTGGTTTTATGGGCATGACCACACCTCCACAATGCTTTTGGGCATAAACACGCCTATACAGAGATGTGCGCCGAGATGACGTGAAGCGCAGCGGGCCGACACACCCACAATTAGGGCTTTGCGCGGCGCTATTCCAGCGCAAACTGGGCGCTAACGCAAAATTATGAATTACTATGCCTGTAACGTGACTGATAGTCACGTGGAGGCTGGGTTTACCCAGGCTACCCCTGACCAGCCAATCGGAGTGATTTCAAATACTAGGGCGACACCCAGACATGGTCGACGCCCATTAATTGATTCTATGTGTCAGCCCCCCTTGAAATCACAATCTAAATGTTGATGATGATGGAGTTGATTGTCCCCCTCTGTCCAGATCCGTGAGCTGGTCCCTGAGTCTCAGGCCTACATGGATCTGCTGGCGTTTGAGCGCAAACTGGACCAGACCATCATGCGCAAACGGGTGGACATCCAGGAAGCGCTGAAGAGACCAATGAAGGTAAGAGGAATCCTGAGCTCCGCTGGCTGATGATGTGAGTGGTGTCCTTCTGTTAAGTTAAGTTATCCTTTATTTATCCCCATGGGGAATTTCATCTTGCATTTGACCCATGCTCAACTAGGAAGCTTCCTAGAAACTAGCAGCAGTGGGCAGCCGCGGTGCAGCGCCCACGACCAACTCCAATTCTTTTGCCAGTGCCTTGATCAGGGGCACTGACAGGAGTATTAACCCTAACATACTGTACATGTCTTTTGGTGGTGGGAGGAAACCTGTAACCTTGCTTGCAAGATGGATAACCTCGCGAGATCAAAAGAGATTCTCTCGACGTAATCCATCTTGTCATGCGCAGGCAGTTAGGATGATTGGTCGAGCCATGCCGGCCCGACGAATCAGCGGCAGCCGTAGGCGGGCTCAGGCTCGTCTGGGCAAGTAGTGGGTACATGGTCTTTGTAGTTCTTTTCACTCGTTAAACATGGCTGCCGCCGCGGAAGTGACAGGCAGTCTGAATGAAATTGAATGTAACGTTCCCAATTCTATGTATTAAATTCTAAAAAACGACCCTCAACATTTGGGAAGGCTAAGCCACACAACTAGTTCGTTATAATCTAACGAAATGCTTCGAAGGTGACTTTACGACCGTGGGGACGGTGAGGACTCAATCAATGATAGACAGGCACCTTCCTCCGGTCGCAAACGTGACGTCAGAGGCATGGCGATCTGATTGGTTGAAGTTAACACGCACCAGCGGTGATAGACAGATGGGTCATCCAATCACCTGCCAAGTAGCTTGGAAAAAGTGCCCGCCTCCATCAGCGGGTCTAGTTACTTCATTCCCAGATCGACTGGTTTAGTGAAACTATGTGGAGCTATACCGTCCATCTGGCAGCGTCAGGTTAGGAAACCTGAGCACCTGGAGGAAACCCACACGAATACGGGGAGAACATGCAAACTCCACACAGAAAGGACCTGGGACGGACGGGGGTTCGAACCCGGGACCTCCTTGCTGTGAGGCAATAGTGCTAACCACTGAGCCACTGTGCCTTCTAAAATGGCACTTGTGCTACCCGACAGTTGTTCCTCAGTCATTCAAAAACACACATGATTACACTGAAGGGTCTTAACATACACTACCAGTCAAAGGTTTGGACACACCAGATTTTTCATTATTTTTACTATTTCCCACATTTTATTATAATAGTAAAGACATCAAAACTATGAATAACACAAATGGGATCATGCAGTGACCAAAAAGGTGTTAAACAAATCAAAACTATCGTATTTTAGATTATTTAAGGGCCACCCTTTGCCTTGATGGAAAGGCAAAGGCTTTGGAAATAAATTCATAATAGGCATCAAGTTCACTATTTATATTTGAATAATTTTGTCTAAGAAACCAATTTCAAGCATTTAAGTGTGAGCCTTTAGATCAAAATGTCTTTAACATAACGAAAAACATCATACACTCAATCTGGTGTGTCCAAACCTTTGACTGGTAATGTACCTAGTAACTAATAGTATAAACGTCCATAGTGGATTTTAATTTCCTACCCAACAACATATTGTGAGTTTCATCTCACATTGAAATCAAAGTCTTCAAACACAAAACATCTCTATATAAGATATCTGGTGTTTACATGGGGAAATATCCCTGTAAAACTGACTTTGTTTGTGTGTGTGTGTGTGTGTGTGTGTGTGTGCATGTGTGCGTGTGCGTGTGTGTGCGCGTGTTTGTGCGTGCGTGCGTGCATGTGTGTGTGTGCGTGCGTGTGTGTGCGTGCGTGCGTGTGTGCGTTTAATGTGTCCTTGTGTCAGCAGCAAAAGCGTAAGCTGAGGCTGTATATATCCAACACCTTCAACCCTGCCAAACCCGACGCCGACGACTCCGACGGCAGCATTGCATCATGGGAACTGCGAGTCGAGGGAAAGTTGCTGGATGACGTGAGTTTCCTCTCTCTAAAATATACTGCCGTTCCTCCAGTGGTATATTTTCTTTTGTTGTGTCATATATCCGTGTTGTGGAGGATTAAAGGACAGCAGCGTTTTAAAGAAAACACGCTTCAAAACATTGGTGGGTTGCGACCCAAAAGTGGGTGGTTTTGAATGGGCTGCAGATGTGTGCATGGCAAAAATCAGTTATTCTACTCCTTGAGCAGATCATCAGCCGATATGACTGTCTTTCAGAGGCTGTATGGGCTCATTTTGAAAGCTAGAGTGAAGATACTGGTATCATATGAAACTAGAAGACCTAGACTAGAAAACTAGAAGACCTAAGGCTAGTTTGTCAACAAGGGGGCTAAATAACGCTCCAAATTTAGAAAAAAATTTGGCGAGGGAAAAACTGGCATGGTCATTTTCAAAGGGGCCCCTTGACCTCTCACCTCAAGATATCTGAACGAGGATGGGTTCTATGGGTACCCACCAGTCTCCTCTTTACAGATATGCCCACTTTATGCTAATGCCATGCAGTTTGTTTGTTTTTTACAAAAACCATGCAGTTTTTTTTTTTTTACAAAAACCATGTAGTTTCTTTTGCATGTAGTATAAATTCTTTATTTCCACCTATTCTACTTTAATATTTCTGCATGCTGGTTCCCTAAACAGTCTTGGAATTGTATAAATTGGGCATGACTGGAAGGCCGAGGGCCCTATCGTCGTGCGGCGCTATCGTTTGCGCAGCCATTTACGCACCTCTTATGCCATCTACCCTGTGTCTTAAGCTATCGTCTGCCTCCACCATCCAGTTTTGCGCCCAAATCTAAGGGCAGACACAGGTGTAGGCGTGGCCCGTGCGTGTTGGTGCTAAATATTGGCCTTTGCGCGCCTCAAATGCTATCGTCTGCCTCCCACAAGCGTCATTTTGCACTCTGGCCAAGATACCAGCGCCAGGTTCCGAGCGTAAACACAGGTTTGGGCGTCGCCCATGCCAACCCAGGCGTTTGTGCGTTTGCGCAATGTGTTAAGAAAAATGTCCTTGGGTGCCACCTAATAGCAGGTCTTAGCGCTAAAAACCCCACTGCGCTTAAGCGCACGCAGTATTCTCCACGCAGTGAAGGAAATCCTCGCTTGGATACATTATGCACAGCATGGTCCCTCTCTCTCCAAAACCTTGTGCATGCGCACACTCCCCTGCCTCTTCAGAATGCCACATTTATTTTCAACTATAGCCTACATTGCAGAAAAAACACACCTTGATTTGAAAATGAGAATTCGTTTTTCATGGTTTTATTAGGCTACATAATTCCCGATTATGTTACAGTTCTCTGGTGTTAGGTGTAGGCTATAATTACTTTTGAGAAAGTTGTGTCCCTGCAATTACACGCATGCAAGACCAGCTTCTCCACAGCGCGGATGACCGCAGTCAATAGCTTAACCCAAGTGGACAATTCTGATATAGACTATTGAAATAGGCTAGAATTAAAATCTCACACATCCCTACCCTATTAAAGAAACTAATATTTTTAAATGTGTATGTTATAGCCCACACACGCCCACAATTAGGGCTTCGCGCGTGGCTATTCCAGCGCAAAATTGTGACGATAGAGCCCTGAGCCCAGTTGTATTAATGTGTGATGATGTTAGTCTCCATAGTAGCCATGTCATTTTAGTGAGACCATTTTTCTAAACTTGACCTCACTGTATAAAATGACCTACTGTGATCTCTAAGATAATCCTAGCCTCATGAAACTTTACAACCACAAACTAGAGACCATTCAGAAAAGAGCATCACCAGCTTAAGTTGTATATACCTGTCATTCAAGATAAGCCTTTTTATTTAATTCAAGAAAATTCTGCTTTTTTATTTCATATTTCATACAGTTCAAATTTAGATTCTTGTAACTTGATGAGCATCACTGGTTTAAACTTGTTTAAAAAGCATATAGGACTAAAAAAAGAGAGAGAGAAATTAATAAAAATCTGAAATTTGGCTCGCAACTTAAATGTAAGTGGTGAGGCTAGACCAGTAGACCAGTGCTTCACCATCTCTTGCTGATGAGTTTGTTGCGAGTCAAAGATGTGTCTTCTGAAAAAATAACTGAGATCATAATCTCCCATTTGATCCAGGAGCCTCTCTGGCTGGTTTCTGGCCCACAGTCATGCGCAGTAACGACGGATAACACGGCTTCGCCCCAACCACTTCAGACGGAAAACCATCAGTTGGCGCAGAATGTAAACGAGCAATCGGTGTTTTGAAGAATGTTTAGAGAAATTATAGATGCAGCATGAAACCAGAATGATCTTACATTTGTTTTGCACAGTAAGCTTCTCTTCAAATGCTCTGATGTTCTCAGTAGTCCGGGGCAAGGCCGTCATTTCACAGTGGTTGGAAGCACTTAGGTTTCACAAACCACAAATATTTCTGCTTGAGCTCTGAGGAAGTGGACCCTGAGAATGTCTTGTCTCGCACTTTCGTCTCTGATCTCATTCGTCCTCTGTGGTTTCTTGATGAGAAATGTTGCTGTGATCCAAGCAGCAGCGACAAGGGTTAACGTGTGTGTGTGTGTGTGTGTGTGTGTGTGTGTGTGTGTGTGTGTGTGTGTGTGTGTGTGTGTGTGTGTGTGTGTGTGTGTGTGTGTGTGTGTGTGTGTGTGTGTGTGTGTGTGTGTGTGTGTGTGTGTGTGTGTGTGTGTGTGTGTATGTGTGTGTGTGTGTTGTGTTTGTTTGATTTGGAAATTAATTGGGCAACATTCTCCATCCGCTCCACAGCCCGGGAAGCAGAAGAGGAAGTTCTCGTCATTTTTTAAGAGCCTGGTGATCGAGCTGGATAAAGACCTGTACGGTCCTGACAACCACCTGGTGGAGGTCAGTGCCACCAAAACCACCACCACACCTTCTATGCTAACAAAGAGTTTATCTCCACCTGGTGGAAGTCAGTGCCACCAAAATCACTATCTCCAAATGACAGTCACCATAACCTTACACCTACTCTTACAGCATGATGGCAGCCAGCCAGCCATTTTAGCCTAATATCAGACTGAATTGGCAACTTGTTACACTCCATTTCCTTCTTCAGTAACCTATTTCCATAGGGGAATACCCCCCCCCCAGCAAACAGGATATTGCATGTTTTTGTCAAATTGTCATGGCAAATTGTTTACAAAAGATGGACAATAAAACTGATTTTCAAAGGACCTTGAGGATTTTTCAAGTTGTGAATTAAGTCAAATTTCTCTCTTGATTACAAAGGTGGAAAATACAACTGTTTTTAACGGGGTGTTTACTGATTAAATGTTTAAGCTCCCCACAAATGCAGATGTTTTTTTAAATATATATAACCAATTGCAAATTATTACAATTACCAAACAGATAAAAAGTAGATTATTATATTGAAATGTTATTTTAGATTTAGAATGTTAATTTTCTATAAAACACAATACATTTTAATGTAATTCCACAACGTTTATTTTTGGCCCTCGGCCCTCCACCCAGATTGAGTTTTGGCCCTTCATGGGAAAGAATTTGGGCACCCCTGGTCTATCTCGTCTATACGGTCGCCATTGTTGTTAGGTCCGGCACACTTGACAACAGCTTGACAATGTTGTTAGTCCCGCCCGTGGGGGCACTGATTGGATAATCGTCAGTCCCCCTCAGCACTCATTGGGACTGGGTGTATTTTTCAGCAGAGGAAATCACTGTTGTATGTCACGATGCCAACCAGAAGCATCCAGGCTAAACCAGTTCAGTTAATGTTTTGGGGATACAACCATCAGCGTTTTGGAAATATCGCTGTTTATCTATTTAGGAAAAATGGATAAACAGCATTCTGCAATGCAACCCTTCAAAAGTAGTCATTAGTGTTATATTACGACCCTCTCTGATTGACTCTCCTTTGTATTTTATTTTATACTTTTAGCTGCAAGCACTAACATAACTGCTTGCCTTGCTCTTCACTACTTGTGTGGTTTAGTAGGTCCAGATGGTTGGCACATAGTTGCATTTTTATATGGTATTTTGATATGTTTAGCCTTAGCCTATGTGGATAACATTCACTTCTGGATAACTGAAAAGGCTTTCATTTGAGATCACATCTACTAGTAATAACTGGCATTTTTTGATGCGCAATTCAGCACAGCAGATAAGAGCAATCATTCAGTCAGTCAGTTTACCTGTGAAGGCAATCGATAATGGTAAAAAACAGATCAGCTATGATTGTGTGGGCCTCAGGGGGGAGTTCCGGTAGTGAAACTTGAGGCCAATGCAGAAGTACCAAAAACTGTAGTTCATGATTGACAGGTCGCCTGTCCAGCTCGCCGATCACAGACCAATAGCAGGCGGCTCTGGGAAAACCCCTCTCGTCCAAATATGGTCACTTCTGGCTCCAAAAAACCTCGATGACGACAGCCAAACTGCCAAACTAGAGGCTTCAAAACGAGAGCTCAGAGATCTATGGGTGACGTCACACTCACTGCATCCATCTCTTTTTTACAGTCTATGTGTGGGAACTTTTAACCAGCAGGGGGGTTGATTGAATATTGTTACTGTGTGCCACGTGGTTAAATGGGCAACGAAATGTACCCAACAGGCCGAGGGTCAAATCCCACCAGAACTTTCCCTCCTGTGTCTTCAGTAGTCGGGCTAAATAAAGAATAACAAAGATTGAAAGTGAGAGGACTGCCCACTCTTTGTTTTTAATACTTGATCCTCTGTAACAATAGAAAGTGGAAAGGTTTTTATTTTCCTCAAACACACTGAAAGCTTGCTGTAACACTGGAGTGTGAGAGCTCTCACATATGAATAACAACCATTAGCTGCCCTTCACTTTGTAGCTTCACAAAATGTATTGACTTAAAAAAAAAACACTTTAGGAGTTTCAGAGTGAGAATTATGACTTGTCAAGGTTTCTCCTTTTAAGACGGTATTTTAGCGAGGCACTCAGTTGCTTTGCTTTGAATGATTTTCCATCAAAATATATTTTTCTCTACCTTGAGCTACAATCAATACTTATCTGTTCTGAGGCAGTAATTGGTGGAGGAAAGTATCCTTCTATATTGCATCCCACAATGCACTGCAGGCCTACTGCTGGATGCTGTTTGAAGAGCTTTTCTTTTCAGCTGCTGACCACTTTACATACAACACAGATGCACATCAAATGTCATGTGGGGTTAATATATATCTCAAGAGAGAGACTAGAACACAGAATGTCATGTGTTTGTCCAGGCTGATTATATGCACTCCCCATTTGATAAGCCGTGCTGCTGTTTGGCTCCAAAATGTCTCCGCTGATTGTGTGATTCTGCATGTGATAACTTTCAGCTCAAACGGCCACAGTCAACCTTTTGCTATCTGGCTTTCTTAGCATGCCATGCATGGCCACTTTTCCTTTACAATGATTTCTCTCCTTGCAAAACCACTGATTACAAAAAGGTCAAGATGAAGGCTGCTAGCTGCAAGTGTAGTCACATGATTTTGTGCTCTATGTCTTTGGAAATTGTGTGAAATCTCCTGGTCCTGGTCCAGGCAGTTTAAATCTCCTGGTCCTGGCAGTTTAAATCTCCTGGTCCTGGCAGTTTAAATCTCCTGGTCCTGGCAGTTTAAATCTCCTGGTCCTGGTAGTTTAAATCTCCTGGTCCTGGTAGTTTAAATCTCCTGGTCCTGCCAGTTAAATCTCCTGGTCCTGCCAGTTAAATCTCCTGGTCCTGGCAGTTAAATCTCCTGGTCCTGGCAGTTAAATCTCCTGGTCCTGGCAGTTAAATCTCCTGGTCCTGGCAGTTAAATCTCCTGGTCCAGGCAGTTTAAATCTCCTGGTCCTGGCAGTTAAATCTCCTGGTCCTGGTAGTTTAAATCTCCTGATCCTGGCAGTTAAATCTCCTGGTCCAGGCAGTTTAAATCTCCTGGTCCTGGCAGTTAAATCTCCTGGTCCTGGCAGTTAAATCTCCTGGTCCTGGCAGTTAAATCTCCTGGTCCAGGCAGTTTAAATCTCCTGGTCCTGGTAGTTTAAATCTCCTGATCCTAGCAGTTAAATCTCCTGGTCCTGCCAGTTAAATCTCCTGGTCCTGGTAGTTTAAATCTCCTGATCCTGGCAGTTAAATCTCCTGGTCCAGGCAGTTTAAATCTCCTGGTCCTGGCAGTTAAATCTCCTGGTCCTGGCAGTCAAATCTCCTGGTCCTGGCAGTTAAATCTCCTGGTCCTGGCAGTTAAATCTCCTGGTCCTG
Organism: Poromitra crassiceps; assembly: GCF_964638095.1. NCBI lineage: Eukaryota > Metazoa > Chordata > Actinopteri > Beryciformes > Melamphaidae > Poromitra > Poromitra crassiceps. Next base: position 89,286,084 of record NC_139624.1, read on the forward strand.
GCAGTTAAATCTCCTGGTCCTGGCAGTTAAATCTCCTGGTCCTGGCAGTTAAATCTCCTGGTCCTGGCAGTTAAATCTCCTGGTCCTGGTAGTTTAAATCTCCTGGTGGTTTGTGTGATGGCTGTGTCAGTGTCTGTTTGGAGTGTATAGTCACTGTGTGTGTGTGTGTGTGTGTGTGTGTGTGTGTGTGTGTGTGTGTGTGTGTGTGTGTGTGTGTGTGTGTGTGTGTGTGTGTGTGTGTGTGTGTGTGTGTGTGTGTGTGTGTGTGTGTGTGTGTGTGTGTGTGTGTGTGTGTGTGTGTGTGTGTGTGTGTGTGTGTGTGTGTGTGTGTGTGTAAGTAAGTAAGTAAGTAAGTAATACTTTATTTATATAGCACCTTTTAAAACACAAGGTTACAAAGTGTGTGTGTGTGTGTGTGTGTGTGTGTGTGTGTGTCTGTGTGTGTGTGTGTGTGTGTGTGTGTGTGTGTTTGGGCTGAGTGTGTAGTCAGTGTGTTTGTGTGATGCTCCGTCAGTGTGTGTTTGGAGAGTGTAGTCACTGTGTGTTTATGATGCTCCATCAGTGGCACCGCACCGGCACCACCCAGGAGACAGACGGCTTCCAGGTGAAGAGGCCAGGGGATGTGAGTGTGCGCTGCACCCTGCTGCTGATGCTGGACTACCAGGTGAGGGCGCCACACAGCCACCAGTCACAACTCCAGTGTCTGAGCAGGAGGCCCTTGTAGCTCTGAGTCTACAGCAGTTCTCTATCTATATCATGTGCCCAACCAAACTACTGCAGATCATCTCACTGATGAACACAGAGAGCAGGAGCTCATCTGTGAAATCTGCATTTGGTGACACTTTATTATGGGGCTTTTCAAAACAGGAGTTACAAAGTGCCTTACAACAGGACATAAAACAAGGGGCAGGTTAGAAATAACAAATAAAAAGATAAAATGACGCAAGAGACAACCAAACAAGCAGAATTAAAACAGATGCATGGAAAACGGGCAATGAAAGAAAACATGGACAACATAAAGTGCAGATTAGTGGTGCGACAGTATAGCAGTGGTTCTCAAACCTTTTTGGCTTCAGTACCCCCTTTCCCTGATTTATGACTCCAACTACCTCCTTTACCCGTCTACAACATTTAGCTTAGAAAACTGCAAGAGAAAACTATAGCAGATGATGCAATAAATGAATGATAACCTATCTTTTGAAGAATATATAACATTACAAAATAAGAAATGGAATGAAAGAGTTACAATTAGTGCCTCTTGAGCAGATTTATTTTAACGTTTCATTTATTCTCATGATTTATTCTTACATGTTTCCATTTTCCCCTTTCTCTCAAGTACCCCGTGTAGTACCTCGAAATAAGTCAAATAAAAAAGTAAAAATAATAAAGTAAAATAAAAAAGTAAATAAGTTAAATGCTAAAACCCAATAAAATCAACATGAATAAAATGCCTGTTTAAAGAAATGGGTTTGAAGTGATTTAAAAAGGGGAAATGAATCTCCCAGTCTAACAGATAGAGGGAGGCGATTCCATAGGGTTGAAGCTCAACCTGAAAAGGCACAGTCACCTCAGGTTTTTTAAGTCTGGATCGCAGGACAAGTAAAGCTGTGTTCACACTGAGATATTTATTTTTCTCTCTGTCGCTCGATTCAACTCTTTGGAATCGCTCTGTCACAATCATATCACAATCATATCACGACATGGCAGCTGTCAATCAAATCTTCATTTCAGGATAATTTTCTCTTCCAAATGAAGGGGAAAATGGCACCTAGTGCCTGTCATCTGGCAGAATTTCTAGCCCATAAACTAACTACTAACTTGACCAATTATGCAAACCAAATCAAATTGTAATGTCTAAGAATGCAAAGAAATGTAACTGGCTCGTTAAAACTTGCATTCCAGGAATATTATTTACTGCAATAGCGATAATGGCGCGCGCCTCCGAGAGCCTGCTGGTTGTCAGGGGTCGCACCTCGGAGATTCCAGGCCGACGGGCTGCACTCTCCGCTCGGCAACACGAAGGCAGCTGGCTGCCTGCGGCTCGCTGAGCTCCACTCAGCCACTAACTTCGCGTCAGACGCAGGCTCTTCCCGAGGAGAGCGCCACAACACGCTGAATCCCACTCGATTTGGAGGCGGAACACGCCAGGATTGGCCAAAGCCCAATCCAGTCCCCAGAATTGTCAAATAAAATCATCGACATGATACTATGACCCGCCTCTCAACCTGTCATCTCAGACAAATTATGTTCTCAGTATGAAACGGACTCTGACGCACGCGACGAACGTGTTCAGTTCGACTTTAAGAGCCCTTGGTCTTACCTGAGTGGCTTTGCTGTGGTGTATGGCTTCAACAATCTCTTGTGCAATCCTGAATCGTTTTTGGACTCTGAAATAACCTTTTAAAGGGGGAAATAGTTCTTTGATTGAACTGTTCACCACTCTGAATACACACACCTGTTACACCTGTACGGGAGGGTTCCCGAGTTAACATGTTGGGAACTTCAGGTCTACAGAATCATTATAGCACAGTTAAGACTGCCTTTTCAACTCAACATCTATTCCCGAGCTGGTGGAGTGTATTAAAGACCCTGGCAACAAAAATCCACAAAACCCTCCTAAATATGTAATTTAGGGTCTTATGTGCATAATTGTAAGCATCTAACAGATGAACAAATCTTAAATATTGCCATTTTGCTGTTTTCTGAGTTTGGGGTTGGTGCTGCTTAGGGCTCATTATGTTCAGATCTTATCATGTAATATGGATTTATCAACCATAAATAAACTCAGTTGTCTGTCAGAGATGAGATGTTTAAAAATGCATTTGAAGCCAGCAAACAGACAAACCCCCCCCCCCCCAGCATGCGCTGTGTCATTGGGCTCTTGCGAGCTCTCCGAGGCTGTCTGTCTCGGTCACATTGTTTGATGCATCATTGTTCTGAGGTAAAGCGCTGCTCTAGTTGCTGTAATGGGATTATATCCTCTCTCTCTCTCCACAGCCTCCACAGTTCAAACTGGACCCTCGCCTGGCTCGCCTGCTGGGCATCCACACTCAGACCCGGTCCTGCATCATCCAGGCCCTCTGGCAGTACGTCAAGACCAACAAGCTGCAGGACTCCCATGACAAGGAGTACATCAACTGTGACAAGTACTTCCAGCAGGTACATGTACAGGGTGCTTCAAGTGCCTCACTGCTAGTTCATAGACTTAGATAATAGTATCACTGTCGCTCATAATATATATACCCCCCCCCCCATACTATTAGTGTAGCCCTACTCAAAAGGTAGCAATCACAGCAATCTCCAAATCACTACTGGAAGCTATAGACTACTTCCTAAAAAAAGGTTATTCTTCTACAATTCAAGTTGCAGTGAAAATCTAAAATGTTTGTCAAATTGCAACATAAGCAGCAAATTTGTCTAATTCTGCAGTAGATATTTTGTTTATTTTAAGCATGGAAAAATATATTTTCTGTATTTTTACCCTGTGCAGATTTTTGACTGTCCTCGGCTGAAGTTCTCTGAAATCCCCCAGCGCCTCACCAACCTCCTCTTGCCTCCTGACCCCATCGTCATCAACCATGTCATCAGGTAGAGTGCATTCCTACATGCTGAACATAGTTGTATGTTGTGCAAGTTTTTATGCCTCCGCCGGCGATGTCTATCATCTATCTATCTATCTCTATCTATCTATCTTAAGCTGTTTTCACACATATAGACAGGGAAATTACCTGTATATCAAGACTGGCTATTTCCCAGAATTTCCCTTCACACCTGAGGGATCACATGTGGAAAAACAGCAGCGAAAAGACCTGTATTTGAGGAAAGGGGGGGGGGGGGGCACTGCAGAGCGGGTGGGGAGTGACGTGTGCACTTGGATGGTTGAATCGTCCTTATTTTGGGGGTCGGCAAAACTCTGATGGTGAAATAAGTTCGCTTGTCACACAATAAATCACACTCGTTTGACTTAAGAGGGCATGTATGTTGTATCCTTCACATTCGCTAACCAGTCTTTGAACTGAAATCTTTGAAGAAGTTGGGATCCCTGTCTGAGAGAAATAGCCTGGCTGGTTCGATGTTTATCCGTTCACCTGCGTCGCGTTGAAGCACTTTTTACAGACTTGCTTCGTTTGATGTGTCCAGGGGCTTGCCTTCGCTGTCAGCAACGTAAGCAAAATACTTCCACATTTCGCTTCGTGCATTTGCTTTCTCTACCAGAATCAGAATCAGAATCACTTTTATTGCCACAGTATGCAAGTTACATACGAGGAATTTGTCTTAGTGTCTGTATGCAGCGTAGCAGTTACATCAATATACAGGGATAAGAAGTAGGAAGATAACTAACGGCAATCGCAAGGTTGCAAGTGCAATTAAATCGAATCAAATCCAGTCAATATATACAATATGTACATGAGTGGTGAAGTGTTCTGTGGATGATAAATATGAATTTACATTGAATGTACATGAAATTTACAGGCTAGGTTAAATAGGCATTAATGTGCAGGGAATTTACATCAATTTACCAGTCCCAGTTAGACAGGCATTAAATTAGATACAGTATGAGTTCCAGTTTTATGGGGGGGGGGGGGGGGGGTTGTTTGTGAGGCCCTTGGCGGAAGGGGTTTCCGGGCCTTGTTGGTGAGGCTGTTGGCGGTTGGGAAGAAGCTGGTCTTGTGGCGGGTGGTTCTGGTCTTGGCAGACCTCAGTCTCTTGCCGTGGGGGAGTGTCTTAAAGAGTTTGTGGCCAGGGTGGGAGGGGTCAGCCATGATTTTGCGAGACCGCTTCAGTGTCCTGGCTGCGTGCAGGTCTTGGAGGAATGGCAGGTTGCATCCGATTATCCACTCTGGTATCCTTACCAGACGGTGATGGAGGAGGTGAGGATGGACTCAACGATGGAGGAGTAGACGTGCACCATCGTGGCCTTTGGCACTTTGAATTTCTTCAGCTGCCGCACAAAGTACATCCTCTGCTGTGCCTTCTTGGTGAGAGCTCTGATGTTCAGCTCCCATTTTAGGTCATTTTAGATCAAGCCGCTGCCATTTTCGCTGTATCTGTCCTGTGTGTCGGGCTGCTGCGGAGGACTGAAGGACTGGCCAGAGAGCGAGCAGAGAGGGGAGGGGGGGAAATCGGCACGCCCACACATGAAGCAGACATACCGCTCTTATGACAAGCTCCAAAGTTGTGAAATGTCCGCGATGACGGGGGCGCGCTTATCCCGGAAAACCACTTTCAAACATGATGGCATTACACCGCTTTCTGGTCATTTCCCGGTATAAAGCGCATGTGTGAAAACGGCTTTATATACATTTGGCAATGTGGACTCTGTTTCTCTGTCTGTTTCAAGAATTTTGGCTGGCCACAGCTATGCCGTTTTACGTGCGATCGGACTGAAACTTTCAGGGGGCATAAAGAGCACCCGTGCGGGTGACCTTTTTTAATTAGGGCAGATGAATTGCCCTAAGGCTGATTGCCTTAAGGCTGAGGCTATTAGTTCAGTGATGATGTCATCAGTGCTAATGTCATCAGTGATGTCATACATAGGCAGTTTTTATTTTTTTTTATTTTTTTATTATTCAAACAGACAAGAGAACATTGAATATTGGAACAGACATGTGCTCATTACAGAAGATAAATTAAGATGGACAAGTATGATGGTACAAATTACAGTCGAGAATCAAGTAGCAATGACAAAAGTGAAAACAAAAACAAATTATTCCTCTTTAAATAGTTCACAATATAATTTGACAGTTTTATTACTCTTATTACCATCTATACGTTTAAGAGTCCTAATGTAATCATTAAACTCACAAAGAAACCTTATGAAATTGGGGGAAGATTTTAGCACTCTGGCCTTATGTATATGAAATTTACCATATAAAATCCACAGGTTAACAATGAATTCAATTATACTATTCTCATGATCAAAGTACGGTAGGTAATGACATGTATACATTCAATCCTGATGTTATATTTAGTTTTCCTTAGAATGTAATCCTGCATTTGAGTCCAGAACGCAAGTGAGTGCAAACAATGGTAAAATAAATGAACAAAAGTTTCAGGGTCAACACTGCAAAAATTACATTTGTTATCTACTTCTAAAAATTTTGAAAAATACAGGTTTGTTGGATACATACTGTGCAAAATTTTGATGTGTACTTCTTTAATCTTATTATTGATACAGAATCTATGTGGTGAAAGCCATGCTCTCTGCCAGTCAATGTCAGCTAAAATACTGTTCCAGTAAGCCTTCCCTCTAGGAGTAATTTTCTTTTTTTCATAGAAAGCATTACGGATATGTTTATTGTTACATTTAGCATTCAAAATGTCAATACCATTTATCTTCAAAAGGGTTTCCAATCGCAATACTTCTTGATATTGAAGATGCGTTTTCATTAGATGGGAAAGACCGTTAGGGATGGCTTTCATCACATAGTTGAATTCCTTGCTTGTTACTGGAAAAGCTTTACGCAGGAGGAAATGCTCATAGCTAAATAATAAACCGTTTGCATCAAAAAGATCACTTACAAAAATAATATCTTTATCAATCCAGCTTTGCTTAAAGATAGATTTTTTCCTCACAAGAATGTCTCCATTATTCCATATGATGGTTTTGTGTGGGGAGAAGTTATGTACATAACATAATTTCCATGCTAGGAGGGCCTGTTGGTAAAACTTAGACAACTTTATAGGTAGTTTTGTGATGTTAAAGTTACAGGAAAGTAGAAAATAGAGACCACCAACATTTTTGAAAATCTTGTTTGGAATAAAATACCAAATAGACTCAGGGGCTTGCAGACATTGCTTAATCCATTTCACTTTAAATGTATTATTCAAATCAATAAAATCTATCAGTTCAAATCCACCCTCCTTCCTGTTTCCAGAAAGTATTTCTTTTTTTAAGTGGTGGTGTTTATTTTTCCAAGCAAAATTTGTGAGTATGCTGTTGATTTCCTTAGATGTTGAGTCTTGGACAAACAATGAAAGGGCTGGATAAACAAGTCTTGAAATACCTTCCGCCTTGGTTTAAAAGAACTCTACCAAAAATAGATAGATCACGTTGAAGCCACATATTCATAATATTTTTTGTCTTTTTGATTCTAGGAAGAAAGTTTAGTTGTTGTCTAGTTAACATATCTTTAGTTACATCAATACCCAAATATTTAACTGTTTTTTTCACTGGAATGTTGGATATGCTTACCTCATCTGTATCATATAAGGTCAAGATTCCACATTTCCCTATATTAAGGTGCAACCCTGAAGCCTTCGAAAATTCTTTAATAAGTTGAATAGATGGTTGAATTTGGTGTTTATCTCTCAGAAATAAGGCCGTATCATCTGCTAGTTGTGTAATTCGAATTTCCCTCTGAAATATAGATAAACCATTTATATTGGGACTGTTCAAAATCTTTAAAGAAAGTAATTCTGTGACGATTAAAAATAAAAATGGAGAAATTGGACAACCTTGACGCACCGATCTATTAACAGAAAATCTTTTTGAGGTATTGGGATAGATCATTACACTACTATTGATGTCCTTGTATAACATTTTGACTACTGAAATAAATTTTCGCCCAAACCCAAACAAATCTAAAACCTTATATATAAATGAGTGTTCTACTGTATCAAACGCTTTATAAAAGTCAAGAAATACAATGACCGCCTGTGATTCTACATACTCTGAGTAGTCAAGTACCGGTATATCCATAACCAATCTTATATTGTTACTTATATGACGATTAGCCATGAAATCCGTTTGGGTTTCATTTATAATTTCTCCAAGGTTTTTTTTCAGGCGTCTGGCAAATACAAGTGCAAATAATTTATAATCCACATTTATAAGTGTGATCGGTCTCCAGTTTTCAATAGAAAGAGAGTCTTTGTTTGGTTTAGGAATTAAACTAATTAATCCCTGTTTCATTGTCGATGTCATTTCCTCCTTGTCAATACATTCTTTATACATTTCCATAAGTGGGGTTTCAATAACTTCCCAAAAAAACAGATAAAATTATACATAGGCATTGTGACATCATTGTGACATCGCTGATGATGTCATCAGTGACACACACACACACACACACACACACACACACACACGAGAGAGACTGAGTGAAAGGGAGAGAGAGAGGGGGAGAAAGAGAGGAGGGGGGGAGAGACTGAGGGAGAGAGAGGGAGACATTGTGCATGCGCCAATAGGGCAGGCGAGGCCGCGCAGCAGTTTCATCAAATTTGCCTCAAACGTCGACTTGGCCTTAAGGATGAACTGATTAGATTTTGGAATAGAATGCAGTGCAAAATGTTGTGCAATTCGGAGACGCGCATAGTCATAGTGCCACCTACTGGCAACACAAACAGCGGTTTATCTCAAGAAATATTCGTCCGATCGACTTCAAACTTGGGGAGTGGGCTGCTGGGACACAGACAGAGTGCGGTGCCAAATTTCGTGCAATTCTGCATGGCACCACCTACTGGCAACACAAAAAGCAGTCTATCTCGAGAACCGTTCATCTGATCGACTTCAAACTTGGGTAGTGTGCTGCTGGGAAATCGAAGTATTGCAGTGCCAGATTTCGTGCAATTCGACATAGCGCCACCTACTGCCAACACAAAAGCAGTTTACCTCGAGAACCATTTGTCTGATTGACTTCAAACGCTGCTTGGAAACCGGATGCAGTGCCGCATTTCATGCAATTTGGACACACGGATAGTCATAGCACCACCTACTGGCAACACAAAAAGCGGTTTATCTTGAGAACCGTTCGTCTGATCGATTTTGGCGCGTGCGCTGCTGGGAACCTGAGAAATTGCAGTGTGTGCAATAAGATAACGGCTTTCATGTATCTCCTGGACTGTCTGTCCAATCGACCTCGAACTGGGGAATGGGCACTGCACTAGTTAAATAAATGCATTGTGCTCTCTAAAATCAAAATAGGCTACAACGTGACAACAGGCAGTGCAAACAGCCTACACTATATAATAAAACTGTCTGAAGCCGGAGGCTATTAGTCCTCACCGCCTTTAATAGCCGAATTGTTGTTTCAGATCGAGGCGTGCGCATGGGCTCCCCAAGCTGTCCTCCCAGTGCACAGAGAGTGGCCGAGGTAGAGTGCACTCAGCAGCCAGCAGCTCCAGTTCACACAGGCTGGCCAGGATGCTTTGTAACGCAGATTAGTCTCTTAAAACAGACGGTTGGCTCTCGCAATTTTCAAATGCTTCCGTCTAAACGTCTGTACTTCGAGCTGGAAAACTTGGTCAAAAAGGAAAGGGAACCTCAGGGAAAATAATGAGCGATGATAGGAGGATTGTCTCCGATGTCCCGCCTGAAGGCAGGTGATTATAGAATTGGAGCGGGATAACTTCCTCCGGTCTGAAGCTGAACTGTTTGTTTTTTCCCCCAACACAATCTTTTTCCTTTGGCACCTCCGTTCAGTGTGGACCCCAATGACCAGAAGAAGACGGCGTGCTACGACATCGACGTGGAGGTGGAGGACCCCCTGAAGGGCCAGATGAGCAGCTTCCTCCTCTCCACAGCCAACCAGCAGGAGATCGCCTCCCTCGACAACAAGGTGAGATCAACAGCGCCGCTGTGTGGAAAAAACTCTACTCTCATTCCACTCTCCCTTTGATATTCTAGTCTGATGTCACACTGAGGTGCTTTGATATTCTAGTCTGATGTCACACTGAGGTGCTTTGATATTCTAGTCTGATGTCACACTGAGGTGCTTTGATATTCTAGTCTGATGTCACACTGAGGTGCTTTGATATTCTAGTCTGATGTCACACTGAGGTGCTTTGATATTCTAGTCTGATGTCACACTGAGGTGCTTTGATATTCTAGTCTGATGTCACACTGAGGTGCAAATTGTGGGAACAGACAGTCTCCTGGTTATGTTTTGTCGAAGCCTCTTTTACGGCAACAGCCTGTTTGCAATAAATTCCACCTCCTCTAACTGTTACAAATCTGAAAGTTGAGTAGGCATCTGGCATTTTAGTTTATGACACTTTTATCCAGACCAACTTGCAATGATTGAGAGTTAGTGTCTCGCTCAACTTTGACAGAACACATGACATCTGTCTCTGAGACGTGTCTCTCTATCCACCAATGCCACTCTTTTCTCCACAGTTGAAATGCATAAAGCTTTTCTTATAGAATTATTTATTTAATATTTGTAGACATGATGAGGGTTGGTGTTAATGCAGAAAGCCAGCTTTTCCTATAGAATTATTTATTCAATATTTGTAGACATCATGAGGGTTGGTGTTAATGCATAAAGCCAGCTTTTCCTATAGAATTATTTATTCAATATTTGTAGACACAAGAGTTGGTGTTAATTTTAGTTCTGTTTGCAACAGTTCTACTAGGTTTAGGCTCTTATTTGGATATTTCTATCATGATTATGGACAATTCAGCTGTAGATGCTGCAATTGTAATTGTTTTATTTTGTTGTTGTTGTTGTGTGTGGGTGGGGTTGTTCCATCCCTTGACTTGGGTGTGACTGTTGCTCTTTCAGATCCATGAGACCATTGAGTCCATCAACCAGCTGAAGATCCAGAGGGACTTCATGCTCAGTTTCTCCAGAGATCCCAAGGGCTACATCCAGGACTGGCTCAAGTCCCAGAGCCGAGACCTAAAGGTTTGACACGACTATTTAAAAGTACAGTGCAGACATGCTCGCCCATGTGACTTCTTTCACAACATTATCACACAATGCAATCAATACGAAAACAAGCGTGAATTTGCAATAGCTGCGACTACATGCAAATTTCCGAAAATGCAGGATGGCAGGAACAGCCCACCCTACTGTGCCTCTGCTACCCTCTACCTGCAGGGTAGAGGTAAATGCACGCTCCCACACACACACACACACACACACACACACACACACACACACACACACACACACACACACACACACACACACTTGACCTCCTTCTCTTCTATATTTCAACCTCCTAGGGTGAAAACTGTGCACGCATGGTGAACTTTTTGTGGACAAACCAACCAACCCACCAGCCGACTGACAGAGCGACCTATAGAGCTGCTGGTCGCAGCTATAAAAAAAACATCAAGATTTTAATGTTGCAAGAGGCTGCAGAGTTTTATAGAAGGAAAAGTTTCATAAGCAGATCAGGTCAGATAAAGGCAAAAGAAAGCAAGAAAGAAAGCAAGAAAAAAAGACAGTCCTCTCTTTCAGTTGAAAAGAAGCGGCTAGCGACTGCACATTTACCGGAGAAAGCATGTGCTAGTCTACGGCTCTCCCCAGCAAGGAGGTGGAGCAACGACCGGGACAGCAGGGGGAATTGGCCAAGTTTCAATTGGGGAGAGAACGGTTGGGGGTGAAAAAACTTGATCAAGAAAGAAAGAAACCATGTCAAACACTGTGTCCACATGTATCATTGTACTCAACCAAAATATCATTTGTCCTATGCGATATTATATGACATTACATGACCAGGTGCATTTCCTCCTGGGCTGTAGTTGATGACGGATGTGGTGGGGAACCCCGAAGAGGAGAGGCGGTCAGAGTTTTACCACGAGCCCTGGTCCCAGGAGGCGGTCAGCCGCTACTTCTACTGCAAGGTGAGGGAACGTACCTGGCCGCTAAGGGCCCATTCACATACAATCCGTCGCTCGCATTGGCCCTCGCGCGCTCCATTCATAGTCAATGGGGGCAGTCCGTCCGGCCCCGGCAGTGGGCGATGTAGGGGTATGTGTGAAAAACACGCAGAGGTCATACGGCGAGAGAGCTCAGAGCCAGCCAACTTTTGGGGGATAATTGATTGGATTTATATAGCGCCTTTTGTAGATACTCAAAACGCTTCACATATCAGGGGAGGGAGGGGGAGGGAACTCAACTCATCCACCACTGATGTGTAGCACCCACCTGGGTGATGCATGCCAGCCAGTTTGCGCCAGAATGCTCACCAAACATCAGCTCTCACGGTGGAGAGTTGAGGACTGAATGTGCCGATTAAGTAACAAGGGATGATTAGGTGGCCATGATTGAAGAAAGGCCTCTGTGGGAATGTAGCCAGGGCACCGAGGTTACACCTCTACTCTTGTGAAGAGTGCCGATGGGATCTTTAATGACCACAGAGAGTCAGGACCTCGGTTTAACGTCTCATCCGAAGGACGGTGCTCACTCACAGGACAGAGTCCCTGTCTCTGCCGTGGGGCATTGGGGAGATTATTCATCAGATCAGATTATTCATCAGACCAGAGGGGAAGAGCACCTCCTACTGGTCCTCCAACACCACTTCCAGCACCAGTTTCCCATCCAAGGGGTATCCTAGGCCAGACCTGCTTGGCTTCCCAAGGAAAGCCAGTAATGTAATGCAGGAGCCACTGGTGCTGGTGCTGGGATGCAACCCTACGTCACGCTCCGCTGGCCAATCTAGACGCCCCCCCCCCCCACACACACACACACACACACACACACACACACACAGCTCTGCTCTGATCTGCTCTGTTTCACTCTTCTCTCCTCTCCTCTTCTCTTCTCTCTCAAAAAATTGCGGGTATACTTTTTACATAACATTACGTCATTTTGCAGACGCTTTTATCCAAAGCGACTTACAGTAACACATTTTGTCAACAATAGGGAAATCAACTATTCAGTTCAGTTCAGTTCACTTTATTTATACAGGAAGGGATAAAAATGACATTTCACATGTACATTTAACTGGCCTGACTCAGTTACAAACTGGTTTTCAGCAGGTTCCTGTTCTGCAGTACATTAAACAAAAAATAATTAATATACAAGAACATGTTCAATTTCACTACATACAATATTACAGACCTAACAAAAACAATTACATTTACAGACATTCATTCATTCATCAATACAAAAACAGCAACAGCAAAAACTATGCAACATAATCTATGACAGCTACAACTTTTGAAGGAATAGAGTGGTAAAGTTTTTTTTTTTTTTTTTTCTTCTTTTTTAGAGAAAGATGTTAGTTCAAGAAGGGGCCAGGTGGAGCCTGAAAATGTGTGTTTTTAGTCTTTGCTGAAAGATCGGCAGTGATGCGGCCGTCCTGACCGAAGGGGGGAGCTCATTCCACCATTGCGGTGCCATATCTGTTCTCTTCACAATAAAAATCCCCCGGTTAGTTTGTCAATGAACGCCTGCTGGTGTGCTCGCACACATGCTTGTTTTGAAGGGGAGAAGGCAGAAAGGAGGGGGGGGGGGTTTGAAGTGAGATCCGCCCACCCCGCCAGACTACTAGACATCTCCACGGATTGGGTCTGAATTCGGCCTAACTGGTCTAACTGGTGTCTCCCTCTGATCACACACTGATTGCTTTTTCCTTCTCGTTTGCCCCGACAGATCCAGCAGAGGAGACAGGAGCTGGAACAGGCCTTGGCTGTCCGCAACACCTAAAGCAAAGCAAAGCCATGCTGAATCCCTGCCCTCACCATCTGCTTTCACACATGTTAGGATGGGCTTGTGTGTGTGTGTGTGTGTGTGTGTGTGTGTGTGTGTGTGTGTGTGTGTGTGTGTGTGTGTGTGTGTGTGTGTGTGTGTGTGTGTGTGTGTGTGTGTGTGTGTGTGTGTGTGTGTGTGTGTGTGTGTGTGTGTGTGTGTGTGTGTGTGTGTGTGTGTGTGTGTGTGTGTGTGTGTGTGTGTGTGTGTGTGAATATCGTCGCTGTCAGGTGAAAAGCTCGTACCTCCAAAATGTCCGCTTTTCAGGAACTGAGAAAGGCTTTTTTTATTGACCATTATTGATCATTGTTTTAGTTTATTCAGGTGAGAGAACTTTCTCAGCCCATAGAGGAGTTTAATGTTATGGGTAGCATGCAGAACGAAATACCATAAATCTAGTTCAGTCTGGTCATTGACAATCACAGATTTTCTGGTTTCAACCATTCAATCATCAGTCACAATTACCCCCTATTGAGATGATGTGTCTGAGATTGCATGGTTTTTGCTCATATGATCATATATCATATAGCTTGACTGGGCGTGTAGATTGGTACTGTGGTCTATAAGAGGTTCAACTTTAGTTGTCTGGTGGAAGAAAGCTGAGTCATTTACACAAACAACATTTCAAGTCAAAGTCCTCAAGTCCCAAGTCTAGTCTCAAGTCCTCTGGAGAGATGAGATTCTCCCACGACAGCGGCTGTGTGTGTGTGTGTGTATGTGTGTGTGTGTGTGTGTGTGTGTGTGTGTGTGTGTGAGTAAGGTGGATTGCGTTGCACATGTGTCCACTGCATATGTGTTCATTTGTGTGCAGGACTGTGAGGACATCATGGCTAACTGCATGTATTCAGCAGCATGGCCCCGCCCCTCAGACCATAGGCCGCCATCAGACACACACACCGTTTAGTCACAGCGGCTCTCTTCTCTGTAAATACAAGCCACTAGCATGTCCCTCCCTCACTCCCTCTACTGGTCACCCTAAGAACTGGCTGCTTCTACTGTGCATCACTGTGTTTTGGATACTCATGTCAAAGAGACGGAGTTAGCTACTGTGTCCGACAGAATTGTACACGATGTAACGGTGTGACAGACAGTCCCACAGTCCTCAACCCTCGCTGTGATGTAACAGTGTGACAGTCCCATAGTCCTCAACCCTCGCTGTGATGTAACAGTGTGATAGAAGAGTCCCACAGTCCCCAACCCTCGCTGTGATGTAACAGTGTGATAGAAGAGTCCCACAGTCCTCAACCCTCGCTGTGATGTAACAGTGTGACAGACAGTACCACAGTCCCCAACCCTCGCTGCGTTCTGGATGGGCCTGGGTATCGGTACTTGATCCATTTAAGGTAGTCTCTCCCCAGACTCAAATATTACGTTGAATCGCTGCGCTTCGCATACTACATAAGTGAATCTGTGCCAGTTAACAGCCAGTGCTGGTTTTGAAGGCGGGTTGAAATTGAATGAGTGACAGGTTGTAGCACTGATGAGAGAGCAAATGGGCTGCGCCTCCCGTGTTGTCTGATCACAAAGTCGTTACTGATTGGAGAGGACTGAAGCCATCACTGGCATATGACTGGCCAAGTGAACGGTTCCCTCCCATAACCAGCCCTCTGAGGGAAAGTGTCCCAGACCCAGAGAGAGCTCTGCAGCATGCAGTAACATAGTGTATCAGCGTAAGAACTCTCATGGGTCTGGCGTCGAGATTACCTTTAAGGTATCGACCGAAATAACCCAGTACCAAGTAGTATCGAAACTTCTCCAGTCAAACGATACCTGCATTCAATCCTTTTTGTACACAGATCTAGAAAGAAATTACTATTTGTATGGTTTTGCTTGCAGCCAATCACTGCAAACGTTCACCGATTTAATGTGATGTGTGATTGGCCCACTACCACAGCAGCTACAACCCATAAGGTACTGGCATCATCATTTTTTAAACAATAATCAGCCCTACTGTAGTTCTGGATGAGTTTAAAGTCTTCGTTTTGCTCTCCCGACTCACGCAGGGGTTCGGTTGTTTTGTGTTAGGGTGTGAGGGTTAAGTGTGACTGTGTTCATTTGTTCTCGTTATGGAGGTGTTTTCAAGTGTTAAAATTGATTAATTACACCAGCAGAGTGAAGATTACAGGGAATGGAGTCAGTCATGTGATCTGTAAACCAGAGGCGTGGCTTTCTTTCTTTTGCAGCTGAAGTAACTTGAAACATTATGGGAAAGCCGCTAACGTATCCCGTTTTAGTGTTGTGAGCTAATAAGCAGATTTGTTTTGGTTTTTACTATAATTATTACAACAATGTAAAGGTAAGGCTCAATGTAACTGAACTACAGTATTATTATCACAAAAGTCACAACTGTTTCAGAAGTCAATAGTATTAGAACAGTTACAACTCTCTTTACCAATAACAGTGTTTTAATGGAATATCGATCATCTTCCCAAAATCACACCCAACCCACAAGGGAATGTGGGATGGTAAAACTACCAGTATATAATATGCCTTTATCATGTGTTGGGATATTGATTGAAAGAGTGATTTGTTGACTGTTTTTTTGTCATTAAGTGTCTGTTTTTGGTGTAGTATTTTGACAGTTAATGTCCTGAAGGTGGTACCAAAGGTTACAACAAGAGTCAATGAGCCTTGAAATGTGTGTGTGTGTGTGTGTGTGTAGGGGGGGGGGGGGGGGGTAGGCTTAATACTGTATTTCTGAACATTTCTTTAAGTTTTTGTGGACTAGATTGGTGGGTTTTTACCACAGCGAGACAGTTCAGGTAGTTTTCAGGTACCAGTATATCAATCACAGAAGCATCTATTGAAAAAAAATGTTACCCTTACTGTATTTTTTTTAATGGCCTGTACAGGATGTAACAAACCATGAACAACAAAAACAAAAACACTTGCAAATGCTATTTAGCCTAGGTCTGGAAAACTGCTGCCAGTTTGTCACTACTTTTAAGTTACATGAACTATCTGAACTGAAGAAGAAATATGAAGAAGTTTGTTTTTATTTTTTATTAGAGATGTGAATGTAAATATGTTTGTTTGTTTTCCCCTTCAGAGGGCCAACTGTACAGTATATGACAGACTTGTTTTGGGGGGATTTTTGGTGCAGTATGGGAGCTCCATAAGTTTTAAATTAGTAGGGCAGGAATGTTAGTGTTCCTCTGTGTACTATCTTGGGGTCGGGGTGGTTTATTTTAGGTCTATCGTGGGATAAGACTGAATGCTTAACAAAGAGGAGGAAAAGCCTCCCTGACTTTCAATCTACATGGAATCTAAGTAGCTGTAACACATGTAATCTGCACCTATCTCATTTTACACTTTTCTTTATGACACTCGACTTGTATGTATATGTTGTAATGTCAGATGGAGAATTTTCTCAGCAGTCAGTTTCTTGCTGAAACCTCTTGGGGGTTCCATCCTTTGCACTGTGCTGTAATTCTCTGTCGAGACTCTTCGTCATGGGTGAGACCTCTTATCTCAGCGTATGACCTACGCATGCTCCATGGACATTTATTAAAACATCTGAAACTGTACATGTAAATACATCAAGCTGGCATAGCAGTCAATGTGATGAGCGCGGGGGCTTGTCACATTTTGCTGTGGTTTTGTTGAAATGCCTTTCGGAACTTTTGCCAAAAACTATTTGCCCTACCAGCAACTAACTGTATGTGTTTTTGTTATTAGAACAGGACTCTAAATTATGTTAACTGCACACATTAGAGGGGCAACAAGTAGTTGCAGTCATTGGTAGTACCTATGTGTCTGATCCAGATTGATTTTTGTATGGCCAGGGCATTCACATTGTTGTCATACAGTCTCACTGGTTCACTAGCGCCCTCTTGTGGAGGAACCTAGACGCTGCAACTCATGGGTGACTTCAGTGAGCACCATGGGAACAGAATATGTGACAAATATTAACAGACTACTGTGTTCTGAGAAGTGGCATTGTCTCATGTTCTTAAACCCTGGCGTACTGTTGACATGTTTGTTCCACTCCCTGCATGTGTTTGTAAAGAGTGGGAATCTCTGTTTACACTGTTGTCAGTGGGTCACCAACAGCAAGATGTATTTCTCTTAAGAGCAAATTTGTTTGGTGATTACATTCTACAAAATAAAAAAGGGAAAAACAGCTGTGACATTGCAAGACAGCCTGGATGTAAATAAAGAAGCGCTTGCCAAAGTTTGTAAATGCCATGATATCTGAAATGTCTTTTTTTTTCTTCCATTTGTGTCAGTGTTGTAGTCAAGTCGAGTCCCCGGTGTTGAAGTCCGAGTCACCAAAGTAGAGTCAGAGTCGAGTCCCCATTACCCGAGTCCCCATTACCCGAGTCACCATTACCCGAGTCACCAAAGTAGAGTCAGAGTCGAGTCCCCATTACCCGAGTCACCATTACCCGAGTCACCAAAGTAGAGTCAGAGTCGAGTCCCCATTACCCGAGTCCGAAGTTAGTGAACATGAGCGTGAATCTGCATGTACTGTAGGTGGAACACGTGTCTGCCCTTGCACCAAATTGAATAGTGTCATATTAATATAGCTATCAACATCTTATACTAAATTATTAGGGCCTATTACAAACAACAAAACAGTCATCAATTAACAAGTCAGAGTCTTCGTCTCCAATTTCCGAGTCTGAATCCAAGTCCGAGTCATCAGTGCTCAAGTCCAGTCACGATTCACGAGTCCTGAAAATTAGTCCAGGACTCGAGTACTACAACACTTTCTTACGAAACAATTCACGAACAGCGAACACGTTAGAAACCAAGGTTCCCCTGTGGTGTCAATAAGAGGTTCCTGTAGAAGGGATGATCTGATTAGCTTTTGGAGCACCTTGCTGTCTACATTTACATATTAATGATGAAAAATGTGCTTTTAAGCTAAGATACAGAGTTCATAATACCACCTGTGTTATATGAAGACAAATTATGCTGACAATTAATGATTGCCTAGCTTAATTAGTGCCCTAATTAGCATAACTTTTAATGTTTAAGAGTACATTATGCAGCCCCCATGTCTCTTGTGCCCAATTAAGTGCATTTTAAGTACTTTTTGCAAACAACGTTTGCCACAGAGTGGGCTACAGCCACATGAAGTCATGAAAAAAGGGAACCTAGTTGTAGGGAGTAACTTAAGATGCAGTTTGTTTCCTTAATAAATAATTTCAGTATCACAACTGAAAAACATGTTAGCAATAGTGGCAGAAGGTCTGGTTAACTGTGAATTCAAACGTCATTCATCAAACTTAAAAAAAACATATAGCCTACTACTGCTGCAGTGAACACCTCTTTATATTTGATGACTAGTCCTCTTAAGAATGTGTACATTTAATTTTGAGATGGGATAATTAGGCTCAAGCTTTCTAGCTTTTTCATTTCCTGTGCCTATATGGCGAGTCTCACCTTTGACCCCAGCATCCGCCCCAGATGAGATTGTTGTCATTATGTGCAGCAATACAAACCAGAGTGTGTGTAAGCCTTTTAACCATAAATACCTTCTGAATTTAGTGAGACATTTTAAATATGTTACTTGAGCGTAGTTACATCACTGTTTTTGGATAAAAACTGGAGAGTCTGGTCAAGCGAGGCTAGATACTGTAAATACAAACATCACAGCTATAGGAAAAAATCCTATTTTCACCAGTTCTTGCCTAAGCCATGTCATCTTTATGGGTTTGTATAATCTTTATATTACAGAAAAAATATAACTGTAAAATACTTTGAAGGCTTTACATAAAGGACAATGTAGTGTAGTCACTTGTATGGAGGTCTCAAAGTGTATTATGAAGAGGATAATGTAGTGTAGTCACTTGTATGGAGGTCTCAAAGTGTATTATGAAGAGGATAATGTAGTGTAGTCACTTGTATCGAGGTCTCAAAGTGTATTATGAAGAGGATAATGTAGTGTAGTCACTTGTATCGAGGTCTCAAAGTGTATTATGAAGAGGATAATGTAGTGTAGTCACTTGTATCGAGGTCTCAAAGTGTATTATGAAGAGGATAATGTAGTGTAGTCACTTGTATCGAGGTCTCAAAGTGTATTATGAAGAGGATAATGTAGTGTAGTCACTTGTATCGAGGTCTCAAAGTGTATTATGAACACCAAGATGACATTTCTTCCCCGAGGTCAATATAGAACACAAATAAATAGTAAATAGTAGACTCATCATTTCCTAAAACCTTACCTAAGGTCTACTGAAGGTCTGGAGGATAAGTGCAAATTTAGAGCTGTTTTGGCAATTTTTGCCTACCTACACATAATTTAAGACACAATTACAATGCTTCACTTTTATATGTACGGTATACTGTATATCCTGAACGTTTTTACTTCTCTAAAAAGTATACAGTAATAGGCAAAAGGTACAATTTTCTTTGTCATGAAGTCAACGTAACAGACACTGAGACACTGTATGAGCTCATGTGCCAATCAAACACAATCAAAGCAATGACAGGTTATTTTTTACCATCCTTGAACATCCTTGATCTGCACCAGGAGGTAGTTCTCATCAAAAGGACTCCAACCAAGCTCCATGATTATGGCTAAATGATAATACAGATTATTTTCCTAGACATTGTGATGCAATTATCAATCATGGTCTTTAGAGGCTCAAAATGATTTGACTACACTCTGTGTATCTTATGTCAACCTTTTGACCATTTTCAACCATAGCAAGCATTCCACATGAAATTAAGCTTTCCATAGTTCAGAATTCTATAATGATGAGCTGTGGAAACTAAAATTGTGATATCCAATTACAAGCAATTAATTATACAACCCTACCATTTACTTCTACATTACTATTTGCTCTCAACACTAAAATAACATTGGAAGCATAGGCCATGTGTTGACTTCATACCCAAGCTCGTTGGTGGGTTCTATTTCCTGTATGAGCAAGATGTTCCTCAGAGGTGGAAGACAGGCGTTTTTTTGTCCACTGACCTCACAAGGAAACAGGTGGAGGCCGATCCAGAGAAAATTGCAGCCATGCTGCAACGTTGACTGCAACCTTTTGCTCCCACCTCAGAAAGAGCCTCTTTCACTCCACCTATTCTCCTGAGCTGACGTGCCTCACAGGCAGAGGTTGTGGGGGCGGGGGTAGCAGAGGGTAGCAGAGGGGGGTATTTCAGCACTCAGTGCAATGCTCTCACCCCTTCAGCAAGAGGGGGCGGAGAAGCTTGTGAAGTAGCTCATTCAGCTCCTTCATCCACGGTGCTGTGAAGGTTAACCGCCCACCCCTTCGTGGGCTTTGGCTAGCACCAGGTTCACTCCATTCCCCAAAGACACGTGTGTACAGAATAGCAGCTAAACCCAGGGAGGCCCGGGCAGGGGTGGAGAATTACTCACTAATATGAGGAGACGAGGCGGGGCAGGCTGCTCGGAACAAACTGTTCACTGCCTCAGGGCGTTGCAGTGCGAGCTTTCAAGCATACTGGGAAGTCCATAAAATGCATTATGCAGGCTAGCATTACTGACAATACCCCCCCCCCCATTTCTCTTTCTGTAACAGATAACAGATAGCATCATAAGTTATTGTTCAAGCACACTGACTGCATACAGATCCTAATAACGGTTGCCGTTTTGCCTCATGGGACAGAAGTAAGCGTTTCTGCCCCTCTGGACAGAATGAATGAATGAAACTAGTCTGAGTGGAATAGCACTCTTTAATACCAAAGAAAATATCGTAAAGAAAAGACAGCCAATGGCTTGTTTAATTCCAGTAATATCTTTGAAATCTTCATCAATGAAGACTTATGGCTCAAGTTTTTTCTCTCAATGGAAAACAAATTATCAACACTTGAAAATGAAGGCCTTTGTTCGTGCATTATTTCAAGACAGAACCGCAAAAGACAAAACCAAAATCTATGGCAGGAATACAAGTAACTGCTCCTCACTCATCTGTGCATGTCTGAAGTTCAGGCAGGCATACAAGTAACTGCTCCTCACTCATCTGTGCATGTCTGAAGTTCAGGGAGTGGCATGAAGTGACACCTCCATGACTCATAATTCCTCTGTTGTCTACACTTGGGAGAAGTTATATAGACTCAAAAGTCAAAGATGTTTTGGGGCAGTATGGTTGTGCAGTGAGCAAACGGTACTTGTAAGATCCAAGTACAGGCCATCGTGCCGGCCCTAGTAGTAGTTCTTCAGTAAGACTTTACTCAAAAGGTTTCATTGTGTGGACCAATAAAGTATCACAGAAAGATTCACATTATTCTGTTGAATTGTTCTTGAGTCCAGGCAGTATGTTTGAGGCTTCTACACTCTCAAGGCACCACATCTGAGTCAAGGCTTCTCTAGGTGCTGTTGGCCTGCTCCTGTTCATCTGAGTCAAGGCTTCTCTAGGTGCTGTTGGCCTGCTCCTGTTCAAACAGAGCCATTGCTAGATGGGAGCGTGACGCCAGGCCCTCCAGGTTGCTGAGCACACAGCGATGGTAGATATCCTCACTGAACCGCGGGTTGCACGCTCGCCGCACATATTTCTGGATCAACGCCGGCTCTACTGCTCGGAACACGTGTAGGCCTGAGTAGCGGACAAATATGTCGTACACGTCCATGCTCTCCAGCAGCTCCTCGTTGTCCAAGATGTCGGCGGCCATCTTGGTCCGCGCGGTCATGTAGTCCGCGTTGTAGAAGCAAGCCTCGTCAAAGACGTGCCGGTCAAAGCGGCCGTCTCGCAGCGCCTCAGAGGCAAACGAGGAGGAGGCGGCAGACGGCTGCTGGTCGCGGTAGATGACCGCGGGGCTGAACTCTTGGAAGTGGATGGGGAAGAAGACTTGCCAGTTGCTGATAGCGTTCATTCGACAGCGGTTGAGGAAGTCAGCATTGACCTCTGTCCACACGCTGGCGAGGAAGAACAGTGTGTCCACTGGGTGCTTCTTGGAGATGATGTCCATCAGCTTGACCTGAGAGGGCACCTCTGTCTTCACGCTGATCCAGGGGATCTTCACGTCTCCGTAGCGCTTCTCCACCTCCCCGATCATGGCCTTGATCCCGGCAAACACGTCAGTCTGGCTGACCCGTTGTGCGTCGAAGGGGTCATAGATGAACAGGAACGTGAGAAGAACGTTGTCGTGGGTGTCCAAAGTGTTCATCACGTACATGTCCAGGAAGTTACCCACGTAGTCCTGATCCTGAGCGGTGACAGGAAGGATGACCTGCACCCGCGTTGCCTCTGTCACGTAAGGCATGGGGATGATCTCAATGGCACTGAGAGGTCGCAACAGATTAACTCGCTTCCCGATCACCTGGCTGTGGCCTTTCTGGGTGTAGGCCTCCAGTGCCAGGTCCAACACGTACTCCATGCCGCGCGTGGGGTCAAAGCGTCGGTAGCCGTTGAGCAGACGGCGCTTGCGGAAGCGCAGCTGGGGCTGGTAGCGCTCGTTCAGACGCTCCACTGCGATCTCTAGCACTGCGTTGACATCGGCGCGGTCGGCCCCTCTCAGCTCGCACTTGGGAGAGCTGTCGATGCAGGAATAAATGTGCTCTTCGGTGAAGTACTCCCAGTTGATCACCTCAAAGCGTGTCTTTGGTTTGAAGGGAGGGTTGATCCCAATGGGCCATGTGGCTCCGGCCTTACCCTCTGGGGTCAAGTCACTCAGGTTGTTGATCTGCATCTGGTGAAAACATACACACAAATCATACACTGCATCACTCCCAACTAATAGGCACTAACTTAATATGGATCCCTTTTGATGATAATCTTTTTTTTTTTTTTGGCTTTTTCCCAGCCAGACGTGGTTTGCACTAGGTAAACATTTGCCTGCATGAAATGTTTGATCCCTGACTGTGAAAGAAAGTCTTGTGGTGTCAGGTGTATTTAACATTTCACTTGATTTATTTAACTCAAGATCAAATTTAGAATGAGATGACACTGGAATTGAACACTTCGTGCCCTGGCAAAACACCCTATCCCTTGTCTTGGCACTCTGACATGTATAAATATTAGGTTTGTCAGGAATTTGTGCCTTGGCTCAAGCCTCTGTGTGGTGGAGAGGAGAACAGAATATTTGCACACAGGGCTCATCACCACACTGACCCATTGATGCTACTCCCATCAGATAAGAGACACACAGTCATTTGGAATATAAAAAAACCACACCAGAACTCCATAGAAACTTAGAGACAGCAGAAATGTGGTTTCTTAGATGAATGCTGAAGGCTGTGGCTCAGGAGGTAGAGCAGGTCGTCCACTAATCAGAAGGTTGGTGGTTCGATCCCCGGCTCCTCCAGTCCGCATGTCGAAGTGTCCTTGGGCAAGACACTGAACCCCGAATTGCTCCAGATGGCTGTGCCAGCACCCTGCGTGGCAGCTTGCCGCCTTCGGTGTGTGAAAGGGTGAATGTAGGCACATTGTAAAGCGCTTTGGATAAAAGCGCTATATACTGTAAATGCAGTCCATTTACCAAATATCATATAGAGATAGGGTAACCAATGAGACAGTACTCCAACGTGCTCACACAGAAAGATCATGAATGAAAACACTAAATGAGAGGAAAGTTAAATTCCTGGGCCACGTCATCAGGAAGGGAGAGATAGAATGCCTTACATTATAAGGCCGTATGCCTGGGAAACGTGGAAGAGGAAGACAAAGAAGAAAGTCTATGGATGACGTGAAAGAACTAACAGAACCTAAATATACCAGACATCACTGACGCTGCGAGGGATCGTTCGATGTGGGAACTAGACATGACTGCCCAAGCATGCAACGCTCAAGGCACCTGAAGAAGAAGGGGGGGAAATCAGTGTGGAGTAGTACAAACCTGCAGCTGCTGGATCTGTAGGTAGGTCCACTCCAGCTCAATCTGGCTGAAGCGCTTGTGTAGGCGGTACATGAGATTAGGTTCTGACACAGGATGGACTGTGAAAGCATTTTTAAACTGAGCGCTGTCCTCGCGCTCTGGATCTGCATTTTTCCCAAGCTCAAAGTAACGATAAGTCATCTCCTGTGGGCCACAAACATTGGAGACGGAAAGAAAATGTTAGTTTGGATATTACTCTAATGAAACACACTGAATCGATGAAACCAGTTCTGTGTAATATTTCCATGTATGCCTCTATTGAGCCCTTTTCAGACATGCATTGAACTCCAAAAGATTTCCAGAACATGACTAAGATGGGGTTATGTGTGAACAGACACAAGTGTGCGTTGTGAGCACGTGGCCATGGAAACTAATTGGAACCACCCCAGTGCAATGTCCTCATCGTGCATAGAGCAGCGCATGTTTGAATTCTACAGGACATTGTCCGGAGCGAGCGAGTACTTTAGGCGTGTTGATCTTGATGCTATATTGATAAATGGCAATTCAATTTTACAAACAATAATGTTCCAGGGTTCATACACATTTTGACCAATGGATTTCCATGACTTTAAACCACATTTCCATGACCAAACATTTTATAAAGTCTCAGTATACACATGAAAAGGTCAGTGAGTAAAGTAATGCAACTACTAACAGATTACAATAGTTGAAAAACGAACATGGTCAGTTAGTAGTCTAACTGACACATTACCCCCAACACTGACGACAAACAAGATCTTGAGTAGGGCTGGGCCGGGACCAAAAATCGTATTGCTGTATTTTGAGGCTGAATGACGGCGATACATGATATCATATATCTCAGTATTTTCTACAAAGTGGACTAAATGTTCAGTTCTAACTTGGGCTGGGCAATATGGACAAAATCACCCTCACAAACCATATTGACACAATGAGACTTTTGATAAAGTAGGGATCTCGCTCGCTCGATTTCTGGGCAGCTCACCGAGCTGGCCCTTCGGCTTCAGCTCGCAGCCTGCAGCTCGGCTGCTGTGTGGCCAATGAGACCAGCATCACTGATTATGTCAGATTTATGTAATTAGTGGGATTTATGACATCACTGATGATGTCACAGTGGGATTTCATCAGTGGGATTTATGACATCACTGATGATGTCACAGTGGGATTTTTTTTTAATGATTTGATTATGATTTTATATATTATAAAACAAGGACAGTCAGAACACTTCTGATAATATAGAAACATAGACATTACACCTGCCATGAAATACACCGTACATTACTTCTTCAACTAGGTGAAGGTGTATTCAAGATACAGTAAATATGGTCACCACAGTATCAAAAATAGGAATAAAACAAAATTATTAGTGAAGGCAAGATTAAACGGAAAGAATAGCCCATGTTAAAATAAAGAGATAAATAAAATATTTCTGTTCTGATTGACCCCACCCACCCCCCATCCCACCCCCCCTCAACCCCAGAAGGACCCCATATCAGCGACTAAACAAGGGATTTGATCTTTGTCAATGCAGCATCCCAGAAGTCTATGTTTGGAATCTTTGCATCGTTCATTCTTGCAATGGACCCTTCAATAGACACTATATCCAGAAATGAGAGCAACCATTCCCGCTTAGATAAAATATGGGGAGGTTTCCATCTACAGACAATCATTTTCTTTGCTGCTGTAAGGCCTGCTAGCCACAGCCGCTTCTGTGATACAGAAAGATCTAAATCAGAGCTATTATTAAGGTGCAGCACTTGTGGAAGCATAGGAATAAAATTACCAACAATGGTAGAAAGTATTTCACAAACCATTTTCCAGACATCCATTACTTTTGGACATTCCCATATCATATGGATATATGTCCCTGGATTACCATAAGGACAAAATGAGCAATTAGGAGACTGAAGTATTTTCATTTGGTAGAGTTTCCTCGGAGAATAATAGAATCTATGTATAAGTTTATAGTGGATGAATTGGTGATCGAGATTCCTTGATGAAACACTGTTGTCTGACAATACTAAGTGGGACTACAGTGGGATTTATGACATCACTGATGATGTCACAGTAATCATCACTGAACTAGGCTGGAACTATAGCCTTGTGTGTGTGAGTAATTCACTGATGTAATTTATGACATTACAGTGGGACAGACAGAGCCCAGACAGACAGACGGAGCCCTAGCTCCCATTTATATACTGATGATGATGATGATAATCAGCAGTAATGTAGAACAGTTAGAACACTGGTAAGTTCAGAAAATGACAACACTTTACTGTAATGCAGCCTTTAAAACCAGGAAAAGATGATCTATTGCCATGTGTGTGAGTGCCATGCAGGAACACTGAGACATAATTTGCAGAAAAACATTATTAGATTTGATTATCAATCACTGCTTTAACCTGGTCTGCGCATTTACCTGGTGCACCTCCACACAACTGAAACCCATTTACCTGGTGCACCTCCACACAACTGAAACCCATTTACCTGGTGCACCTCCACACAACTGAAACCCAGGTAGTCGATGATGCAGCGGCCCAGCCACTCGTCGGGTCTCACGCTGAGGATGTCATTGCGGCAGGTGTCCAGGTGTGGCTGGAGGCGTGCCAGCAGGCTGCGGGACAGCAGGTAGCCATAGCCCCCGTGGCAGTATCGTGCCTTCTCCTCCCCGCCGATGAACTCCTCCGCCCTGCCCATGTACAGGTCCTGACCCGCGCTGAGGTGGCCCACCAGCTCGGACAGACGCTCTGCCTGCATGTAGGTGTCGTCCTGGGCGAGGTAGAACCAGTCATAGTCTGAGCCGTAGTGCTGGTGCAGGTGGCGAACTGTCTCGTACATCAGCCAGACGGGGCGGTCGTCGCCGTGGGCGACCACGGTCATGCCGTGGGGCACCTTGGGGCTGCGCAGGCCCGTGAAGAAGAAGGTGCGGTGGAAGTGATGGGCGACTGTGCGGTTCACCGCCACAGCCAGCGTGTTGAGGGTGGCCCGTGAACTCAGCACGCCCACCAGCAGTCGCTCTCTGATGCCCAGCTCAGTGTGAATATAACGAGTCCTGATAGAAAGAAGAAAGAGATAGCGGACATCACAACTAGGGATGCAGCGGTTTCCGGTTTGAAGGTATACCACGGTTTGAAAAACTCACGGTATCAAAACCACTAAGATTTGCCGTCATACCTTCCCCACGGTATCAGCTGTTTCCCCAAAACAAAGTGCCCAGGTCACTTGCAGAGTGCAGCTTACGCGGCCCCTCCCCCTGGCTGCATGCCTACCTAGACTAGAGCACAGTAGCAAGGAGCTGTCCCTGACTGTGTTTACAACCGTGTGTGTGATAAAGCAGGAGAACGCAAGGACCCCCCTGAACTTCCCCCCATCTAAAAAGACGACGTCAGCTGTATGTGGGAATATTTCGGCTATTGTAAAAACACAGATGGCCATAGCCTCAACGCAAGACTCATCAGAATGACTGATGAGTCTCACGTTGAGGCTTTGTCAAATTCAAGGTACATTAAAACGTTGTCTTGCTTCAACATACATACATCGCATTGGACATAAACCATTTCCACCCGCAGGTTTGAGGAGCAGCTAACATAAACATCAGATAAATACTCTCTCTAGGCTAACGTTACCTACTGAGGCAGCTAACATGGCTAATTAGCTAGCTAACACCAGCTATCTTTCTCCTCTAACATTAACGACACGTTAGTTGACTGAGCGAACGTCGCTGTACAGCAGGTCGTTATCAAAACGTATTGCACTGAAGAGAAGTAACATTAGATAATGACGAAAGACTCCTCCAACCTGTCAGTGGAAAATTATGCACAAACTTTGTGTGTGTGTGTGTGTGAGACAGAAACAGGGACAGATGCTCTCTCTGTGTGTGTGTGTGTGTGTGTGTGTGTGTGTGTGTGTGTGTCCTGTGTGAGGAAACAATCATTATTTGTGTGTTCACCCATTACAAAAGAGAAGCGTGTATTTGATATTATTTTGTTTTAGTTTTACATCAGATTAATTAGATTAACTAAATAATTTACATTTATAAGTAAGAACAGTACTATATTACCAAAGCACACACATACTTGCCAGTTAACTGTCATTACAGTTGGAGGTTACATTAACGTGTCTTTATTTTTTCTCAGTCCACAATTCAACAAACTGTTAAAAATAAAATACATTTTGTTCATTGGCATTTGTTATGCCACATTTGACAACACATAGTTCCTCTACATTCTACAGCATTATTTCCCAGTACTTGTAGGACTTGTAGAAAACTTCTTAAACGATTCAATGAGCAGGTTCTTCAAACCCTCTGCTAATTATATGTGCTGTATTCTAGCCAATAATCAGCTTTAGAAGATGACTTGAGACATGAGAAAGAAGATTAGTAAATGTGCATTTGTGGAACAACACTATGTTACAAATGTGTTAGCTATAGTTACATTAAACTAAAAAAAAAACTAAATCTTACTTCTTACATATCTACAGATTTTAAATATTTAAACTCTAGTCTATAGAGGCCAATCAGGCCATTCAAATAGTCTACACTGTGCATCTAGATTCTAGATGCGGATTATTGTAAAATATTTAAATCTAGCCTAAGCCTATTAAATGGGAGAACAAATGTAAAGCTCTTGAAATTAAAGTTTCACTACTTTATTAAGAACAAGCTTTTAGGGTGTAGAATAAATGAATGTGATGGATCCGTAACATGTCCCAATTTGTTCCATTCACATTTCAGTGAAAAACATCTCATGGTGGTTTGGCTGCATGTATACGTGTTCAATGAAAGCCCCTCTATATCCCTGACACAGCAAAGAGCGAGATTTCTCTCAGCAATAATTTTGCACAGCATATAATTTGCACATGTTCACAGTGGTTATGGGGGATGTTTTACCTCCATCATTACCTCTGAGTAGCTACACAACAGTGAAACAGAGGGCTTCCCCGCTCACCTGAGGACTTTCTTGTGTGGTTTGTTAGGGTCTTTGTGATAGGGCACAATGCGTGGTTGGAAGTCTTCATTTCCAGCCCCATCTCTTGAATCTCTCTGAGCTTCTCCTCTGTGACTGCCCAGGAAAATCCCCCCATTGCCCAGTTCATCTCCACAGGAGTCATCCGTGTCCCCCTGGGTCCAGGACACCATCAAGAGGCTCAGACTGCATCCCAAAGACAGCCCCAGGATAAGGGGTAAAGCAGGCCTCAACACGGCCAAAAAGGATGAAAGACGCATATCTAGTAACGTTAACTACAACCTGGACTTGATGAGGCCGCTCTGTTACCGCTTACAACTTTTTTTTTTTTTTTTTTACAAAAGCATTTGACGATGTGCCAAAACTCCTGGTCAAGCTTCAAACTATTTAGCCAAAAATCAACCTATGAAAAGATTTGACAGGATTTGCTGACACACCGACAGAAAATAGCTTGAAATGCCACATCTTGTCTTCTTCCTCAGTTTCTCTTAACCGATTAAGCTAGATGGGTTTTTCTAAGTGAAACTTATGGACTTCATATTCCAGCCAATCAGACATCATGCTACCTTTGGGAGAGATGGGTGATATTACAAGTGTGAGACATACTGTCTATTGTATGTGCAAATTATCGTTTGTTCCTGCGTGATAACATTTAATTGCAAAACACCGCTGTAATGTAACTGCTATCCAACAAGTTTAGTTAACCAGCTTGACATAAATTGGCTCCTGTGTCAACGTTAATTAGCGTACAGTTGGCTAACGCTAACAGTCAGCTACTGTATCGGATATACATTTTAATGATCTTTTGCTCATGCTAATTTTACCTGGTAGCAGGCCAGCCTGGTTAGTGGTTTAAAAACGTCCAATCTATAGCGCGATAAGCCTCACAAGTGTGTACTCATCGCATATAACGATATCGGAGGAAAAAAAACAAGATTATGCTAGCAAGCTAGCATCGTCCATTGTTTTTGTCCAGATATGCCTCTTCGTTGAATCCTCGACGGACCACTTAAAAAAACATGAAGCCCCTTTCATGATGTCGATGCAGCTAAAAAGTCACCAAGCTTTGCCACACGCATGTCGTCCATTTGCTTCTGTTTTGTGACTTCCTCATATTAGACTGCCTCTCAGTGAAGGTTTTTTCCCTCACGTCCTGTTCTGTTCGCCGCATCACCACACTGAGCTCAGCTGAGCTGGAACTGCTTGATGAACTCTGACTGAGACTGTCTAAAGCCAAGGCCGTATAAAGTTAGATAATAAAACGAGTACCACTACCTACATACGCCCCCAGCACTTAACATGTCACACATTAGCATGAAAACTACTAATTTATGTTAACATGACCGCCGACCTGTAATCTAACATTAGGTATCTTGAGTTGAGAAACCCTACAGACACACAGTTCTAATTCTAACGGAAATAGCTGGATATCACGAAGGTCTGCCTGTCCGTCCATACTTAACAGTACTAACGCTATATCTTTCATTATATTGTATCTTTCATTTACTTAATTGGGGATATTGTGTGTCTCCCACTGAGTCAATCCATATGATGCATAAACTAGCAGGACATTTTACTGCAGTCCTAACCTCGCGTCACTGCTAACCACGTCACTGCAGTCCCACGCACGCACGCAGGGGAGTGGGAGGGGCATGTGATTGTCACCGCCCTTCTTGACCATATATAGTCTGTCTGTCTATCTGGCGCTTTTAGCGACATCCACCCGGCGAAAAGTGGACACGAGACATCGCTGTGTGCTCCAGACCAGCATCAGATACCCCGGTAAGAGCGATATTTACGCTGTCTAGGTAGTTACATTTACAATTGTTAACAAATACAACTTGTCGTTGAAATAAATGTGCGTTTGAAAAACATTTAGTCGTCGCGAGGTTAGCCGGTTTAGGACCTTGTAACGTTTTAGCTGGGCCTTGCCTCAAGCTAACGTTAGCATGCGAACGCAGATTAACTAGGCCTGTCAAATGTAGCTAACGTTTGTTAGCTTGGCAAATCGGGGGTAAATTTGAGCTAACGGCGAGCTTATCAAACTTGATATGATGTATATGTATAGCAATGTACCTTACTTTACTAACGCTATTGTGGTGGAGACTGTCATCGGTTAAATTAAGATGAACATAGGATGAGTAAAGAGCCGGATGCTCAATTTCTTAGCGTTAGCTCCCAAGCTAGCAGCCTTTCTAATGAAAAGCCCACAACGTGCAAGCAAGCAGGTGGGGCTGTAATCAATTAAAAATTAGTTTTTGGTTAACGTTAAAACCATTACGTTAACGTCAAAGTAATTACTGAGTGACCATACAGTAGCGTCGTAACGTTAGGTCTTCGGTAATAAAAATAAATAAACCAATGGAAACCTTAACGGAATTAATTGCTAGCAGTCAGCCAGCGTGGGCCCAGTTGCCGGTGTCATGCCGACATATGGACATTGACTGGAAACGTTAGCTCATTGTTCTGCTTTTAATTGCGCTTTTTCTATGTAGTCAAGACGCTTTCAATTTCAAATTTCAGTTGTTTACTGAATAGTGTGTAAATGTGTCTGGTATAATGGGACTGTTATGTAATCTATTTTATTTATTTATTTATTCTCTAGCTACTGAGGAACTGCTGGAATTGCCTTAAGAATTACTGGCAACATAACATGGCATTAAAGAGTGACACTTTTTGTGTATCCCTTTTCCTGATCCCTGGTGTTGTTGAATAGCTTTGAGCAAAAATGCCATCCGACTTGGCCAAGAAGAAGGCAGCGAAGAAGAAGGAGGCTGCCAAGGCCCGCCAGCAGAAGAAGAAACCCGATGAGGAGGAGGAGGAGGAGGAACAAACAGAGACCCAGGAAAATGGAGCTGAGAACAATGGAGCCGAGTACAATGGTGAGAGAAAGATGGAAGGTTAAATTGAATTCCCATTTTATTTTGGGTTGTGAGTTATGGTCCTCAATAATGTCTTTGGGTTAGTCCTAGCATTGATTTAGCATTATCTTGTTTGTTTGTCAAGCAATTGGCACCAGAAACTGTTGTTACTCCTAACTTTTAATAAGTGGCTCTGTTTTTAGAATAATTTGTAGCTCCAAATCTGCACAAAATAGCTAACAGGATTTTGGTTTGGCAGGGATTGCCAATTTGACGAAGGAGCTGGATGAATTTGAGCTGGCGAAGACCGAGGCGCGGGCAGTCACAGGGGTGCTCGCTTCCCACCCCAACAGCACTGATGTCCACATTAGCAGCCTGTCGCTCACCTTCCATGGCCAGGAGCTGCTAGCAGACACCAGCCTGGAGCTCAATTCAGGCAGACGCTATGGGCTCATTGGCCTTAACGGCACAGGTAACAGGGGATTTCAGATTTCCTACAAATGCAGAGTTGGTTGCTTATACTTCCAGTATACAGCATATGCCAGGATATAGCCTGGTGGGGTTGGGAGATTGCCAGTGGGCACCTCCCACCACAGATGTTTGATTTATTTGGTCCATAACATCTCTAGAAGGCTAAATGCCTTCTTCCACACCCAACTTCAACATGAATCGGAACTGTACCTCTACACTATTCTGTCACCACACTTAAAGGAACACTCCGCCCATTTTCAACCAGCTTTGTATCATCAGTAGTATATCAGAAAACTGTAAACGGGTTTGAAGTCTCATTTAATTTGACAGTTATTGAGTGTTAAAGTGTGGACCAGTGACATCACTGGTCCACACTAACTCAAATGACTAACTCAAATCAACTCTCAATAACTGTCAAACTATTCATCATTCATCTAGTTTGACAGTTATTGAGAGTTGATTTGAGTTAATGAGTTATTATTTTAACACTCAATAACTGTCAAAATAAATGACAGACTTCAAAACAGTTTACAGTTTTCTGATATACTACTGATGTTCTAATGATACAAAGCTGGTTGAAAATGGGCGGAGTGTTCCTTTAAGCTTGCACCGGTTTCAAAATATTACACATAAGTGACTTGGCTTGTGGGCAGTAATTTTCCCATTTGAGATGTGGCTGTTTACAGAATGGATTCCTGTTGTTGCATACTCTAATTATTCAATGTATTCTCTACTTCTGTATGCAACTTTTGTCCGTCAGGAAAATCTATGCTGTTGTCGGCAATCGGGCATCGTGAGATTCCCATTCCAGAGCACATAGATATTTACCACTTGACCAGGGAGATGGCTCCCAGCGACAAGACTGCTCTGCAGTGTGTCATGGAGGTGGATGAACAGAGGATCATGTTGGAGAAGGAGGCAGAGAGACTCGCCCACGAGGACTGTGAGTTACCTTGTAACAAACTGCAGGATTTGTACTTAATTATCCCAGTGGGAAATGTAATTGTTACAGCAGCAACACACTTAAAACATGAACAACACAACAGAATGCTAAAATACAGCTAATCTATATATAAAATTGAGTATATGTCATCAGTGATATAATGGGGCACACACAAGGAGGCATTGTGACATCACTGATGCAGTAACATTTAGTAACACAACAGTAACACAAACGCACACAGGCAGGTGAGGGCACGCAGCGCCCGAGCCTAGTATATCACTGTATTTGCCTTTTGAAACAGAAAATTGAACATGTGGTTGCTGCCCCACATTCACTTGGTGCACATTCACTTGGTAGTACAGCTTTGCATCAGTCAAGGTAATATTGAGTGACTATTAATAGTGTGAAATCTCTCTTCTTCACCCATAGCTGAGTGTGAGAAGCTGATGGAGCTGTACGAGCGTCTGGAGGAGCTGGATGCAGATAAGGCGGAAGTGCGAGCCTCACGGATCCTCCACGGTTTGGGCTTCACCGCTGCTATGCAGCAGACGCAACTCAAGGACTTCAGCGGAGGGTGGAGGATGCGTGTTGCTCTGGCCAGGTAAAGGAAGGTTGATTATCATACCATACAATGACAGCATGTGGTACATTGGGGCCTCAATTTCAGCGTGGGTATTGTGCTTAATTGCATCAATTCCTGCAAATCCAGCACTTAGAATGCAGGAAATTCCTGCACACATTTGGCCTATATCTAATAATATTCAACCAATGTCTGCACCGGTGCGGGACGCTGATGCTTTATCAATGGACTGAGTCTGACACACCTGGCGTGCTCCCTCAGTCTCTACAAGGCAACAAGCCCCCCCCCTCTGCTGTGACAGCAGCAAGCAGCTTTTGCTAGCAAAGACAGATTGCAATCAGTGTAGGAAATTAGCCAGGGGCAAGGGCACAAATGACCAAAGAAATTTCAGAATGCCCCTAAAAACTGATCGAGCAGCAAAATTGCCCCCTAGGATGTTGATCATTTTATTTTCATTCAATGCATTTAATTTCCATCTCTATGAACTAGTTGCCAGAAGAAGATGGCAGACAGTGTTGTTCACATTACGCTTTAGCAACTTTGTGCACTAATTGATGTTTTTTTAAGTACACCAAAAAGTTTGTAAATGCCCTCGTTTTTTTTTAAGTGAAGTGGGGGCAAATTTCCCCCCAAAACATAAAAAAAATGTCCTACTCTGATTATAATGTTGTGAACTTGAAGGCATGCAAACATGGGCCAACACTTGCCGTTGTCGCGCAAAAACGACAGTTCTGGACGGAGTGGAGGGAGTGATGCGATGTTTGGAACCTGACCATAGATTGCAGATACGGAGGGGCTGTTAGGTGGACTGCCCTGTAGGGCTGTCAAAATTGCCCCAAAATCATGTTAGAATATTCCTTCTAATAAAAACATATTTGTTCAATTATATTCTAATATATTATATTAATGTTTTTAATTATTATTATTATTATTTTGTGTGTCCTGTCCAGTCCATACAATGGCAATCCAATGCAACAAGAGAGATTATATAACTACTTGGAAAGTTTATTTAAACGGAAAAAACATTTTACCAGTGCGTGAAACAAGAACCTGTGTCTAACATCGCCATCTCTATTATAATTGTTTTACACAGAAAATAATAAATAGTGGTCTTTGGCTATTGTAAGAAAAACTATAAAGGGAAATTCATTGCAACGCAAACAGAAATGCAAAACTTACTCACCATAATGAAACGCCATAATAAAGTGCATGGTGGTAAACGTTATTCCATTATTATACGCCACAAACAAACTATGGTAGGGATTTGTGGCGTTATGTGATATTTAGCCATGTGTCTCCTGTGTAGAAATGACCAATGTAAATGTTCACTATTGTTTAATTGTTCATTATTATCCTTTACTTGTCCAGAGCCTTGTTTATCAAGCCCTTCATGTTGCTACTGGATGAGCCCACGAACCACTTGGATCTGGATGCTTGTGTGTGGTTGGAGGAGGAGCTCAAGTCGTAAGTTGACCCGACCACATCATCTGCATTGGACTACCCTATGATCATCAAGTCGTCGAAAACAATTGCTACCTATTGAGGATCCGGCTCTTTCTTCTCAGGTTCAAGCGAATCCTTGTGCTCATCTCACATTCTCAAGATTTCCTGAATGGTGTGTGCACCAACATCACCCACCTGCATCAGAGGAAACTGAAGTATTACACGGTAAGAACGCTTTGCTTAAACCGCCATCTGCTGTGACCACTACCGACACCAGATTCCAAAATTGATTAGCACAGTAGCAGAAAGCAAACATGCTAAAATGCATTAGCATCTATCTGAATATGTTGCATATATGCACTCCATCATCTGTGATCTCATACAACCATATAAGGAACGTGGGGTGGACTGTTGCAAATTAGGCATGGGTATGCGTGTGCATTGCCCTGTGTAGCAGGTTTGTACTGCCATTGTTGGATGACTAAGCAAATCTATTTTTATTTTGAAGGGTAACTATGACCAGTATGTGAAGACCAGGGAGGAGCTGGAAGAGAACCAGATGAAGCGCTTCAATTGGGAGCAGGACCAGATATCGCACATGAAGGTAAATGGGGGACTCCGTGTGGTGGATATGTTTTACTACACTTAATGGAAATTAATGGAGTGAAACCGTTCCATGTATAGGTCCCCCAAATATGAATGCATCAGCCTGTGACCCCCCCCCCCCCCCCCCCCACAACACACTTTTGATCAGATTTGATCCAGTGAACCCAGTCTGAAAATATTTTTGCCATTGGTCATGATTTGATATATAATTACTTTCTATACTAAAGATGGAGAGGGGGGGATGAATCCTACAGTATGATCAAAATGGCAATTCGTATACATTCTGTCATTGTAATTGCTTCTAATGAGCGAACATATTCCTAAGTTAAATGAGCCTTTCTCTAACACATTGACTGCCAGCCTTTTTTCAATGCTGTAGGTAAGTTCTGCCAGGTTTTTTTTTGAGGATTCTAGGCTCATTTTACAAGAGCAGAGGATTCTTTTCTGTTAGGACTTCGTGAACACCAATCATCTAAAAATAACGAATAGAATGTGTGCTTTCTCTGTCTAAAAGAGTTAGTTTGTAGAGTTAGTACCGTAGTTATGTAAGCATTAGCAGTTGAATACAGCATGGTTTCAGCGTCTGAAAATTTATTCAGAGATAAACGGCTTTTTGTGAAATTCGATAGAACAGTCACTTTAACCATTCATTTTTGGCATCAGTAAGACCTAAACAATAGTTTTGAACAGTAATTTCCTCCATAACAGCAGGAAACTCCCATCTGCTCAACTCCTCCCTCCGTGGGCGTTCTTCTTGGCTGCAGCGCCGTGTCACATACACTTTCCTACCTGTGCAAATGCACTTTCTCATACTCTCGACCTCTCAAATAAATTTCTGAATAGAAATTAAATTACTCTAAATTAGAGCGAAAAAGAAACAAAAAAGAATGGGTTGAAAATCCCATTCTAAAAGCCTTTTATGGCTGTTTCCAATTTGGTGCTATTTTGCAAGGCAAAATTGCCTGCTGCACCACAAGCTTGTCGCCAGTCTCACTGCCCCGCTGCCGCTGTGCGTGTCTGCGTGGCCGCTCCCCGAGGAAGCCCGGCTGGACTCGCCCGCCTCCCGGAGCCCTGGCCGAGAGCTCCGATGAAGCCCCTGCGACTCTGGTCATATTTACGCTGCGTGCCTCAAAGTGTGCTCCATCCGCAATCCACCATGCAAGTTTGACATCCCGCACCGCCAGCAATCAGCGCGAAAACGAAAGTGTTTTCGCCCCATCCATTTTCATGATAATGGCTTCCATGCTGCTGTCTTGGCTTGCTTGGCTCGCAATAGTCTGAGCACATCCACCGTCAAAAAAAAAAAAATCGAAGTCGAAAGTCGTTGGCAGTCAACAGCTGGATATTGAAAACGTGTTAACACGTCGTTGGCAGTCAACGTGTTAACATCTACCTCTGTTCCTACCTCTTCAGAATTACATCGCCAGGTTTGGTCACGGCTCTGCAAAGCTGGCACGACAGGCGCAGAGCAAGGAGAAGACGCTGCAGAAGATGGTGGCGTCAGGTCTGACTGAACGAGTTGTGAGTGACAAGGTACAGTAATGGCAACTC
Source organism: Poromitra crassiceps (assembly GCF_964638095.1). Lineage (NCBI taxonomy): Eukaryota > Metazoa > Chordata > Actinopteri > Beryciformes > Melamphaidae > Poromitra > Poromitra crassiceps. The sequence continues at coordinate 89,323,697 of NC_139624.1, forward strand.
ACCAGTAGGCCAATTACTTCCTCCAAGAAATTGTGATACTGCGATCGCAAATTCAACCAATCACCGCAATATTTTCCCGGGCTTGCAATTTTGCCAAACTCCTCCACAAAAATAGCAAAACAGGTTTCCTCCTCTTGCAGTTTTTGCCAGTTCCCACAATTTTACCTAAAAATACTCGCATAAAACTTCACAAATGGCATCAAAATTTTTGAGAAAAGTGTTAGGTAGCGGGTGGGGGGAGAATCTCAATGTCTTTCCTCAACTTGCAATTGAGGGGGGGGGGGGGGGGTTGCTGGGCGCTGACTTCCGAGTTGTCAAAAACAGATTCACGCTGATCATCAGAGTGTGTGCGCCACAGCGTGCTGTCATGCACAAATCATGAAAGGCAGGAAAATACCAGGGATTTCATTTTAACGTTGCAACCTGAGGGGCAGATATGCGCTGTCGCTATGACGACCAGTTGTGGGCGGAGGGCAGATTGAGCGAGTGCTACTTGGGTTGGAAGCAGACGACTACTCCAGGTAAAGACGAGTACAGCCGACTTGAGACGAGCCGTACCATGCTGCTCCATGTGCTGTAGTGGTACTAAGTCCTTCCTCTGTTCCTCTCTCCCACAGACTCTGTCATTTTGTTTTCCTCCCTGTGGGAAGATCCCCCCTCCTGTTATCATGGTTCAGAATGTGAGCTTCAAATACAGCGACAACGCAGTGAGTAGTCTATTTCAGCATGCATGGTTTGAATGACACTGAAGTATAAATGTATTTCTCAGTCTCACTTATCTACTAATGTGTCCTGTAGCCACACATATATATAAACCTGGAGTTTGGTATTGACTTGGATACACGAGTGGCCTTGGTGGGGCCCAATGGAGCAGGGAAGTCCACACTGCTGAAGCTGCTGATGGGAGAGGTAGGTAGAGGTCCTTTTCCCACATTTACCTGCCCCGCCCCAAGACCAAGAGTGTTCATGAATTCTTATTCTCACCTTTTCTTGCCAGCTCCTACCCACTGATGGCATGATCCGCAAACATTCTCACGTCAAGATTGGCAGATATCACCAGGTAAGACACTGAGCCTGTTGATGGCTCCTTATTAAGCCTGCATGCAGACCTGCCAACCATGCAGCCAGTTTGGCATGAAAGTACGCTGGTATGATTTTGTCGTTAAAACTACGCAAAAGGCGTTGACGCCTGTGAATTCAATTGTGTATGGGTGCACTGGGCAGTAAAATAGTAAATGCATCCCAATCATTCAAATTCACTCAATGGAATTGCAATCCAATTTTCTCTCGCTCTCTCTTTTTTGTTTTTAAGTGCCTATTTATTTTTAATTTTTTAATTGCCCTAAACTGAAGTGACAGCTTAGGCCGTGTGTCCATCTAGCTTCTTTTTCTGACCGTTAAACGCTGGAAGTACGCTGGGGAGCGCTGATCTCAGTGCACAATATGCAAGGAAGCAGTCTGAAAGTAACGTTAGCTCAGTGTGGTAGCTAGCTTGATAGCTGACAGCTAACATTAGCTAACAACACAGTGATTTAACTCAACACTCACCAGAAATATTAAGTGTCTGGCCAATCTGCTCCCACAATTGAGCATTTCTCTGTCTGTTGTGATAGTTTCTCCATATGATTAGTTGCCAGAAAAGGAGCAGCCGACACCAGTGTCTTTCTGAAAAGTTAAAATATTTTAAGCTGGAAGTGCCGGGAGCCGGCGCACAAAAACATGGGAGCGCTGTGAAAATAGACGCTGGGCGCAGCGCACTTTCTCTAGATGTCCGTGTGCGCCCGCATACGCTCTCTCCTCATTGGAAACAACTGAAAAAAGAAGCTAGATGGACACACGGCCTTATATAGTATAAGCCTTATACTAAAAGCATAAGCAGGTGTACTCAAACTTTTGACTTGTGTGTGCCCAAAACACACTGCGGAGCGTCACACACGAGTTGCAACGCTCGGCGCCGGTGTATGGTACTCAAAATATTTTCTCAAGGTTGGCAGGTCTGCTGCATGTTTCAGATTCCAATGGATATTACCCCTTTCATCAACATTATTGGGGAATATTACAGTGAATATGTCCCGTTTCATCAACATGACTGGGCAATATTACAGTATGCCCGAAACGGATCTGTCCAGTTAAAGGAGGAAATTCACACCAAGCCTCATACACGGCAATGCTCTATGCCAGACCCGGGACTGACCTGCATATGAAAGTGGACTTTCTTCATGGTCACTATGGACTGTCGCTTTCTTAAAACATGATCAAATGCAGATTACAGTTTACATCTGACTAACACGGCGGGAGACATGACACTTTCATCTGCTCCTTCTATGGAGAGATGTTTTCTTTGACTTTCAAGCTGTTCTTTTGTAAAAGTTGACATTTTGTTAGCTTCTTTTGTAGCTGCATTTTAAACGCCACCCTCCTATTGTGTGGCTTTTACTTCATACTGGTCTAGAAAAACAAGCCAGGAAGATCTGGCTATCTTGACGGGCCTTCAGCACAATATGATACAGTATCCTGGGCCTCTGGGTAGTGTAGAGGTAAAAGCACTCCTACCACCGCGGAGACCCAGGTTCAATTCCCGGCAGCGGTACTCCGGCTGGGTCAGACACAATTGGTGTCTGCGGGTGGAAAGTCAGTGGGGTATGAGTCCTGGTCGCTCCACTGGTCGGTCGGGGTACCTGTTCGGGGGGAGGGGAACTGGGGGGAATAGTGTGATCGTCTTGCCTATGAAACTCCTCGCGGCCAGTTGTGTTGTGATAGTGTAACAGTTATGTGGTTTTGCATTGTGTTGCAGCATCTGACAGAGCAGCTGGAGCTGGACCTGTCTCCTCTGGAATACATGATGAAGTGTTATCCTGCAATCAAAGAAAAGGAAGAGATGAGGAAGATCATCGGACGCTACGGCCTGACAGGAAAACAGCAGGTAGAAATGAGATGCTTACTAATGGGAAAATTGATTTGTTTGATGTTTGTAAAATTATTTTTAATGGCCAAATTCATGTGCAACTATTCTTCTTATGTCTTACCCTGCAGTTTTAGTTACTGTAATCACTAACCGTTCTAACTATAATCCTCAAACTTCTTCCAGGTCAGTCCGATCAGGAACTTGTCAGATGGTCAGAAGTGCCGGGTTTGCTTTGCCTGGCTGGCCTGGCAGAACCCGCACATGCTGTTCCTTGACGAGCCGACCAATCACCTGGATATAGAGACCATCGACGCCTTGGCAGATGCCATCAAAGAGTTTGATGGCGGCATGATGTTGGTTAGCCACGACTTCAGGCTAATTCAACAGGTATGTTGAGTGCCTATGGCTCCCATCCAGTTTGTCTTAAAGACTAGAAATATTGAGCGCTTTGCGTGCTCATTACTAGTGTGCCTCTCTGCCTCGCACCTTTCACAAACATGCCATGCTCTCATACGCAGCTTGCCCGCTCAACTGGCACATGCACAGTTGAGCGTAACCCCTGGCCTTATAGTAGTGAGACACATTTAATTTACTTAATCCGCTATGGCTAGCACCATTATAATCCCCATCTTCCTGTTCCAGGTGGCTGATGAGATCTGGGTGTGTGAAAAGCAAACCATCACCAAGTGGAATAGGGGCATCCTGGCATACAAGGACCACTTGAAATCCAAGATCGCCAAGCAGCAAGCGCATGACATCTAAAGCAGCATCATCACTCACTTATCTTGCATTATGGATTTGACCTGCGAGCTCCTGAAGGGATGAGCAGTTTTTGCATATCAGGAAATGTCCTGAATTAGAGCTGAAACAATCTCTTACACATCTTATTGGACACGTCTGTTGTACACGATCTATTTCCATCTGTTTGACAACGATGCACCAATTCCCTCTCCCTTCACCTCAGGCTGCACTCTGATTGGCTGATTCACCTGAAGCATCTCAGTGCATTTTGGAATGCATTCCATTGTGCCGTCGTCATAGAAAAAGTTTTATTTTTCCAATGTGATGTTTTACCCTAATATGTATGCAGCTGCTTTTAGGTCTTTTCTGATATTTAAAAGTTCCCCCTCCCGTGTAAAAGAGCAGTTCCGCCTTATTTAACAATAATGTTAATGCAATAAGTGTCTGAATAAATGACAGAATTTGCAAGTCAACACAATATCATGTTTATGGATTTTTGAATAAATACAATGTTCAGATTTAGTAATTTTATTAATTCATCTTTGTTTCAAATGTACTGAATACAGTGCTCCTAATCAAAAGCAGTTTGGGAAAATAAACATTTTACATCTCTAAACAAAAGAGAGCAAAACTTTTCACCATTAAAGTTAATTTTGATTCTGGCATTTGAGCCCCATGGCTGCATAGATCCAACCTCATTTTACAACTGGTCAGGGTTCCTACACAATTATGATATTTGATTTGAGTATTTTCCAGGTCTGGAAAAGTATGAAAAAAGGTGACTTCATTTTTCTAAATAATTAAATTCTGAATTTAGACTAATTGACAATACAAGTAAGTGTTTTATCATGGCATCAGAATGTAACACAGTTGGATTTTGAAACCACTTAATAAATTAGTTAAACATCTTAAAACCAAAATCGGTCTCACTCCCGGGGAGTCAAAATATACCGATTTGTCATACACACACACCATTATTGCCGACACGAAAGGTAATATGTCGACGGACCATCTGGAGGTCTTGACATAACAGTCTGATGTTTAAGTAGATCAAAATTGTTTGACATCTGGTTCGAATCCCGAGCCACACCATAACCCCAACCAAGTTGCTTTGTTGCCTAAACCTAACCATTGTTTTACTTACCTAAACCTAGAGCTGGGCAGTAATTCAATATTATCGTTTAACATCTTTAAGTGGAATCATATTGTGATATGAAGATATTTTAATATGACACTTTTCTGATGTCTAAATTGATGAAAAGCAAATTTTATATATCACCCAGCCCTACATCTCACATGTGGCTTTGATTTAGCCCACTTGTAGAAAATACAGACATACAGTATCGTGTCACTGTTCAGCGTAAAAATACCGATATAAGATGCCAGCAGTGATGCTTCTTTATCATCAGTAGTTTGAACACTGATAGAAATAAGCTGATGGAGATTGGACAGTCCCTGGCTCTAGCTCAGTGAGATAAACAGCTGCTTAATGTGTAGTTGTTCACTAGTTCAAATCCCACCTATCTTAGTCTTATGCTTTCAAATCAGATGTCAAAGCCGACAGTCTAACCTCAATACTGGACAACAATCAAACTATCTGATCCACTGGGTCATGCTTCTGAAGACAGGCTTTCCTAGTGTAGCGGTAGATTCCCTGCCTACCAACACGAGGGTCGCAGGTTCGCGCCACCCCGTTACCTCCGGCTTGGTCGGGCATCCATACAGGCACAATTGGCTGTGTCTGCGGGTGGGAAGCTGGATTAAGGATATGTGTCCTGGTTGCTGCACTAGCGCCGCCTCTGGTCGATCGGGGTGCCTGTTCGGGGTGGAAGGGAACTGGTGGGAATAGCGTGATCCTCCCACGTGCTACGTCCTGCCGGTGAAGCAAGCTCCCCGCTGTCATGTGAAAAGAAGTGGCTGGCAACTGTGCATGTGTCGGAGGAAGAAGGGTGCTAGTCTACGGCTCTCCCCAGATCGGCAGAGGGACTGGAGCAGTGTCTGGGGCAGCAGGGGGAAATTGGCTAAGTACAATTGGGGGGAAAATCAGAAAAAAAGACAGTATTTCCTCAGAGAATTTCACTCTTTCCTCTGGCTGTCTCCATTCAAAACTGACTGAGGCCTGACTACAACCTCAAAACTGACTAAAGCTTGAACCCACAACCTCAAAAGTGCCAGCCAGCAATCAAACTGAGCCACTGGGACACACTTAAGACAGGTTTTTCTCAGAGCATTTCAGTCTTTCGTCTGGCCGTCTCCGTTCAAAACTTACTGCAGCTTTTTATGAATGCAGTGAGGATTTATGGAGAGACAATATCCTTTAGAGCCGTGGTTCTGAACCTTTTTGAGTCGCGTCCCCCAAAAACCTTGAGGGTAGGTTTCGTGACCCCCCCTCCCACCGCGAGCCCAACCAGACAACTTCCTAGTGCGCACGCATTCACACACTGATTCACTCACTCACTGAAATCTTTTTTATACAGTTTAGTTTATATAGCTTTATATACAGCACATTAAATCATTGGTATGGGAGATTTAATCATGGGAGAAAAATATTTTTATTTTTTTACAATCAACCCCCCCCCCCCCCCCCCCAAATAATCTTGCAACCCCCCGTGGGGTCCCGACCCCCAGGTTGAGAAGCACTGCTTTATAGCTCTGAGTCTGACATGTTACAATCTGTATGTTTTGACTACTGCAGCAGTGTGACCCTGTAGAGCAGGGGTGTGAAAATAGTGGCGGAATAGTGGGAGGGGATAGAATGGGTACTATGCTTTAGAATAGTGGGGGAAGGGGGGAAGAGGAGAGAGGGAGAGCAGGGGGATGTGGGGGAGGAGAGGGCAGGGAGAGGGAGGGGGTGGGGAGAAAATGGGAAATGTGGGGGAGGAGAGAACGGAGAAGGAGAGGTGGGAGGGTGCAGGGGAGGGAGAGCAGGAGGAATGTGAGAGAGGAGAGAGCAGGAAGTGGCAGGGAATGGGGAAAATTGGGGAGAAGAGGAGAAGGGGAAGGAGCAGAGGAGGGGAGAAAGAGGAGAGAGCAGGAGAAGGATGTGGGGGTGGGGAGAGCGGTGGGATGTGGGGGAGGAGAGAGCATGGAAAGAGAGGAGGTGGGGGGGGGGGATGGGAAATGTGGGAGAGGAGAGAACAGGAAGGGGGAAGTGGGGAAGGAGCAGGGGGAGGGGGAAAGAGAAAGAGAGGGGGGGGGAGAAGATCAGACAAACTGACTACTCTAGACATTAACCAGAGCTAACTGGGACATAGGGGATCTAGCTAATCTACAGCCTAGTCTGGCCTGTCCTATTCTGCTCTAGTCTGATCTTAGCCTGAACACTATAACAGGTCTACAGCCTATAGATAGGATGGTATCATCACCTGTTTTAAAGTCTTTTCGAAAAGATTTTAAAACAGGTCTGTTACAAAGACTGCATCAACATCAATTCGCCGGGCGACATTCGAGGCATATGCTAGGCCTTTGGGCCCAGCTAGGTCCCTGGATGACATTTCAGTGATGACATCATCACCGCGTCTATGACATCACAAGGCAATCTGTGACATCAGACAGCATTGGCGTTCCTGACCAATGATGTCATAACCAGACAATGCTAGACTAATAGGCAACATGATACCTGCTCTATCAAAATCAGTTACACTGACCCCAGAACACATTTTGAGTTTTATAGACTGTTGGAAAGAGAAGAATGTAAGATTTCTGGTGATATCAAAAATTATCTTTGGACTCTGAAGATTGAGTGAGATGCATCCCTTTATGTCTTGACTGTTTCCAAACTATGTTTTTGAGAAAAACGGCCTTGAAGTTTGACAAAGTAAGCTAGTTCTGCTTGTCACTCTACATTTATGAGCTTCAAAACTATATTTAATGTTTGAATTTCACAATAATCTTTACAGAGAATGAAAGCCAAGGCTTTATTTTGCTAAAATCTGGTGAAACCCCAAAACAGCCAAAATCAATGTTTTTTCATAAAATCACATTTCTACAGAAACGGGCCTGAGCTACATGTGACTGATTTGGTCAGAGCAGGTCACATATCATCAGACAAGTATGACATCATCACTGACCACATCAAAATTGATGTGTGACCTGATCGGCAGTGTGCGAGCGAGGGCTATAAGTAGCACACGCTCCAGGTCCACAGAGTTCTGGGTTCAATGCCCAAGAGAGCAGGACAGAAACCATGAGGATGATCCTGATATCTACAGGCGTCCGATACGGAAGAGGATTCAGGAGGCCGAACAGGAAAGACAAAACAGGCATAGTTGGTGGTTTCAACCACCCAATAAGACATCAGGAGGTGCTGGCCAACACCCAGTTGGCCAGCAGGTTAAGAACGGCATTAGCTCGGGAGGTAGAGCAGGTCGGCCAATGACTCAAGGGTTGGCGGTTCGAATCCCGCTCCCTCCCAGCTGTTGTCGTTGTGTCCTTGGGCAAGACACTTAACCCTCATTGCCTCATATGAATGGGTATGAATGTCTATGAATGTTGGTGGTGGTCGGAGGGGCCGTAGGCGCGAAATGGCTGCCACGCTTCCGTCAGTCTTCCCCAGGGCAGCTGTGGCTACATCACCCGTAGCTTACCACCACTGGTACGAATGGTGTGAATGAATAATGATTCCTGTGAAGCGCTTTGGGTGTCTAGAAAAGCGCTATATAAATCCAATCATTATTATTATTATTATTATAAGGTAGAGGGGCCTCCTTCATACTCTCACGAGTGTGCCTATGACATTGCGAGCTTCGAGATCTGAGCCAGGTTCATACCTACAAGAAGAGGAGGTGAGTACGTTGAACCCGCTAACCCCAGAGAGGGTCCCCTTGATCGCCACAGGTGGATTTGGATTCTGCGCTGTGCCCGACCAAACCTCTAACATACTCTGAATGCAAACGAGAGTCTGGGCCTTTCAAACCCATAAGGAACTCTAAAACAAGGTCAGTTATTTGTTTATAAAGATTTCTTTGTTTCTCTCAAAAAAGGCATAAAAAACATTGGTATCGGCTATCGGCCAAATTGTTATTTTATATATCGTATCGGCCCAGAATTTTGCAATCGGTGCATCCCTACTGGGCACCCATAAAACCCACCCTCAGTCACACAAAAAATGAATTCAAACCGGCTGTAAAGATGGTCAGATACATTTATTAAATATGGTTCTTTCCACAGGCAAGATCCAAAAAAAAGGAAATAAAGTGTTTTATTTAGAATAGGATAAAAATAGCCAACAGTTATTTGTTTTGTGTGAGAATCCTGAGCAGAAGGCCTCATCCCCCATGAGTCTCACGACAGAAAAGCATGGAGGTCATTCACGTATATTTCATAAATCCATCTCTCTTCATACATTGAGTTAAAGCAGATTAAAAGTGAATCTTCTATACACATCGTCTCCAGTAAAGGGGCATTCTGTACAGTGTAGTTGGTGTTTACAGTGTGTATCTACACGTGATATGTTACAGTTTGGGTATGTTTCAGATTGCCTAGACCACAGTCAGCATGGGACTAAGTTGCTTGCATATGATATTGGATATTGGATTGATATAAAGTATTGTGAACAGGCTTCGTTTTGCGGGCGCACACCTCTCCAGGTGCTGCTGAATCTAGCAACTGGCTGCGATGAAGGCGACCTGAAACGTCCCCTCTATTTCTGATAAGAACAAAGGCATCACAGATTTCCATCAATGGAGTGGTGGCTCTGTGTAATTAATTATAATAATTAAGTACTTTATTTAGTTTTCATTTCCTTTATACAATGAATATTCACATACACAGTAAAAATTTTCTTTGATTACAGATTTTTGTTCAAAAGGAAGCACATTATGCAGTTTTGACTTCGCTCAATTGCTGGCTCCTTTTGCCACACAGTTAACGTTCCTCTTTACTCTGACTTGTTGTCCTGCCTTGCATGTCATCTGCTGGCACAGCTGAACAGATGTCATATACATGACTGATAGCTTGACTGATCACATGAGATCCTCCTTGAAAAAAGTCTAACAGCCTGCTGCTGTTTGTAGTGGTCTGAACCCACAAGGCTGGAGGAAACGTAAGGTTACTGTCGTAAACCCGGTTACCTGATAAACGAGTGAGGTATCTCACTAGGGGAAGCGGCTTCAGCGGTGACCAATCCTGGAAGCTCCAATAACCCCACATTGTCAACCGACAGACCAATCATATTTGAGATGCACGGGCCAGCCCCTCCCCCTATAAGGGCCAACTAGTCTGGGGCCAAAAGCATAGCACCACGTCATCCGGCGGATGATGCCGGGAACGGCTCCAAAAAAACAATTCTGCTCTGAAAACAGGGCATCATAATAACGCAAATAAATGTGACGCGCATTATCTAGCTATGTAGCTACAAAAATAAAGTGAACTAACACCATATAAAACCATCCTTCTATGGGGGACATGTCCTGGAAGAGCTCACTCAGCCTGGGAGGCTGTAAGCATGGTGATGACATTTAAGTTAATTACCGATTGATTGAGCTACTGATTTGTACTGTGAAGACATCTGCTTTCTAAACACATCTAAATCTAGGACAATCTCAATTCTGAGAAGGGGTCATTTTCAAGATGGCGGCTGCCTGGAGCTTAAAATGGCTACATCTCATTTTACTATTCAACCATCTTAAAAATGAGCCCTTTCCACAATTTAGATTTTCCTAGATTTTTAGTAGATTATTTAACATCCCCATAGTACCAGAATCCACTGAAAAAACCTTTATATCAATTTGTTCAGGGTTATTTGCTATTTTTTATTAATATAGTGACTGGCCTAACTAATGGGTTAGTTTTATGCAAATTTGCATATTTAAACATAACATTTCAGACAACTTGTAATACAAAATATATTGTCTTAATGTAACTAATCAAGTTTCATGATATCTATTAGTTAAAATTTTGTTGGTCAATTCCCAGAGGCATTGGCCAAACTCAGGAAGACCATCACAGGGCTACAGGTACACCATACTATGACTAGAGACAGTTTTAGGATATCTTCTAAAAAAGAAACTGTACAAATTGCTCTAGATACTTTCAGAATAGCATTTTTTCTTTGTGGGAAAAACAAAGAAAAAAAGAACAGCTGAGGGGCTAGTATGATCTTCACAGCTGGAAGCGAGAATAAGAGGTGCAAGGCTCTGTCAGGCTGGCCCGTACACCTCAAACATGATTGGTCTGTCGCTTGACAGACATGGTGTTATTTGAGCTTCCATGATTGGTCAACGCTGAAGGCAATTCCCATACTGAGATACCAAGCAAGTTTTGAAAAAGAACATCAAGACAGAATGGCCTGCCATTGCCAATGCCATAACTTTTGTTGTTGCTTTTAGAACATTGAAAGAATAAGCACCAGAGTTGTTGGTTAGAAAACGGCAGAGTTAAAGACTTCACATTTTGAAGGAGAGAGCATGTCACTTGAAGCGCAAAAGTAAAGTAAAGTAAAAAGCACTGAAAGGAAATCTGCACAGAAAAAGACGACCTAGAGCGAAGCAACACATCATCGGGCTCGCTGCTGTGGAGGCGACTGGACAGGTTATTTCCACAAGTTGTTCCATTTGGTCTGTGGCACAACATGGAGATTCAGAATCATCATTTTTGTATGGGATTTTTCCCCCCCGAGAACAGCCGCCACTTTGCTTGCTCATCCATACAAAATGTAATTAAAACTAAAACAAACAAACACAATTACACTGAACATGGGATTAAAGGGATAGTTCGGATTTGTGATGTTGGGTTGTATGAGGTAGGCTACTTGCCAACAGTCAGTGTACTTACTACATGCAGTAGAATGCAGCCAGCGCGGTCAGGCAAGTAGAGCTGTCTGCTGAGTGTGAACAGGGTCACAGGCAAAAACATAAAAAGCAACAGGAAAACAAAACAAAACGCCTCCATACTGGTCACCTCTCCACAAGCCCTGAGATGCCTAGTTGACTTGAAATGTCATTTTCACCCTATTTTTAGCATAAATCTGCACTGTAGCCAGGGGCTGGAATTACTAAAGTGGGGTGCTGCTCCACCTGATACAGTGCAGATTCAAGCGGGGGGAAAAGGGTGTAAATGACATCTTTTCAAGTCAACTTGGCATCTCAGGGCTTGTGGAGACTTGGATTACGGCAGGTGAGTAGTATGGAGGCATTTTGTTTCTTTCCCCCCCGTCTTTTACATATTTGCTCGGGACTCTGTTCACACTCAGCAGACAGCTCTACTTCCCTGATGCGGCCGTATCCATGTCACTTGAGCAATTGTGCATTATGACATCACTGATGATATCATAGGCATTGTGGGCACTGTTTGTTTAAATTTTTGTCGCACTGATGATGACACAATATCTATGACATCATTATTGACAAAAAACCATCTTATGACATGACTGATGATGGGAGGTGGACGTATCTGGAGCAGAGATAGATAAAATACTGAGGGACAGAAGGTAGGGAAACAGTGGATGGATGAATCCAGAAGGAGGCGGTAATGCAACATAAAGGTTGCAAACTGCCATAAAACACCACAGAAGAACTGATGATGATGTCATAGGTGTCACTCGAGCAATTGTGGTTTTTGGTTACACTCCGCAATTGTGACATCACTGATGATGTCATAGACATTGTGACATCATTGTGATGTCATCAGTGAGTGATGTCATCAGTCATGCAAAGTTGGGCAATAGACCCTTTTCACTGGGGCCATTTTGTGTCGAAAAGGCAGACTAAACACAGGTGCAAGCAAAACACTAATGAGGGTTTCCAAATTCCAATCATGGAAGTTTGAAACCCTCATTAGTGTTTTGCTTGCACCTGTGTTTACCCTGCCTTTTTGACACAAAATGGCCCCCATGAGAAGGGTCTACTGTGCAGCTGCGCATGCCAATAGAGCAGGCGAGGCCACGCAGCAGCCGAGCAGTGTATGCGAGCTGCAGGGCGGGTGAGCCTAGGAATCGAGGAATCGAGCGCGCGAGATGCCTAGTTTCTCCAAACTGGGACTGTGCTGGCTGTATTCTACTGCATGTAGTACACTGACTGTTGGCAAGTACCTCATACAACCCCACATCAAAAAATCCGAACTATCCCTTTAATAAATTAAATGAAGTAGTGAGGAAGAAGAGAAGCAAGGTGAAGCACTAAGGCAAGTTCCAGCTCAGCTACACTGCAGTTGACTGAGCAGCCAGATATCAGATACATAGTGGATACAACAGCTTTTTTTGTTACATCTCAGGGCTCGAGACCTGAAGGTTTTTGATGCAGCATCTTTAGATTAGCATGCACTGGAGTGACACGTAACCACGTTGTCCAGTGGTACTGCGTCCACCGGTCAGTTTTTTTAACACAATAAAGACATAGAAAATCTGTATATTATATGATCTCTTTATTTATTGCACCAAAATTTCAGTTTCCAATTGAAACCAGTGATTGAATGATACCCACTCACTATAAACCATAGACACAGATAAGTCAGTAATACTACAGGAATATTAGTGTTTTTGCACTGTGTTTTTAGGCTGCATTTTAGCCTATCTTGTTTTCTCTGGGTTTGTTTGGTCTGGAGTCTAGTTTGTTATCTATCTTATTAGCTCTATAAATGAATATAACCTAAAGTCACCTTTTTATTGTTCCAGGAGGTCAGTGTCCTGACTGAAGCCACAGAATGAAATGAAAAGAATGCGACATAACCTTCTCAAAGTGCCAAGCAGCACATCACAAACTACATAGTGTGTAGTTTAGTGCCTCTATTATCCTTTATGGCTCTTAAACAAATAAAATAAACTCACAGACAAGACCTCGTAAGCTGTTGCTCTGAGGAAAATATCAAAAAGGGATATTTTGGTTAATGTACATAAGATGATAGGGCTGTACCGAATATCATTTTTCCCCACATTCAAATATTCGATTAAGGTTTTACACGAATATTCGAGTGTCTGCCGTGACGTCATCATAAAAAATAAAACAAAAACACAAAGATTTTGCCTGTATTTGGAGCATTATTTAGCGCCCTTCTCAACAAGCTCGCATGACATGTTTGGTACCAATAGATGCCTTAGATCTTCTATAGTTTCATATTATACCAGTAGTTTCACTCTACCTTTAAAAATGATCCTGCTAGGGCCGAGGGCCGAGGACGCCCCCCTCCCCCCCCCCCCTTCTTCTGGATGCAGTGTGCAGCATTCAAATGTTGATTCCCCTCCCTCCCGAAGGTGAACATTATGAATGAATCAATGTCTGAACTATTCGGTACAGCCCTATAAGATAGTAGCATCATTTTGCTCTCTGATATGCTTTTTGCATTTCTTGTCGTTGTCTTTTTGAATTGTGATGCATTTCCCCACAATTCAATGTTTAAAGGAAACTTGCCACTGGAGACTAAGACAAAATGAATACCTGCCATGCAGTCGCCCTGGTGTGCACTTCGCCTATCCTGCTGCTCTGAGATCTGGCAGCTGGCTGCAGTCTAGCTGGCTTGGAATGAGCCCAGAGTCTCTGGCATAAACTTGTTGTCGTTTACCTGTGTTTTTAATGCATTGGTTAACATCAACAAATATGAAAATAACAAAATCAACAATGTATTTGCTCTACTCCTGTTAGTTTCTGACTACCCACATACCATTTCTTAGCCATGAACCCGGAAGTCATTGGCTACAATTGTAAGCTAAAAACATTGAAATACAGCTCACAAAGTTTCAATTTTAACTAGAACGACCGCACCGCGGATATATACCTCTGCCAACAAGTGAGCAGTTGACATCCATGTCTGTCCAGACTTTGACGTTTGAGCCAAATGTGAAGAAATTCCGTCAAGGCGTTACTGAGATATCGGGTTAACAAGCTTGAAAATGCTGTTCGTGAGGTCACAGTGACCTTGACCTTTGACCACCAAAATCTAATCAGTTCATCCTTGAGGTCCAAGTGGACGTTTGAGCCAAATGTGACAAAATTCCGTCAAGGCGTTCCTGAGATATCGCATTAACGATCTAGAAAATGGCGTGACCTTGAACTTTGACATTTGACCACCAAAATGTAATCGGTCCATCCTTGAGTCCAAGTGGACGTTTGAGCCAAATTTGACTAAATTCCATTTGGCGTTCCTGAGGTATCGTGTTGACGAAAAATCGGACGGACGGACAACCCGAAACCACAATGCCTCCGGCTCGGCTATCGCCGGTTGAGGCATACAAATCAGGAACTGTTACCACACAAAGTCAGACTATTGTTAGGCCTAGTTGTTACCTAAATCAAATTCAATTAAAATTGGAACAAATTCTTCATTACGCCGGGGACTATTTTCGGTGCTATGGAACTACTTTCCTGACATGAAAAATGTGTTTACAGCCGGTTTGAGGAAAAAGTCGGCTGGCCCGGTGCATTGATGATACAATATGCTGCCCAGAACAACGGCGTGGCTCTGCGACGTGTTATTCACTTTTTTATTTATTAATATATACATGATGGAGTTCCATGGCTGCTGGGACATGGCTTGATAGGCTTCAGTGATTTTGTTGTTTTCATAGGATTTGTTGATGGTAAGCAATGCATTAAAAAACACCAACCATATTCTTTAAGCTTCCTCACCTTCCTGGCCTGAACCATGAACACTGCTGCCACGATACACACCCACACACTATTCACTGCATCTCCAGACACGCCAATATTTTCCTTGAGTCCCCGTGTTCTCTTGGTCGTAGACCTCCTCCAAAAAACGTTAAGAGAGAGGCTGTGAGGGCGGCACCCAAGTTCAAGTCTTGCTTTTCTTTACTGGTGTCTTTATCCAAATAGGAGGAGTAGATGACCCCTTAAAGGCCTTCAATCCGTAATATGAGCTGAAAAGAAGAAAGGGTCATTCTCTGTTTCATATCTTTGTGCAGAACACTGGTCTTTTCTTCTTTTTTATGATGATGGTAAAAGCTGCAACACTGACAGAGGAATAGCAGTCCATGCCCAAATGACTTTGTGTGTGTGTGTGTGTGTGTGTGTGTGTGTGTGTGTGCAGTCTTTTCTGCAGCCTTTTCTTCTTCTTCTTCTTCTTCGGAGGCAGCCATGCAAGCGCGCAGCAACAATTACTATGGGTCCAACGGGAGGGGGGGGGGGGGGATCTCAGGCACTGGACCCCGACACTACACTCACCCTTTAAAAGCTCTATAGAACTAGAGCTGTAAAAAGAAGGTTTCGCTTCAACTATAAAATCCTCTCAAGAACACTTTCAGTCTCTTTTTAAAAACCCAGTCGGGAGAGGGGGGGAAATAAAAAATATATCGTCATCCATTATTTCCATTTTTAAAACGCTGAAATGCTTGCATATTTCATGATGGGGTATAATATAATATATAGGGGTTGGAAGGAAAGGGAATGCTGCAAAAATGATGCTGCAAATTAAGATTTGGTTCAAAATGACAAAATAGCTTATATACATTGGTAGTTATCTGTGCAATTCTTCCTTTTGTGTTTGTTTTACTTGGCTTGATAAACAGCAGTAGAGGGAGGAGGAGAGATACAGGAGGACTCCTCTCTCTCTCTACTCTTGGCCAAATCCTTCCGTTTCCTCGATGGCAAACAGCAGCTTCTCTTTCAGCTGTTCAAAGCTTTTGTAAGGGGGCAAGTCCAGCCGGTTAAAGCTAAAAAGACAAGAGGGGGGACAGAAGATTAGCATTAGAGGGACAAGAGGTTGACTATATCAGTGTTTCACATACAGTGATAACATTCTAGCAGCCTGCCCAGGTACATTAACCACCTAAGTAAACATTGGGTCCATTTTTATTTGTTTGTAATTAGCTCTATGTCTATTTGCTTTATAAAACTAGTTATTATATGATGGGAATATAATAGTCAGCTAAGGTTGCAGTAGCAAGTTAGCTAATGCCCCATTAGTGTGACAGACTTGCTTTAAATAAGTTCATTGATTTTGGACCTATATATAATTAGTCTCTCACCTACCTACAGTACTTGGACCAACAGATAATACATACCGTAATCAATATTACAGGTATGCAAGGGACAAATTATATTTAGATCCAAAATCAATGAACTTATTCTGTTAAGCCACTTTCAGACATGAACTCTGGATTATCTCAAGGTAGCTCAGGAAAAGCATTCCCCGGGCATTACCTGGAGTGTATCCTTTCAGACAAGAGGCATTGTTGCTTTCACACATGAGGAACATCTCCGGTGTAGAGTGTGTGTGGAGGAGGGGAGGGGGTGGGAGAGGGGTAGGTGGAGAGTAGACGTTGCGGTGTGCTGTAGTGTGCTGAAGGAACTGCAGTGTTTATGTGAGGCAGGCTACATCAGAGATATGTATTTCAGAAAGCAATTCTCCACACCATGAAAAATCTACGCATTATTCAGGCGAAAACGTGGGGTGGCGATGTGCCAAATAGTGAGTGCCTGTTTGCACATCGCACAAAAGTCGTCTGTCAAATAGTGATTGCGGTTAAATGTTAAATGCTGGAAAAGGCAATTTTACAGCCAGGTTGCCAATCTATAATGCAACACTATCATCTTTTTCATCATTCATCTCATCATTTTTATGATACAAGACAGACAGGTAGACCGGGAGAAACCATTCAAGTGAGGTGTTTTCAGCACTTTGCACTTGATGAAATCTATGCATCTGGCCGTGAGTTTGGTCGTTTAATTAATTTATATGTGTGAATAATTAATTAATATGCGTGAACGTTAATAGCGGGCACTTATCACCCAATAGCCTAATGCAGCACTATCATCTTCTTTGTTGCATTTTCACTTTCAAACCTCAACCTGGCAAATGGAGGGAAATAAATGATTCAGCCACATACTGTAACTACATCTATTCATGAAATTAAATAGCACAGGGATTTTTATGTTATTTTCATTTATTTATTTTTTCTGATTTCCCCCCCATTTTCTCCCCAATTGTACTTGGAAAATGATTGCTTTACTTTTCATCTCTCTCCTCCCCCCCCCCCCGAAATCATTTGAAATGCACCCTGTCAACGCTGTTAAAATGTTGTTGTTGTGTTGAAATGAAACAGTGGTTCTCAACTGGTGTAGCCTCAGGACCCACTATTTTCCTTGTCATGAATCGCGACCCAAATTTCAGATTTTTTTTAAACCACTAAAAAAATTTGCACAAAAAATAGCGCATTAATTTAATACACAATGCCTTCATGCACTGTTACAAACCTCAAATGAACAAAAAAGTGCAACAGAAGTGCAACTAGGGCTAAAAACCAATTGAAATAAGGCAGACTTGAATTACAGGCCTATATGTTTTCAAATTTAAACAAGTCAAACTGGTCATGCTCAGAAAGTCTTATTTGAACTGTATGAAATATGAAATAAAAGGCAGACTTATCTTGAATTACATGCCTATATGTTTTTAAACAAGTTAATAATAATAATAATAATAATAATAATAATAATAATAATAATAATAATAATAAAACAAGTTAACCTGGTCATGCTAATCCAGTTTCAATAGTCTGAATTTAACTAATATGAAATAAAAAGGCAGACCTTTCTTGAATCACAGGCAGGCTATATGCTTTTTAGTTAAACTGGTCATAACTTTTAATTAAACTGGGGCCATGCTAATCCAGTTTCAATCATCTGAATTGAACTCAAATTAAATATGAAATGAAAAGGCAGACTTCTCTTGAATTACAGGCAGAGCATATGCTTCAGCTTGTTAAACAAGTAAAACTGGTCAGGCTAATCCAGTTTCAATAATCTGAATTTAACTCAAATGAAATATGAAAAAAAAAAAAAAGAAAAAAAAAATTGGCCAATCAAAACGGCCCCGCGACCCACCAGTTGAGAAACGCTGACCTAGAAGAGTTCATGTTTGCTTCCCTGACTAACTATAACTGTGTCAGTGCGTGTCCACTCTGGTCTGCTTGACTTCAAGCCGTGCGCAGCGCATGCAACCCCGCTAGAGATAGGAATAGTCCATTCATCTGTAGAGCACGGGGGTATCATCAATTGAAAAAAAAAATCAATCGAGCACCAATTATGTGCATATTTGCACATAATTTTGAGATTTATTCAGTTAGAATAATGACAATTTTACATGTTTCATAATAAATCTATAGCTGTCGGAGTCCCCTTTTAGTTGATAGCACCAGGCAGCTCAATTTAACCCATTTGTCACAAAATCCCATGGCACACCTGGACTTGCCTCACGGCACACAATTCGGGAACCACTGAATTAGATTATTCTTGCTAACTTCATCGTGCACCGCTTAGACCGCTTAACTCCGACTGTAAAATCATGTAAATTCACTGCCTATTTAACACTTATTTAACTCTGACTGTAAATTCATGTAAATTAATATTTTATGCCTACTGGACACTTCTCCACACATATATTGTATATATTGGACTGCACTTGCAATGTTGTGATTGTCTTTTTGTTGTTTTTCCCATTACTTTAACCGTATAAGACAAATTCCTCGTATGTAGTCTTGCATACTGTGGCAATAAATGTGATTCTGATTAAATTGTGTTCATACATACACCGCCACCTGGGTAACATCTACTGTAGATCGGTGATTGCCAAAGTGTGGGCTGTGGAGGTACTGCAGGTGGGCCGCAAGGAGCTATATATATATATATATATATATATATATATATATATATATATGTATATATATATATATATATATACATACATACATGCTGGATATACATGCTGGAACTTGGCGCTAATGGTGTTAGCATACTCCATCCACATACATGAAACAGTTAGCATTTGAGCTAACGCATTGTAACATTGTAACAGCAACATTACTAATGTGAGCCTGCGAGCTTTCAAACCATGTTAGGCTAATTTTAATTAAATCTAGCTATAAAGCAAAGAAAATTGCAGTGCATTGTTTGGATAGTGGTAGGAAGTGAAATGCGGGTGCATTTTCTTTTCAAAATCACCTGCCAAATCCCACTTTAACCCCTGTGCAGTATTTCTGATGAGTAAGGGGGAGGAGATGTTGGCAATCTGGCTTTTGGGTATTTTGCAGATTTTTTTTGTATGTGGATGAATTATTAATTTGCCATATGCCCAAGTTCACATGCTCTGTTAATGAAATAAATATATATAGGGAAATACATCATCTTAGTCGTGTGTGCTGATCAGAGTTGTGATAGACCCTTTTCACGGGGGCCATTTTGTGTCAAAAAGGCAGAATAAACACAGGTGCAAGCAAAACACTAATCAATCATGGAAGTTTGAAACCCTCATTAGTGTTTTGCTTGTACCTGTGTTTACCCTGTCTTTTCCACACAAAATGGCCCCGTGAGAAGGGTCTATTAAAGGGTTCGGTGGGCCTTGGAGGATTTTCAGATTTCAAAGTGGGCCCCGGCATTCTTAAGTTTGGGAACCCCTGATCTAGATAACTCCTGAATTCCAGGGCATGTCTGAAAGGGGCTTTAGACTTGCTATATGAAATGCAATAAAAAATGCAACTACTTCAATATGTACAAACACTATTTCAAATTGATTCATCTGATTAAAACAACTGTGAAGCCCATCATTATTGGAATAAAGGACATTTCACATAATCAACCGCCAACCCGTGGCAAACACTGTATTTACTAGCGATATTTAGGAACACCTGGGCAAAATGCTAGTGTGTGTGGGGGGACGTAGATCAGAACTAGAGTAGCCCACTCACCATGTATGGCTCCGAGGAAGCCAGGTATCCTTCCCCACCTTCTCAATGCAGAACTTCTGGGGCCCGTTACTCCCTACACAGAAAAACAAGATGAGATGAGAGGTGAGACGACAGAACAATGTACGTGTTGTGGCATCCTGACGCCACTAGAGGGAGCCATTGGCAAGCTTAAGCTGCTTGGGCAGGTTAAGAGAAGGGTAGTGTTATTGGCCTGGCCCCGGTTAGCTGTTTTCCTCATGGAGAGTTAGCTACAGGTGTGTTGCATGACTTGCATCACACTAATGAGGAG
Source organism: Poromitra crassiceps (assembly GCF_964638095.1). Taxonomy (NCBI): domain Eukaryota; kingdom Metazoa; phylum Chordata; class Actinopteri; order Beryciformes; family Melamphaidae; genus Poromitra; species Poromitra crassiceps. The sequence continues at coordinate 89,344,259 of NC_139624.1, forward strand.
CGACCTACGTCTCTTAAGCACCGAATGCACTTGAAGCGTTAAGTGATGCATGTCAATTGATGCTCCTATAGCGCACTGCAGGCATCAGATATCAAATACCAACAGCACAGAACCAGCAGTATTTTGGGAAAAGGTCGCTATTTAGGCCGATATGTAAGCATGTTGGCTTCTGGCTCGTATATTTGAATTAACACATTCACTGCCAGCCGTTTTTCAATACTGTAGTTAGCTTCTGCCAAGGTTTTTTTTTGAGGATTTTGGCTCATCTTTCAAGAGCCGAGGATTTGTTTCTGTTAGGATTTTGTGAACACACAATATCTCAAAAGAACTAATAGAATGTGTGCTTTCTCTGTCTAAAAGAGTTAGTTTGTAGAGTTAGTACGGTAGTTATGTAAGCATTAGCAGTTGAATACAGCATGGTTTCAGCGTCTGAAAATTTATTCAGAGATAAACGGCTTTTTGTGAAATTCGATAGAACAGTCACTTTAACCATTCATTTTTGGCATCAGTAAGACGTCAGACATCTAAACAATAGTTTTGAACAGTAATTTCCTCCATAACAGCAGGAAACCCCCCTCTGCTTCCAACTCCTCCCTCCGTGGGCGTTCTCCTCCGCCCTCCTTGGCTCTGCAGCGGGTCTGTGACAAACGAGTTGCTGCTGCCTGGCAGTCTGGATGGGGCTCGCTGGATGGGTTTCGCTCGTTTCTTGGCGTTTCGGTTGAGAGCTCTGATCAAGCTCTTGCGATTCTGGGCTTATTTATGGTGCGTGTTTCAAAGTGTGCATCCAGTCTATTCTTGGAACCCCCCACCGTTGCCACCGCTGTGCGTCAGCGCGAAAGTGAAAGCGTTTTCGCCATCCATTTTACAGTATGAAAACGGCTTCCTCGTGCTTTTCCCTCCAGTTTTGGCTCGCCTCTTCCTACTCTGGAGAGACATGTCGCCACTCAGTGGGTCGGTAAAATAGATTATACACATTCAATACCTCCAATATTGGTATAGGAGACGTAAAAGGGTTAGATCAACGTCCCACCGTCAAAAAAAAAAAATCAATTTTTTTTTTACGTAAAAACACGTCATTGGCAGTCAACCGTTGGATTTTGTTTGACGTAAAAACACGTCATTGGCAGTGAACGTGTTAAGATACTTCTTTGGATGCAAATTTCAATGACGGCACAGCATGGTGGTTCAGTGGTTAGCACTGTTGCCTCACAGCAAGAAGATCCGGGGTTTGCATGTTCTTCCCGTGTTTTTGCGTGGGTTTTCTCCCGGTGCTCTGGTTTCCTCCCACCACCAAAATACATGTATGTTAGGGTTAACTCATTAGCCACCACAGTTTTTCAGAAAAAGTCACTAGCCACCACCAGGGTTTTTGATCCTTTTCATTAATTTTAAAAGACCCACAGAATATTTTCTTCTATGACTACGTAAAGACTGAATATCCCAAAAGAAAGAAGAGAGCCTCGACTTTCATATGAAAAGAAAAGTTTGATTCTACCTTCATCCGTTCTTTAGTTATCGACACCTGAATGTAGGTCGTTTTCACCAAAAACAGCAGTCTCTGATCAGAAAGCGGAGGAAATGGCATTTTTGTAAATGAAGTCATCTTCACGGCTCCTGACCCGAATAAATGCCTTTGATGGCGGATACTCGCAGTGTTACACTCAACTATGAACCCCATAATGATTTTGTTTCCCCTTCCGGTCAAACTTGCCCGTGGGCACAGCTTTTACCATAACACCAGTGTGAGAAAGTGACTTGTGGACGTGTTGCGTGGTGAAAACAAAATCCTTCACGTTTGAGTGACAGGCTGCCCCCCCGCTGTAATGGAGTCCAATCCTGTATCAATAAAAGCTGCTGGACCAGCGTTTGAGCCGTCCGATGACGTCAATGGCGGGGAAGCGTTTTTTTTAATAATGTTTAGAGATGCCAATGGCGGAGAATGAGTTAAGACTCCTGTCAGTGCCCCTGACCAAGGCACTGGCAAAAGAACTGGAGTTGGTCCCCGGGCGCTGCACTGCGGCTGCCCACTGCTCCTAGTTCTAGGAAAGTTCCTAGTAGAGGATGGGTCAAATGCAGAGGATGAATATCCCCATGGGGATAAATAAAAGATAACTTAACTGACTGATAAAAGTTGCTATCCCGTAGTTTTGACCCCGTCAGTCAGATGTTGTTGGAATCATCCTACCTGTCTGTCATGCAGTCAGAGGGGAGAAAAAGCAGGCAGTACTGCAGGAGAAAATGAAGCAATCCAGTCTGTCCAAACTTTCGCCAATCTAATCTCATCATGACATCCAGGGAATATAGGCTATATTTTGCTAGCCGATGTGTTTAGAAGAAAATTCTCACTTTGTTCAGACAGTCTTGCTATAGTGTAGCATTAAATTTTACATGCTTGCTATATTTTAAACTGCCATGAGATTTGTTTGGGGAACATATGACAGCGTGAGACAGGCGGGGATGAAAGTGGCTGCACAGAGAGAGAGAGAGACACACATGCACAGAGAGAGAGAGAGAGACACACATGCACAGAGAGAGAGAGACACACATGCACAGAGAGAGAGAGAGACACACATGCACAGAGAGAGAGAGAGACACACATGCACAGAGAGAGAGAGACACACATGCACAGAGAGAGAGAGAGACACACATGCACAGAGAGAGAGAGAGAGAGAGACACACATGCACAGAGAGAGAGAGAGACACACATGCACAGAGAGAGAGACACACATGCACAGAGAGAGAGAGAGACACACATGCACAGAGAGAGAGAGAGAGACACACATGCACAGAGAGAGAGAGAGACACACATGCACAGAGAGAGAGAGAGACACACATGCACAGAGAGAGAGAGAGACACACATGCACAGAGAGAGAGAGAGACACACATGCACAGAGAGAGAGAGAGAGACACACACATGCACAGAGAGAGAGAGAGACACACATGCACAGAGAGAGAGAGAGACACACATGCACAGAGAGAGAGAGAGACACACATGCACAGAGAGAGAGAGAGACACACATGCACAGAGAGAGAGAGAGACACACATGCACAGAGAGAGAGCGCTTTGGTCGCTGCTGGGTCCTCATTTGACACTCCAAAATCGAATCAAGTTCGGAGTCGGGGCGTCAAGGCAGTTTGACGCACCTCATAACGCTTCTAGTGCATGTTCAGCTGCTTAAAACAACAGGTGGACTTCAAAACGCGAGTGCTAGACACTTCCAGTGCGTTCAGGTCTTTAAGCAGGTGGAGGAGAAAGGGAAGGAAGATTATACATGACCACAGATAGTAGGGCTGCGAGAACCAGGAATTAGAACGCTCTCTTAACTGTCACTTGATCAATAAACTGACTGAATTGTATCTGAACATACTGGGAGCCCTGATGGTCCTGAGAATACCCCAACCAGGAAGAACATTGGTTCTATGCATGGCAGCTACACTTCCGTGCTTGACAGCACCTTGGCTGTATGTGGCCTAGTTTCTGGAATGTCCTGCTGAACAAAAACCCTCAGGTAATCTGAGCTTCTCACATTATGCAACTTGTATCGGTCGTTCTTTGCGTCTGTATGTGTGCCTTGTACGATTACGCAGTAAATGTGTTGTCCTTGGTGTGTGTGTGTGTGTGTGTGTATGTGTGTGTGTGTGTGTGTGTGTGTGTGTGTGTGTGTGTGTGTGTGTGTGTGTGTGTGTGTGTGTGTGTGTGTGTGTGTGTGTGTGTGTGTGTGTCACACTCACCCATGAGTTCAGCGAAGCCGCCTAGGGGAAGCCTGCAGGTCCCGGTGACAAACTGCATGAGCCGAAGTCGCACCTCGTTGTCCACCTCCTTCACCAGCTGCAGGGGACAGAGCAGCAGCACACAGTCATCAGCGTCTGGACTCTGGAGACGGCTGACTGGGAAGACTGTCTGTCAGTTGAGGCTAAACACAACGCTGTGGCAAACACGCTACGACCACGTCACAATCCTAACCCTTGTTACGTTACAGAACAGTTTTTTTAGAAAGACCTGGATTGCTATAGTCGTCACCCTGGAGATCATTTCGTCACAGATTTGAGAAGCACGGAGGCCTCGTTAGACCAACCTACTTCTAATTCAAGATTAACAACAGCCACCATTAAGCCGGCAGCTGGTTATCTGAAGGCAATGTTTGGGGGGAAAAGTCAGAAACAAAAAGGAGCAGCATGAACTCAAAGAACCGTAAGCTTTGAAATTCGGTATTCAAATAAAACGAATGAACACTGCGTGTAGTCCTTCAGTACCCCATGAACACCACGCGATGGCGACTCTAACACACAAGCTGCAAGAAGTAGGCTAACCAGTAACCACCCCCCTGAACTTACTGATACTTTGCATCTCACATCTCAAAATGGTCATTTTCAAAGTAAATCCATAGCCAGAACTAACGTGGCGGAACCAAAGTTACTTCCGCATTTGCCGGTGCCTGCCGCATTTGTGCCGTGTGAAGTCATCAGTACTTCCTGCTATGTATTTACTTAGAAAATTACCCATTTCCCATCACTTTGGATCATTATTTGGCGAATACACGAGTCACAACATGTACATGTGTGTTTCTGGCGCTATTGGAATGTGTATTTTTGGTGACTGAACGGGGGGAGGCAGCATTTACTGCCATTCAGCTGCTATGCTGACTAGCAGGGAGGGGTGCCACGCACTTTCTAATGCACGCATCTCTCTTTTCCTCTAGCAGGGAGGGGTGCCACGCACTTTCTAATGCACGCATCTCTCTTTTCCTCTAGCAGGGAGGGGTGCCACGCACTTTCTAATGCACGCATCTCTCTTTTCCTCTAGCAGGGAGGGGTGCCACGCACTTTCTAATGCACGCATCTCTCTTTTCCTCTTACTATGGGGAATATGGCAAATAGGCAAATCTCACAAAATGTTGGGGTGTCCCTTTAACTAGGCTTGCCTAGTCTTGTTTTTTTTGGTAAGTGACCACCATGGTATAAGCGGGTTGATGCCCTTCGAGGTGTCCATAATCAAGAATGAATGGACTTTGAGGAGTCCTCTCCATCATCCATTAATTCCAGATAATGGACACCTCATCGGGCATTGACCCTTACGGAAATGGAATTGTATGGTTAAGTTATTGTCACCCAGCGCTAAAACAAACAGTGATGGTCACTAAATTTCAGTGTAGACATTTGTGCCCTCCACCTCACTTCTCTGTCCCTCTCTAGCGAAAGCAAACGGTAGGGGGTAAGGAGCGTAAGACACATTACAACATGTATTATTTTGTGTGTGTCTGTACCTGCCAGAACCAGATGATTTGTTTGCTGTTCCTGGTGTAGTGACGATACACTGTGTTCCTCTGCCAGTCCTGCAGGTCCACCTCCTGCATGCCACACAGCATCACCTGCACCAATGAGCCGGAGAAGGTCACACCACTAGCACAGGGCAATTTTCACACAGTGAGAGAGACGAGGGGAAAACAATTTCATTGGATTTTAGGTAACATTTATTTGTCCAGGCACAACGTCATATTTACATTGACGGCCTGCCAAAAAGTAAAAGCCTGTTTGGAGTAGGCCAGGGGGTTGGGATTAAAGTAAGCACACAACAGAGACATGATGATATGCAAACAGAAGAACACTTTTATTATTATTATTATTAGCACAGTCCCAGCTGTTCACGCTGCATGCGGCTCACCTCCAGCTCCTTCTCATCAAAGTACTGGAGCCACTGGAGGGGAACCACCTCGTTGAAGCCATCCAGGAAAGCCTTGGTCTGCCCTTCAACCCCGCGGGAGAACCTCCACTCTGCCATCAGACTGCAAACCAGACAGGACATGCCATCATGTACTATATGGGGGATTTTGTACTACCTGAGGGCCTGTGTCCACCTAGCGTCTTTTCCTCAGGTCCAGCATCTTTTTTCAGTTGTTTCCAATGGGAGGAGGGTGTATGCGGGCACACACAGACGTCTAGAGAAAGTGCGCTGCGCCCAGCGTCTATTTTCAGAGCACTCCAGCGTTTTTGTGCGCCCGACTCCCAGCGCTTCCAGCTGAAAATAATTTACCTTTTCAGAAAGACGCTGGTGTCGGGTGCTCCTTTTCTGGCAACTAATCATATGGACAAACTATCGCAACAGAGACAGAACGGCTCACTTGTGGGAGCAGATTGGCTAGACACTTAATATTTCTGGTGAGTGTTGTGCTTACTGCTTTTAATAGCGTAGCCTACCTGTGTTGTTAGCTTGCTAGCTGTCACCTATCAAGCTACTACCGCACTGAACTAACGTTAGTGCTTCCTTATATATTGTGCGCTGAGATCAGCGCTTCCCAGCGTACTTCCACGGTTTAACGGTCGGAAAAAGACGCTAGGTGGACACAGGCCCTAAGGCGTTCAATGGCAACGAGAATATTGTATCACCCACAGAACAGTTCTATTTTGCACTCGTTATGTTTCAGACATTCCTGGAAATTCGATGTCATTATTCAGTGAAGTGGACAAATATATGTACGTATATATATATACAGGGCTTAACATTCGGTGCGGGATTGCGAGATTCGCGCATCTTTTTGGAAATTCCCTCATATTTTTAATTTATAAAGGGGGAGTAATCCCGCAATGGTTTACGCCAGGGGTTTCAAACTCACGGCCCGCCACGCCACTTGATATCAAGTTATAGTGAAATCAGGCCTGCACCTCCGCTCGTTGTAAAACACAGAGCGCGCTCCCGAGGCATGTGGACAAATAAAACTTGTGGGTTCAGCGTGAGGCTGAACCCACAAGGCTGCTCATCCCGTGCGAGAACGGACAGGCAGACACGTGTGTCACTTATAGAAGCGGCTGCACCGCTTAAAACATGACTATGATGTTTTCAAACCAGGGGGGAAATAGTTGAAGGATTGACATGGCTATTAGCTGAACAGGTTATCAAAGGTTCATGCCACTCTCTTGGAGGGCTTTACATCAGGCATTTGTATTTGAAATGGGCTATTATTCAGATTTATAATGGAATGTAAGGCCCCAACTGAAGTAATCTTTATGGGCTGTGAATAATTGTCTCTGTGTAACAGAACTGAGCAAGTTTCCTGCCTGGAATATCTTCCAGGGACCTTGACAATAGTTGGGTTTCTTTCCATCCACCTGTTTTTATGCAAAACTTAAAATTGCGCATTAAAATCCTGAGTGGAAACACCAGAAAATTCGATAAAACCTCCAAATATCGTAAAAAAAAGATTTCACGCTTGAGGGAGGCGGAAAAGTAGGGTGTATCGATAAAAAGAAATGTGATAAATGCAATGGAAACAGCTTTAGCGAATCTGTAACCAAACTCCATTCAAAAACATGCAGTTTTAACAGAGGAAGACAGCGGGATTTTAGGCGACTCACATCCAGAATTGACATTTTATTCACTTACAGTAACATCTCCGTGGATTATATATATGATGAATTGAAGGGAGGCGTCTGCTAATACATGTTACGTACCTCTGTATAATCAAGACCCGTTAAATTACCGGTAATATGTGATGTTTTCCATAGCGAGACAACGGGACGCACGTGTAACGTTAGCAGAGGCAGAATCCGCTCTCCGTCACCAAGCTTCCCATCATGATTTCCTCCACTTCAGTCTGAATATCAGGCTAGGATGTTTTCTCTTTACCTCACATTTATTCAGAGAATGGGGTTAATTTCCCTCGTTTGAGGGTTTGACTGGCATCTGGTCATGTTTTAATCACGTCAATTAATTGAATCGCCTTTTCACCATTCCTGATATTACGCATAACGGTAGTGGGTGGAAACATGCGTAATATCGCATTTTCTTTTGCCGACTTTCTGAAAAATTTGATTAAAAGTTGCGATACTTTTGGATGGAAACCCAGCTAATGACGATGAATGTGGTTCACATTTTGCCCAAGGTGTGGAGGATAGCTACCAAATTAACCCTAACCAGGCCTGGAGGATAGCTACCAAATTATCTTTATTGCTGATGTGTTGTACATTATGGGAATATGCTGGTTTTGAGAGGTTAAGAACGAACATTCCTCCTGAAATAAAATGCACAAAATGGCACGTTTTGCACTCAACCCGGATGCTGAACCCTTCCGATAAGTATGGAAATGATCAAGAATTGCAAACAGCACTCCGACTCACCCTTTAATTTGTGTGCAAATGCCAAAGACTGTTCCTCCGAGTGCTTCTGGGCAAGCTGACAAAGCACACAGCATTCACCCGCTCAACGAGTGTTGATGTTCATGGTTCTTGATCAAGTTCGTCATACCTTATATACTCGTCCTTGTTCTCCTCGGTGACTAGGACATTAGTGCCATCAGGTTTCAGGTCGTGGGAGGTGATTTTCCCCAGGATCTCCATGTCCACTGAGAAGTACATCTCCAGACCGCACTCTTCAATGTTGTTGTCCCTGAGGAGAAAAGAACATTGTCGTTGCAATCATAGCACAATAGAGGGCGGACTGCAAGCCTCAAAAAACAAAACAGGAATAGAATAGTGAGGAATTCCTATATGTGTTCCTGGGATCAAATCGTATCAAATAGGGATCCGCTCTCCCATTCTGAAAATGTTTGTAAATAAATAAATAAATAAAAATCCACAATTACTCCGAACTTGCAAGTGTTGTAACGGTAAAGAGTAACTTGATACTTTTCAATCGGACAATTCTAACGCTGCTCAACACTCAGAAGGTTAACATGAGTGCAGTGCAGAGACTTAATTTAATCTATTCCACCAGTTGTGTTCTGTTGGGACACCATGTAAAGACAATTAGAAGTAATAAACCCTAAAGCCTGTGGGAAACACTGATGTCCGTTTGTCGGGGGTCCCGACTCTTTTGAATGATGCTTGCTTGAGTTACTTTTTGAGTAGGCCTATTAGCGCTACCGACGATTGATTACGTAAGTTTCTGAAAATGTGCATCCCTTGTCCTAAGCATGTAGAAATAAATATTGAGGGGATGGTGGACCTGATCCAGATGAGCGAGTTGTAGAACTCAGGGTCAATGGACTCCAGATCTTTGAGGATGAGCTTCTTGTTCAGCATGCGCTTGTAGAAAGGCAGGGAGAAGCCTGTGTCAATAAATTTGCCATGGAAAAGTGCCTGCAGCCAGAGAGATGGAGAGAAATAGATGCTGTTATTTTACTGTGTTGGTCGAGCTGAAAGTGTCAACACATACAGATCATCTACAGTCCCAGAGTCAGTGCATTTGTGGCCAAAACAAATGGACCTAAAGAATTATACATGTATTTGAATGCAATCTTTCTGGATCCATAGTTGATCAACTGAATCTGCCATTCCCAACCTGTGGGCCGGGCCCCACTGGTGGGAAGCCAAGGTATTGCAAGTGAGCCGCAAAATCATTTGCAAACATTACGATCTTCGTGGGGGAAAAAGTATGAGAGTGCATTTCTCCATTCTTGGATAATAGTTATTTCATTTGTAATCGATTATTCATTAATTAGCCTATTGCAGACAGCCCTTCACTTTTAGTTTGTGATTTCTGTGTGGTGATGATGGACAGCTCCTTTTATCATTAAAATAAAAAAGTGCTCTGAGGACCTCCATATTGTTTACGGTCGGATGTGGGCCGCAGACATCTTTGAGATGTTAAAGTGGGCCATGAGTTTGTTTTTACTTTTTGTTTCAATTTGCGTTTCGTCCCCCCCCCCCCCTTCAATTTTTTAATAGAACAATACACAAACAAGACAAACAGGCTCAGACAGAGGAAAATAAAAATAAAATACATACATCATTGACATTTGGCATTGTTAACGTGGTGCTACCAGCCGCAAAAGATGCTTATGTGCTTGTGAGGGATATTACGCATAGGACCCCACCCAAGGGGTCCACAGGAAACCGACCGGGCAAGCTGTCCTTCACCCCTAAACCCTAGTCACTGCTCACTAATCATTTTTAACCTCGCCAAAGTAGCCCAGAAACAAATTTGCGTTTCGTTTTTGAAAATGCTTAGTTATAGTTTAGTTTTTATTAGTCTCAGTGTTCGTTTTAGTCTTCTTTTATAATGTTTTTTGTTGTTGTAAGGGGTGAGATTAAAAAAGTTTCAGATAAAGTATTGAGTAATAAAAACTCAACAAAACATCGTACCATTTAAACAAGGCTAGGTGGAAACCTAGCATATGGCCAGCGCTGAAAAGCGTTGACAAGTCTGTTGGTTGTAGCAGGCAGCGGCATTGTATGAAGGATATAATGGAAGATCAGTATGGTAAGAAAGAAAATTATTACCGTATTTAATTATGTACTTGAATTTAATCAAACATTTTATTATAATACTCGCATTCATACACAATAACTTTGTGAGGTGTGTGTGTGTATTCTAATTATCTAAAAGATGTGTATTTGTCACATTAAAAGGACCCCACCCCTCTCTATAGCCTCACGGTGCCTTTTCTTCAACTTCTATTGTTGTAATTACATCTCTCCCAGTTAGCACTATTCCAAAATCATAAGATCATCATGAAATAGCCTACGCTGTCCCCTTAAACATTGGCTCGCTACAGCACTGCATAGTGCTCTTTAATCAAAACTGCTTATAAAACTTTTCAAACATATTTCATTGCAGTATGATGTTGTCTTTTGGTGTACACTTTAAAATAAAATATGTTATTGATTGATTTTAATAGATATTTTTTACCCCTAAAATAAATAGACTATTTACCCTGTTTAGCGCAATTTTCTGTATAATTTTAGTTTTGTACTGTAAAAACACAATACAGTTTGTGAGTGAGTTTCTGTTGTTGTAAAGCCTCGTTATTTCTTTTTTCATTTAACGAAAATTATTTTTTTTCACACCAAATTTTCACTACTTCGTTAGTTTTCGTTAACGATAATAACCTTGGGGTGTGTGTGTGTGTGTGTGTACAGCTTAAGGACTCGCCATAGCAATGAAGCGTCCTATGAAGCAGAAGTAGGAGAGGTGGTCGGGGTTGATGGTGGAGGCCGGGTTGATCTGCAGACAGTAGTTGCTCTTGCCGGCGTACTCAAACAGACAGTACATGGGGTTCAGCACCTCATGGGACAGCAGGAAGAACCACTCCCTAGAAGCGGAGGGGCGGGGCACAAAATGTTAGTTTTAAAAAGTAAACAATTAGTTAAATTGAAGGAAAAACATATGGATGGAGAAATGAAAGAAAGAAGAGAGAAAGAGGGATCAAATCCATTTAGTAGACACGGTGTCCGTGTAGTGTAGCGGTAGATTCCCTGCATACCAACACGAGGGTCACAGGGTCGCGCCCCCGTGTTACCTCCGGCTTGGGTCAGGCATCCATTGGCTGTGTTTGTGGGTGGGAAGCTGGAATGAGGGTATGTGTTCGGGGCAGAAGGGAACTGGTGGGAAGAGCGTGATCCTCCCCACATGCCACGTCCTGCCTGTGAAGCTCCCCGCTGTCGGGTGGAAAGAAGCAGCTGGCAACTGCACATATATGGGAGGAAGCATGTGTGTCTACGGCTCGCCCCAGATCGGCAGAGGCCGTGGGCAGCGACTGGGGCAACAGGGGGAATTGGCCAAGTAAAGTTGGGGAGAAAATCAGAAAAAATATATATATATATCACGATAGGCAAGTCACGATAAGATAGTATTGCGATATTGAGATATGCTAGTATTGCAATATGTCGTGTATTTCGATATACTGTATTGCTATTTAAGACATTTTCCCCCACTGCAATTTATGTCTCGAGAGCAAAACTTTGTGTTTTAGCTAAGATAAGGTTTCCAGTCTGTTCATCTCACTTCAATATAGGGGGCAATAGGCAATAGGCAATAGGGGGCACGGTGGCTCAGTGGTAGAGCTGTCGCCTCGCAGTCAGAAGGTCCTGAGTTCGATTCTCGCATGGGACACTGTGAGCACTGTGGTTGTGTTCCCCCCCATATCTTCAGTGCCTACTGCCCAGGTGGGGTATCTCGTCGTAAGGGCCTTTCTGTCTGTGTGGAGTTTGCATGTTCTCCCCGTGCTCCCCCAGGGGGGTTCCTCCGTATATAACCCCCCCCATTAAAAACATGCAGAAGATCAGATCGTCATCGTCATCCGACCAGTGACGACAACATCCGAAGTTGGTCCCCGGGCGCTGTACGAGAAAAGCGACCACTGCTCCTGGCCTGCCCCCCGGAGGAAAGGACAAGCCAGGATGGGTTAAATGCAGAGGACAAATTTCACCGGCCACCATCAGCATGTGTGTGTTTGTGGCCGTCCGTGCATGTGTTGATGTGTAATCGTGTGACAATAAAGACGGCCTTGTCCGTCTGAAATCGTGTTTTTTTTTTTTTTTATAGTTTTTATTGCAGCAAAATTGTCAAGAAGACAGACTAACCAACACTGTCATAAAAACCTGCCATAAATGTTGCATGTACCTGATGATTTATATAATAAAATATTGTTGTGATACTTCTTGGCATTCATGCGATACGATATATCGCTACACAAAATATTGTGATGCTATGCTGTATAATCCTCCCACACCCCACCCCTAACAAATACACGGTTTGCAGTGTGTGTGTGTGTGTGTGTGTGTGTGTGTGTGTGTGTGTGTGTGTCCATCTTACCGGGCTAAACCACCATAGTCTAGTCCCTCTTCCCCTCTGAAGATGACATAGAGTCTCCTCCTCAGGTCATAAGGTTTCAGGGCCATAATCTAACACAGACACAAGCAAGAACATTTAGCAGATCAAACATGAACATTTAGCAGATCAAACATGATAGGAAACTGACATTACCGCATTGAGTTGCATGTAGCAATATCATGACATGATCAGGGTTCCCACACCTTCTTATACATCAAATTCAAGGAGCAATTCCCTCAAATGCAACATGGCATAGTTTGAGACATGAATCAAGGTTCATTACTGTTACAACACTGAGAATTTTTATAATGAGAACTAGCAGGCTTTATAGAAGATCACAGACAATTAAAAAGAGAGAGGCTTGAATGTGTCATAAATAAATATCAAAAGAACTTCCATTTCTATTCTTGTACAAAATATATAAATTCAAGCACTTTCAATGACCCATGCCTATTCATGTCTACTTTAACTTTAGGGCCTTGCTTTTTGTCCTCAAATTTACAGACTTTCAAGGATTTCAAGGACCAGTGGGAACCCTAATGCATGTGTTTCTGTACAGAGCTCAGGCACATGTTATGTTATGTGTGTAGGCTGCACACACTGTACTAGACTCTCTTACTTGCTGGAAAGAGTCTTCGAACAATGTCTGTCTGGACACGGTGATCTTCACATGGCTGGGGAGTGCATTGGACTGGAGAGAGGAAGGCAAAACATTGGCACATTGAAGGAAAAATGAAACGCATTGTAATGCCACCGAAAACCACACAACTGCAGGAGAGGGACTCAAGAGAACATTACCTGGCACAGGTAGCGGAAATGGGCAAGCTTCCACCTGAAGCTGCGCTCGTAAGCGATCTGAGGGCCCTTGGTGCTGAGAAGAGAAAAAAGAGAAAATGAGCAAGTTACAGATGTCGTCTTGTGTGAAAAGAATATACAATATGCTATTTGCTTTCCTGTGGGTGTACTTGTAGTAGAAATCTTTTTAAATAAAATGTAAGTGGAAAAACATGCATAAACAGAATATTATATTTTTGGCATGTGCTCTTACACAGAGGACTTTCCAGTGCGTGGGTCACTGAAGGTGGTGGTTCGGGTGTTGTGATCCACAAAGTAGCGCACCCCTTCCCTTGTGTACCGGATCTCCCAACCTTCAGGCAGAGGGTCCTCATTCTGTAGCCTGTGCGCACGCACACACACGCGCACGCACGCACGCACGCACACACACACACAAAGAGGAGAGAGGTTAGAAAAGCGATGTCTTTTTAAGCATAACAATTGTGCATTTTGCGATAAAAGCATATAATTTGGTACACTTATATTCAAAGGCATTCCAAAAATAATTTGATGTGGGGGCATCATGAAAAAAAAATGCACCCACAGACTGGCAGCCTATTGAAAGTGTAACTTCATGATTCAAAATATAGCCGCAAGCGGCAATAGCAGGGGTTCAAAGCCTTGCCCAAATTGAACCCCTAATAGTCCTTGAGGCAAATTTGTAGAGCAGGTTCACCTGAACATGTGGAAAAAACTTGCTTGAAATTCGTACAAATGGCCGTGGAAGTTATGGCCTTTCAAAGTTTGAAATTTTAACCCTTAATTATAGTGCCCCCATCAGGCCGAATCGAAAAATATTTCTGGTGCATCTAGTAACAAGCAATATCTGTCATTGGGCCAAATGTCATGTTTCTGCGATGTACCAACTCACAGGAATTTGCATCGATGCAGAAAAGGAATAATAATAAACCAGCACAATAACAATAGGGTTTCAGCACGTCGGGCTTGAACCCCTAAATAAGTGATTGCCATAACTGCCCAAACCTAACCTCTTGAATTGTGAGATAGAAGGAAGCTTCTGAGCAATTCTAAAGTTCCAAGTTTGAATTCCTCATCATAAGAAATGTATGATTTGACACCAAGATAGTCCTTATTATCAGATTAGTCTACACAAATTTATTGCAGTTACAGTTTCCATAGGGTGCAGGTCTGTGGCCACATTTCTTCTTCTAAATTCTTCTTCTAAATGCCCCATATCAAATTATTTTTGCAAATGATATGGTTTTATCACAAAATGCACAATTGTTATGGAACCTTTAGCTAAGCTGCCCCACTATTATTGAGAAAGACATTCCAGCTCTGCTTTCAAATGTGGCGCTGAGCTCACCCTTGTGTTCGGGGGTCTTCCCACTGTGTCGTCTTGGTGTTGTGGTTGACAAAGTACACTCGGTCGTTAGAGTCCACACGCCTCTCTGGAGTTGACATGGACACAGAAAGGAAACAGCACCTTAATGCACCAAGTGGATACGAGGTTGCCCAGTGGCTATACCAGTGGGATTTGCTTCAATGCTGAATCATATATAGATATGTTCAGTGGGGTGAGTATTGTTTACTTAATGTTTTTACTCTCTGAGTACCGTACTCTTTTTCCATCTCATCTAATCAAAGTATTTCCATTACCATTTTCCATATTCATGCTGACATCCATTTCTAATGTGTATATTGATTAGTTGGAACTGTGGAGCCGAACTCACCCCAACCAGGAGGCAGCGGGCCCAGAGGATCGTTCTCAGCAGACATCATGGAGGCCTGGAAACGAGGGAGGCACACATGGAAATCCATTCAGATCCACCAAGGAGACACAAACACAAAAATCCAGTCCGAAATATTCCCCAAGTTGTAGGATATTCCAAAAGAAAAAAGAAAAATATATTCCAAACAGGAGTTAAGCAGAAAACAAATGAAAACAAAATGAGAAATAATCCAAATGAATTCAATATTTTCTATGTCGCTGGCCTCAGCCTGGCTCTGTGGCTGACTGACATTGAATACTCTCCAACTCTGCTCCTGTCTTTTGATTTGAGTTGTAAGCTAATTACCATCAGGGAAGATCAAGTCTCCGCTCAGATCAAAAGCTGAGGAGAGGGACCCTCACAAAGAGCACCAGATTAGAGCAGGACAGCTAGGCAGCAGGTAGAGGCCAGGGGCGTGTGTGTTTTGTGCTTTGGCCCGGTGGGATTCCCACCTTTGGGCTGAGTGAGTACAGCTAGAAAGTGAAACTGTGTTGCCCATCCAGGTGATTGGGGTTGTGAATCAAATGCAGATTAAGCATGTGGGGGGCCTAGGGTAGGGCCTATGATTTTTAAACTCATCAAGGTGATAAGATTGACAATAATCTACCCTTCTCAATTAGGAGATTGAAAACATGAGATCCTGTGGGGATGATTAAAATGCCATTCAGGGGAGAGGGGAAAAAGTTTAGACTCTAGTTTATTTCCTGCCAGCTATTGTATTAGCAAACACTGCAACGTAAGTTAGCGTCAATTTAGAATGTTGATGTTGTCTATTAGTGAGCTCAAGATAAAAGAAGGGGTTTAGATCACTACAATGCATCCAATATTTGAGTTATTATAGACGGCAAAGAAATCTCAAAGCAATTTACCGGTGATTGCAGACATCAGACCTGTGACCAAATGATCTTTGAAGAGATTTTTTGCCATTCTCCCTGAGCTTTGGTCACCAGGCCAGATGTTTGCTCCATTTACACTTCTGGAGTATTGGGTGATGAGAGTGCTTTGGGCTGACGGGATGATAACGACTGAGCTTCATAAATGGCCAGCAATTATCTTTTGAAAGAATTTAAAGCACTCAATCACAACACTACACTTCCCTGGGTGTATCCCTATGAGAGGGATAAGAAATACACTTATTTTCCATTGGGATATTTTGACCCCTTAATCAGATTTTTAGGGGCATTTGGGCTTGTCTGGGGGCAATTCTGTTGAATATTGAAATAATGCACTTGCACTGTACATTGGCAAATAAATCACTCAATTTGCATCAGTAAGGTTTGTTTGACACCACACATCCCACACTTCTTTCCCACTCCTTGAAACTGGTAGCCGGACTACAGAAGAGGATGCTGTGGTTTCCCCCACTTTGTTGATGCAGTGGTTTGTGTGGTGTCAGCATTTTCTTCTACTACTGGCTACGTGGTGCCACATTTTCTACTGCTTCAGGTCGTGTACTCGGGTTATTCTCTGGTGTTCCATTTGTCTCTCAACCAGAATGACAGGGTCCCACAAATCGACTACGGGTGGCCCATGTGAGACATTAGTTGCATTCAAATGTGAATATGACAACTCAGCTAATAAAAAGGTGAACAGGGTGGTGCACATTTTTTTATTGGGGCATTCTTTTGTGGCCTCATTTTTAAGCAGTGCAGCCGCTTCTATAAGTGACTATGTGTGTTTGATCACGGGATGTGAGCAGGAGATTTAGCCTAGGCCCCTCCCACAAAGGAAGTGAGAGTGGAGACAGAAGATGCAGCGGCTCCAAGCTGGTGAAAGACGCACACACGGACGCACGCGTGCGCACTAATGGGGTCACGGTACGTGTATTCGTCCCGTGACGTCACAATATGGGCGTCACGGTTCGGTACGACGAATACGTCAATCCACACTCCGTTAATTCCGTTCGTCATAATCGTAAATATCCAAATCATCTTGCACTGTTTATTTTGTGTGGCTAACGTGTTCAATCCTATAGCATTGTCCTTCCTTGCATCCACATGCCTATGCTGAATGTCGGTCAAGTCAGTGGTTAACATTATATGCCAGTTTTATCTCACACAGCCTACATACAACCATATTTTCATTTCACTGGATGAAATACTGCCAAACTGCGCTGGTTTTATGAGATGGCAGGCGTCGCCTGGTTTGTTTACTTTACATCCGGGCATAGAGGAGGGGGACTCCGTCTCTCCTCTGTATTTGTCTTGTTTTGCACTTGTCCCTTTTATGTGAAAAAAGATTAAGCACTTTAATGCCAAAACAAGTTCCTATATGTTACATAACATAATGGTGAATAAATGATATCTGATTCTGATTCTGACTGTAGTGGCTGGTAAAGACGCAACAGTTCCCACCCACATTGTTATTATGATAATGTGGAGTGTGCAGGAAAGAGGAGGTGAAAGCTGTATCCAATTGGGATTTATTCCAACACTCCAACTATTTACATTACATGTCAAAGGAGTTCGCTAACATGTCTCTCTTAGATTGCTGAGACTGCAAAGAGTTAGCCGCACTGAGTTAGCCTGGAACTACGGCAAAACCAGAGGCCCACAAACCCTCTCTCTTAAAGGGCCCGCGGTAGTAAGGTGAATGTCTCTTAAGTCTCTGTTATGGTACGCCACAATTATTTAAATATTAGTTTAACCGACTAGTATTTTGGTGCCGACTAGCGAGGGTAGTGAATGTTTAAACATTTAACTGACTAGTTGCCTGCATCCCCATGCAGTAGTAGAGCCAACCCTACATAAAAATATAACCTAATGCAAGAGAGTCTATATGTTCACTGTTAGTGTACTGGTTTAATACACTACAGGGCCATGCTGTACCAATTTATGACACTAGGTGGAGGACTGGCACTGTCTTCTCAAAATAAATGCCACAGGTACAAAATAAACAAGAAACCTAACCTTATACATTTGTAATTTTTTTGTTGCTTTCCCCCCCCCGTTGTACCGAACCCGTACCGAACCGTGACACCGAAACCGAGGTACGTACCGAACCGTGACTTTTGTGCACACACACACATGCATGCATGGTCCTGACCTGCAAAACCTGCACTGCTTAGTTCAACACCTGGATGTCATTTTCATTTTATTTTCATGGGCATTTAATGAATTTTCAAGGCTATTTTTGCCCTGATTCTCCATTCATTTCTGACCCTGCGTTTAGACAGACAGTGGCTGATAGGGGTTCAAGGAAACTGCCAGTTGTGGCTAGCCTGCATATCCACCAAGTCAAGTCTCAAGTCTTTGGTCACAAGTCCAAGTCAAGTCTCAAGTCTCTTATGGATGAGCGTTCTATAACCTGCTGCATACCATCTGGTCTGCTTAGAACACTGCATAGCTAAAACTAAGGAACTTAAAGCATGTCCTGTATTATCCTCACTCCTTATCTATTAGTGTCCAGTTGATTGGATGACATTAGTAGAGATTTCCTTAATGTTAATGCACCCAAAAAATACAAATAAAAAATGAAGATTGTTCACAAGTCCCAAACCTCAAGTCCAAGTCAAGTCTCAAGTCTTTGAAGGACAAGTCTCAAGTCAAGTCTCAAGTCACTGTGTGGGTGACTTAAGTGCGACTCAAGTCCAAGTCCCAAGTTCAAGTCCCCATCTCTGATATCCACAGAGCAATTCATCTGGATCAGTGCTTTGGTAGACATGCATCACTGAAGGTTTGGGAGCAAGAGAAAAGCTACAAAGTCAAAGGTTACATTTTATAGACAACCCAAAAGTAGCCAAGTATCACCTTTTCATAATGACTGTGGGGAATTTGCTAGCTGTCTTGGAGGGGAAGAAATTCAAACACAAATTTGGAACGCAACAGAAGAGATTACTTAAATGCTTTTGTCAGGGCTTTCCTTTTAAATTCCCTCTAGTCTCACTGCTATGAATAAATGCCAGATGGGTCATATGTCAAACGAACTATTAAAATGACTAGATTCTCTCTAAGTGAAGGCACTAAGTCCCTCTTTCCATTCTGGGGTTAAAAATGGGCGGTTGATGATGTGAATTATTCACATGTAATTTATTGGGCATGAGAAGACAATCTGCAGCAGATGTATTTGAAAATGGTCAAACTAAAAAGATAGCCGAGGGGGGGGGGGGGGGGGGGGGTAGTGGGGGCATGTCCTTCCTTACGGAGTAGAGGTATCTCTGGTTGAACTGGTGCATAGCTCCCTGTAGCTGGCTGCGCTGGCTCTGCCACTGCTCAAAATTGCGGACTGACTCCATGGTGGGACGCTGCCATGTGGTGGTGCGGGTGTTGTGGTCCACATAGTAGATCCTGCCCCGGTCGTCCACCCGGCGCTCCCAGCTGGCAGATGGATGGGGAGGGGTGGGACGAAAAACAGAGAGACAAACAGAATCCAGGCTGGTAAGCAAATGGATGAGCCAGGCAGGAAGACACACGGACAGCTCCACCCGATCTACTATGAATCACCTCATTGAATGGAAAGGAATTGCTTCAAAATGTCCCCATTCTCTGGGGTGGAGTTGTACAATCTCTACAACCCAGTTTCTCTGGGGTTGTAGAGATTACTTGAGGTTAGGGTCTGCCTAATCCTAACCCAGACCCTAACGTCTCCCACCCCATAACCCTAAGCTCTCCCACCCCTAACCCTAACCTCTCCCACCCCCCATGCCTAAACCTAACCTCTCCCACCCCCCATGCCTAAACCTAACCTCTCCCACCCCCATGCCTAAACCTACCCTCTCCCTCTCCCACCCCAAACCTCTCCCACCCCCCATGCCTAAACCTAACCTCTCCCACCCCTAACCACTCCCGCCCTCCATGCCTAAACCTAAGGACACAGGGGTCCAAGCAGACCCTCCCCATGCCTGCAGAGGTGGGCAGTGTGGTCGAGAGAAGAGCCAATGGAGAATCCTATCCATTAAATGGGGTTTTGCAAGTAATCTCTACAACCCCGGGGAAACCCCTGAATCCTACCCATTAAATGGGGTTTTGCAAGTAATCTCTACAACCCCAGGGAAAGTGGGTTGTAGAGATTGTACAACTCCATCCCAGAGAATGGGGACATTTTGAAACAATTCCTTTCCATTGAATGAGGTGATCAGGTGCACCTGACAGCTCAGTCTGTAAGATTGCAGGGTATCTGCAGGTTTCAGTAAAGCTGCATTTAAGACTTTCTACAGCTTTTCTCCTCTTAAGATGCTGAAATCTGCATCTTTCCATGGTCTGTGATCATTGGTCACATACTGTAACTGATGTAAAAGACACGTGAAAACAAAAGCAGTATTTTAAGGATCAACAATTAAAATTCTTCCTGTAAAAACAGCATGAAGTAATTGGATGACAGCTGAACACAGTCGTTTTTGTTGATGGCATTCTGTGTCTTTACAATGTCTGGGGTCATGAATTCAACCATTATGACAGGGTTCCCCAAAGACAGAGAAAGAGTTGTGTGGCCCACGCTGGAATTGCTTTTTTTTTTTTTTTACACAGTGTACGCAACATGCAAGATCTGGCTAAAATTATTCTCATGTGTATAAATTACCGTTCCTTAATTACCGTTCAACAGTGAATAAGTGTCCAAATGTTCATGTCATTCTGGCCAATTCAGTCTGGAATATGGAATATTTTTCAATAATCTTGATGACTAAACAGCTAAAAGTAATCTCATGTGTAAGAAATGACTGTTCTACATTGAGGAAGTTTGAAGTAAAAATTTAAATAATTAACTGGTTGGTTTTGGATTTATTTAGCTTCAAGAGTGCATTTTTGTTGTTGTGTGACCCTCAACACAGGCTTTGGGAATCCCGGTCCATTTACTGATGCTTAAATTAACCCACTCATATTCTGGTTTATTTCAAGAAAAATATTTTGACTAGTGGAAATTCTAATTGGCTGGTAACTTTAAAATCTAGCAGCCATATTGGCAGGTGGTCAAAAAAGTGAATTTCAAGGCCTCCATGTGGTGACATAGGAGTGAGTGAGAAAAGGATCAAATTGGTGGTTAAGACATCAGAACTGTTCATTTAAAATGAGTTATTCCTCTAAATCTGGTTTCAAATGCCCCAAATTTCTTGCGCCAACGCTCAAAGGGCAGCGGCACATTCGGCCCCCAGCCCTCAGCAAAATGTGGCCCTTGGTGAAAACAAAAGTTATTGGGGACCCCTGCATTATGACGATGAAAGTGGCAAATTTTACGCAAATATTAGAATAACTTTCCTAAAATGTATAATATTTCAAAATGCTGTGCAACAAATTACCAATTGTGCATGTTCAGGTATGTATTGAGTGTGAGTGAGTGAGTGAGACAGAGAGAGACAGAGAGAGAGAGAGAAGCCGCTTTCACACACAGATCGCACAATATTGCAGTTCAGAAGGCCCGCAAAGCCGGCAGCCTCGCCACAGAAATTGCTTTCACACAGAACCAAGCAGCACCGCCACATTCCCGTCTTAGGCTGTGCTTTCAGGTGATATCCACACCTCCCGGATTGAAAGGCGAGCGGAGGCATTTCCACCCAGCTCCTCCTAGCCCAAATGAATATTTTCATAGGTTAGTGTAGCCTAGGCTACTGCATGATGAACGAATTCATTCAACAACCAAACATCGGCGATGTACGCAAGCCAACGACGTGCAGCTGCGGTCGTTAAGAACATCAAAGTGATAAAACACGAAAGTGATGTCCACATGCAGCATGGTAACAAGGCTTTCAATATTCATCTGATCGACTTTATGGATCACAGATGCACCATCATGTAGCCTATTAGGTACAAGGCTAATTCTTATCTTTTGGTTCCAGTTTTTTGTAAAGCAAATTATTCCCATGAAGTAGCCTAATTAGCGTCCGTTCTGAAAGACGACGCCCGCATATCAAACAGCTGCAGTCTGCATAACGTTCGTCGGGGGAATAGTATAGGCTATACTGTAAATGCACATGACTACTATAATGTTAGTCGTTTTTGTAAGGGAACGCACAACTGGCTAGCTAGACACATTGCAGTTCTGGAGCTGGTTTCCAGAGGGAATATCCTCAGACCAACTCGCCACAGACAGCTATGCACGCCTAAGATACGTCCTCTGAAGCTTATTACTAATTACTATATATGTTAATTTGACCTACTAATGTCAACATCGTTTGAGCATAAAGCCTAACCTACTTAGCCTACTCATAGTGTAGGCACGGAGCATTCCTCCTGGCGCCCCTGCAGTCATGATTGTATAGGCTACTTTTTTTACTTTCACTTATGCCTTTCTTGCTGCATGAGGTGGTTTCCCCTGTATTTTTATGAATGAGCTGACCATTCGCACCGTTCCGTGTTGCCGCTCCTACACTTTCAGGTGGAGGCGGGGTGGAGGGTAACCCGGCGCTGTGACTAGGTCCACTGGCGGAACGAAAGGCGTAACACAATTATCCACTAACCCGCTTTCACAACTTTCACATCGGAGGCGCGGATCACATTTTCCGTGTATTTTACCGCTTTCAAGGTCGGTGTGAAAGCGGCTAGAGACTGACCCTGGTGGTAGTGGCTGCGGTCTCTCCCAGGTGGTAGTCCTGGTATTGTGGTCTACGTAGTACGTTCTCCCATGTGGGTCTTTCCTCTGCTCCCATCTGAAAGACAAGAGATCAGCAACAACATAAAAAAAGACCAAAGGTCAGTCAAAGGTCACCATGTTAACTTGACATGATCATACAGATTGGGAATGTAAACAGCTGCTAAATGCTGGTATATGGTACAATACTGCTGGGGGTTTTTTTACTCTGAAGAAGACACTTTGTGTGTCGAAACGTTAGTCTGCTTGCACTTATTAAATTGCCTTAACTTTGACCGTGTGCTCCAGATATTTTCTTTCTCACTGCTGGTAAAACGTTTGTCTGCTAGTCTACCAACTACTTAGCACAGCAGGTAACCAAACTTCCTTTTAAGGTATATTCTATCTCTTCTTGTATTCAATTAAGTCAATACGGCTGATACAAACCCAATCTAGTTTCCCCTCCCCCTCTGCTACACCTACAGTAAGCATTCGCTGTCTCTGTCAAATAGTAGCCTACTGCAGAGCATAGCAGATTGACACTTTAGATCAGCGGTTCCCAACCTTTTTTGTCTTATGTACCCCTTGAGCTGTTTTGCCATGCCAAAGTACCCCCTCACTCACGTGTGTCGTGATTCTCCGAAATGTGTTCTATTAAAATCATATTAAAATTTTAGTAGGCCTATCGAACACATCTGATTATTAAATAAAATAAAAATCATTTGAATTACCTCCTTTAATACAATTCTGACAGTTTTCAAATTTAAAATTTACCAAAATGGGCCTATGAAATTATTTTTTTGGAAATAAATTGTAATCCCCAATCTTTCCAAGTACCCCTATGGGGGCCTAGGGGTTCACGTACCCCTGGTTGGGAAACACTGCTTTAGATCAAGACTTTTATTGATTGGCTACATAGCAACTTTATGCATGGGCGGAGTTAATGGGGGGGCCCCCCCGAGTCGTAGTAAAAAATATATATATATGTTTTGTAAATCTCCATCTCACTGTGTGGTTGAATATGATCATACAATTTATATCCACTTTGACAAGAATCACAGGTATCTCTTTGCTAAAGCTGTGACAGGGGGCCTCTGACAGGGCCTTGCTGCAGCCGCCCCCTCCCTCTGGAATGCCCTCCCCACTCACATCTGACAGGCCAAAACTCATTGTCTTTCATACTCATTATGTCATCTTTCCAAAAAAGCCCTTTTCACTGTTGCTTTTGACCTATAATATTTCTCTCTCTCTCCCTCTCTCATCTATTTTAATATTTTCTCTCTTTATTAAAGTTGTTTTATCCTGTATTTGTAAAGTGTCTTTGAGCACGGTCAAAAGCAACAGTGAAGCACTATATATATACATTACATTACTAAACATACAATAATGAGTATTAATGTTCTGTAATTCTACTCATATTCTAATATTTCTTATATTTCCATTCTTATTAAACAATAATTAGAGAGAGACCATGATGATGCCAGCCGTAAAATGGCAAACGGGCAACATTTCAAATGTAAAACGGACAGATTTTTAAAGCGTGCCGGCAAATGTGTGTCTACTGCAGAAGTGCCCCCCCCCAGAGCTAAAAGTCAAACTCCGCCTATGACTTTATGCCATAAAAGTGTGCACACGCACGCGCGCACACACACACGCACACACACGCGCACACGCGCACACACACACACACACACACACACACACACACACACACACACACACACACACACATTCTCCCTTCCCAATGTTGAAAGTTTGACTTTAGTTTCCAGTCATTTTGCCTTTAAAGGAATAGTTTAAAAAAAGAAGACAGAAGACTAGGGATGGGCAACGAATTTAGAATTTTTGAATAATCATTTTTATTATGAAGATCGACTTTTATTATTGAAAGTAGAAAATTGTTTAATTAATTATTATTTCTCATTTTTTATTTTTAAGAATGACACGTTTGTCCATGTGAGTTGCCGTAGGACCTGCTGGTGCGCAGCAGGCACTGGAGCTGAATGGCTGACAGTAGCAGCATCACCAGTGAGCAGCACCCAGTAGCTCTAGAAACGCTAGAAATGTAGTAGAAATGGTCTTAAATTGTCTATATTACAGCAGCACTCAGCCACAAGGAAAAGGTTTCAAGGCTTGTTACTGCATGAAGAAAAGCTGATATTCTGTCTACTGTTCCCTGGCCCATCTCGACGCTAAGCTAATGCTAACGTTGCTAATGGCTAACATAGGCTCAGGGTGCCAAAGTGACCCCCTCTCCCTGTCCATGAGATTTCATCCACCGTTCATTTTTCCATAGGCCTTGCGTAAAATGCTTATAAAAAATTGTTTTACTTGGTCAAAACAAGCGATTCAAGTATACTTAGAATCAGGGGAGACCATGTAAAATTTGACTTGATTTTTTTTTTAGGGGTGGGCGAATTCCGACGAAAAGTCGACTTTGGCCCAGCGAATTTCGACGAGTGTTTTTGCTAGAAATGCCCATCCCTACAGAAGACTGCGACCAAGTTGTGCTGGCAACCTCCCTCAGTGTTATGGACTAACACATTTAACCTGCGTTTCATTTGGCATTAGGGTGAATACTAAGTAGCACTGAGTAGATGACAAAATCTTCATTTTTGGGTGAACTATTCCTTTAATAGTGACCGAAATCTAGTTAGCTCCACTATTGATAGTAGCTCGAAGTTGGTACTTTGTCCCTCCTTTTTATCCCTCCCTCCTTCCTTCCTTCCTTCCACTCCCTCCCTTTCATTTATCCTTCCTCCCTTATTCCCGGGGATGTTTTTTTTACCCTGGTGGCAGAGGATCTGCTCCAGCATTGGGGGCCTGCTGCCTGGGCTTGGCCCCATCTGTAGCTGCCACTCCGCTGCTATCGCCTGCTGCAGTCGCTGCCTCTCCCGGCACTGTGGAGGAGGAGGACAGCGAGGAGGCTGTGGTGGTGGTGGTGGTGGCTTCCTGGGCAGGCGAGGAGGTGGACAACGAGGAGGCTGTGGTGGTGGCTGCCTGGGCAGGGGAGGTGGAGGGGTCAGCAGCAGCAGCGTCATTAGGCTTAGCAGCAGAAGAGGAGGCTGTAGCCGGTGTGGAGGAAGAGGTGGTCAGGGCTGGAGTTGTGCTATCTGCCGCCGCGCCAGAGTCCGGCAGGGGGGCGTCTTGGCTACAGTCCTCATGGTCGTCTGCAGGGGGCAGTGCGGCGTCTGGTGTAGCAGAGGGGGGGCCGAGAGCAGCGTCACAGGAGTCCCCGTTGACTGCAGGCGACACAGAGAAAGACAACGGTTACGCACCAGACTTGGCACAACCTAATGACATGCAGGCATTTTAATCTGTACTCGTTATTATATGCACCTTTAATAAAAGGATAGGTAGGCACTCTCACTAACTGTGATGATGCCTTTAATAAAATGATAGGTAGGCACTCTCACTAACTGTGATGATGCCTTTAATAAAATGATAGGTAGGCACTCTCACTAACTGTGATGATGCCTTTAATAAAATGATAGGTAGGCACTCTCACTAACTGTGATGATGCCTTTAATCAAATGATAGGTAGGCACTCTCACTAACTGTGATGATGCCTTTAATAAAATGATAGGTAGGCACTCTCACTAACTGTGATGATGCCTTTAATAAAATGATAGGTAGGCACTCTCACTAACTGTGATGATGCCTTTAATAAAATGATAGGTAGGCACTCTCACTAACTGTGATGATGCCTTTAATAAAATGATAGGTAGGCACTCTCACTAACTGTGATGATGCCTTTAATAAAATGATAGGTAGGCACTCTCACTAACTGTGATGATGTTTAGGAGTCAGTATGGTGGTGTCACCAGAATAGTCAATAATAATGGATAATGGATTGGCTGTACTCCAGTTAAGGTCTTATTAGGATTAAGCTGTTTACATGAACCTTTGATATCCTCAGGGATGCAAAGTCATGAGTAGTGGAAAAAAGGTGACAGATACCAGGGCAGACATAAAACCATTCAGAAATCCCCCTATTTTAGGATGAAAAAGGTGACTGTCACCTAAAGGTGACTAGTTTGCATCCCTGTATCCTGCAGTCTCCCAGTCGCCACAGTGAACCGTAAAGCAGTTATCAGAGTATTCCCTCTATTCCCATTACTAAAGAAAGCACTGGTGGTGTCAGTCACTCTGCTTCACACTGATGCTGACTGGAGAGTCTGTACATCTTGCAGCACATAGAAAAAAAAACTTGCAGCACATAACTAGCACAGTATTGTGTTGTTCAGGGCTGTAGTTTACACTGCAACACTTGTTGAATGTGGGCCAAATGGTCATGACAAAAATAACATAAAAAGTATATTTGTATTTTGTAACTGCTTTGGGGTGAATTCTTAATGTAATCTTTTTTTATGATGCACCAGGTTAGAGTTCCTAGTACAATTTACAGCTTTTGTTCTGAGAATCTTTTTCATATCCAAGCTATTTTTTTATTTGAACTTAAAGAGTAACTAAACACTCATTTTGAATTTTTGAATTTCTGCCCACAGCATATTTTTGAAAGATGCAATACTGTCAACATTCTGGGAGGGGGATGGTCCTTGCCATTTTCAACAGCTTCAGCCATTAAGTACTGATATTTCATATTAATTTGCTGTCAAATGTCAATATTAATACCAGTATTGATATGTTACATAATTGACAGTCATGTAATTCAGGTTACAGCTCAAAAAATATGTTTTAGTATCACTAACCGAATCGATATTGATTGAATCGAATCGATATTGAATCTAATCAAATCGTGATAAATCGATTCGGAACCTTGTGACGAAATTTGAACCGATACCCAGCCCTACTCCTGTCCTGAGTTCAATGCAGCCAACTGTTATTTGGCAGAGTCTGTGCATACTGCATACATGTACGGTAGTTCATATTCTCTAGTCAATTTTAGCTTCGTCCATGTATATAGCATACATGTAGTTCATATTCTCTAGTCAAGTTTAGCTTCGTCCATGTATAATGCATACATGTAGTTCATATTCTCTAGTCAAGTTTAGCTTCGTCCATGTACTGTATATTGCATACATGTAGTTCATATTCTCTAGTCAAGTTTAGCTTCGTCCATGTATATTGCATACATGTAGTTCATATTCTCTAGTCAAGTTTAGCTTCGTCCATGTATATTGCATACATGTAGTTCATATTCTCTAGTCAAGTTTAGCTTCGTCCATGTATATTGCATACATGTAGTTCATATTCTCTAGTCAAGTTTAGCTTTGTCCATGTATATTGCATACATGTAGTTCATATTCTCTAGTCAAGTTTAGCTTCGTCCATGTATATTGCATACATGTAGTTCATATTCTCTAGTCAAGTTTAGCTTCGTCCATGTATATTGCATACATGTAGTTCATATTCTCTAGTCAAGTTTAGCTTCGTCCATGTATATTGCATACATGTAGTTCATATTCTCTAGTCAAGTTTAGCTTCGTCCATGTATATTGCATACATGTAGTTCATATTCTCTAGTCAAGTTTAGCTTCGTCCATGTACTACTGCTGCCCTGCCTGCCCTCCACAGCATACTGCACTCTGTGCTTTCTCTCTTCCCTCTTTGTCCCCAGGGAGTTTTTGACAGAGGTGCTGACAGCAGCAGAGATTACAGCCAGGCCTCTCTTAATGAAAATTAATCTAGTGTTCTGCTCTGCTGTTCCATGGGACCCGCAGCGCAGTTTACAGGCCTCTCTTAAAGAGATACTCAACACTTTTCTGCTGAAAATCAATATATATTGGAAATTAGCTGTGTTCTTGAAGGAATCCAGGTGAAAGTCGTGACATTTGCTGTAAAACTTAGTAATTCCTCATTACAGTACAGCAGCAGGCCACTCTGCACAGTGAAAACCAGCTGGGACGATGTACACACACATAACCTCTTGAGGGCAATCCGCATGATTCAAGCTTTGACCCGAGCATATCGCTTATCAGACACATCTATCTATATATACAATTGAGTATGTGGGCTCTGTCTGTTTGTTTCAAGTTCTGTGTTCGGCCACAGCGATGCCGTTTTTCGTGTGATCCGGCTGACACCTGCAGGGTATGTAAAGGGCACCCATGTCGGTGACCTGACAGTCAGATTTTTTAATTAGGCTAATTAGCTAATGGTGTGATGTCGTCAGTGATGATAACATCAGTGATGCTGTCAAAAGTGATGTCTCACACACGCGCGCGCGCGCGCACACACACACACACACACACACACACACACACACACACACAGGCATTGTGACAAGACTGATCAGTGATGTCATAGGGGGGCACACACACACTGATGATGTCATCAGTGATATCATAATGGGGCACACACATACAAGGAGGCATTGTGACATCACTGATGCAATAAAATTTAGTGAGCGACACACACACACACCCGTGCACTAGGGGTGTCAAAAATAATCGATTATAAGATGCATCGCGATGCGGATGTGTGCACAAATCTGCATTGATTCACAAATGTCAAAAATCGATTATTTAAAAAGATTATAATAATAAATAATCAAATAAAATATAATGGAAGTACATGCAGTTGTTTATTTTAATTATGGATCATAATACAATGCAATTCCAAATGCACTTTTATTTTAAAAGTAGCCACACAGTGAGAAAAAAGAAAGTGAGAAAAAATAAATCATGTATTGGGGAAAAAAAGTGATGAATCGATTTAAGATGCATCGAGATGCATCGATAATCGTAATCGAATCGAATCGTAGCCCTCTGAATCGTAATCAAATCGAATCGTGAGCCCAGTGAAGATTCACAGCCCTACCAAAGCCCTAATTTTCCGGGAAACGGGAAATGGGTTGGATGGCGGTTCCTGGGATTAAACCCTAATCCGGAGTTTACGGCAAAGGTCAACTCCTCTCATTCCAAACTCCCACATTGTGTAATCAAATCTTAAGATCCTACTCACCAGTCCTGCTCTCCGTGTCGCTGTCCAGGGGTTGGTGGGCCGGGGTGGAGTTGGGCGTGGCGTCTCCATTGACCACAGGGCGGTGGGCTGGGCTGGAGGACTCCAAAGGTGCCTGGTTGTCCACACCGTTGGAGGCCGAACAGGAGCCTGAGCCTTGGCCCAAGTCATTAGCGTTCACTGTGCTTCAGAGGACAAAGGCACAAGAGACGAGACAATCACACTTTGGCACAGATCGGCAGGTTTTCCATGTTTCTTGATCACAAACTAGATGCTTCTTCTTTCTTTCTTTATCCTTTATTTATCCAGGAAGGTCTCATTGAGATACAAGATCTCTTCTTCCAAGGAGTCCTGGCCAAGAAGGCAAGGCAGTTTCACTCACACACACGCACGCGCGCGCGCGCGCGCGCGCGCACACACACACACACACACACACACACACACACACACACACACACACACACACACACACACACACACATAAAAGCAGCTTACAGGACAGACATTCAAAAGCATCATTTTTGCAGCATTTACATCAGGTAAATCTGAGATCCCCGCCACTTAAATTTAATTTAAACTAATTATTTAATAGAGCACTGCAGGGATGAAGTATTTTTGTAGGCTTAACCAGAAATTGCCGCCATGGTGGTTCGTAAGGGGGCATTTCTGTTAAATGCATGAAATAAAGTTTGTGGTTAGCACAAACTTATGGGAGTGGTTGAGAGTGGGAGTGGTTGAGAGTGGGAGTGGTTGAGAGTGGGAGTGGTTGAGAGTGGGAGTGGTTGAGAGTGGGAGTGGTTGAGAGTGGGAGTGGTTGAGAGTGGGAGTGGTTGAGAGTGGGAGTGGTTGAGAGTGGGAGTGGTTGAGAGTGGGAGTGGTTGAGAGTGGGAGTGGTTGAGAGTGGGAGTGGTTGAGAGTGGGAGTGGTTGAGAGTGGGAGTGGTTGAGAGTGGGAGTGGTTGAGAGTGGGAGTGGACATTTGTGTTCAGCGGGACAACATTTCCACTCCCATAAACCTTTGTTAACCACAGACCTTATTTTATGCATTTAACCGAAATCCCCATTCTAAAATGACATAGCATTTTCCCTTACGAACCAACATGGCAGCGATTTGCTACTTCTGACTCATTCCTGCAGTACTCTATTCAACTTAATTGTAATTCCTCTTTTCATTTTCATATTTATTGAATTTCATTTTCAGTGTGAAAGACCTTGTGCATGAGGCAAATGTGAGATCCCCCCCCCTGTTTTTGTACAGGATACATATGTGCAAATACTGAAGGGATGGACACATTTTTTTGCATGACTATGAGCTAACCCTAAAACAGAGTCAGGATGCTGTAAAGTCAAGATGGCCTGTAGCTATAGCAACAGTGAAGCATGAATGAACAGGAAGTGAATTATTTTGTGTGGATAAAAACATTTAAGCACCTTCTGTGAGTACTGGGGTAACAGAAGCCATCCTGCCTTCTGCCACCCCCTCACACACACAGAGGATAAAGGCCGTCTCCATAGATGCCCTGTCAGTCTGGATCTCCTCAAACACAAAGGGCCAATGATCAAATATGTGACTGTGTTTTAATGCTCAGCTAATAACAGAGCATGCAACTCTAAAGCAAAGTTTTTGGTTGGGCATCAAAGCCCTTGCTGTACGCTAGGGTTTAATCCCGGGAAACGGGATTCCCGGGAAATGCCATCCAACCCATTTCCCGTTTCCCGGAAAATTGGGATTTTTTGTTGTTGTATTTTTACATGCAGAACATATTGGAATAGACCTATATTTAGAAATATGCCGACAGTTTACTTTCTTAAATGATGTAGCCTATGTTTTAAAAGAACATGTAATATATTAGGCTACTGTAAGCATTGTAAAGTCATTAAATGATCACGATGTAGGCCTATATGTATTTTGGAGACATCAAAGTCAATCAATCAACCAACAATCAATCAATTTTCTATTTATATAGCCCAAATAATGAGGTATTGCAGCCAGATTTTAATACTAGCTTCTCTGACAACAATGCTATAGCCAGTAATTTGAAATGTGATATCCTTTGCAGAGTGGAATTAATTTCTGATTTTATTTCGGCGTGTTTTGGCCATGCGCCTTTGTGCGCCGGTGGAACACACACTGAAAGCTTA
Organism: Poromitra crassiceps; assembly: GCF_964638095.1. Classification (NCBI taxonomy): domain Eukaryota; kingdom Metazoa; phylum Chordata; class Actinopteri; order Beryciformes; family Melamphaidae; genus Poromitra; species Poromitra crassiceps. Next base: position 89,375,939 of record NC_139624.1, read on the forward strand.
TTGCACATACCGTAAAATACCAATTATTAGCCCGGGCGTTAATTGACAAAATATGTAGCCAGACCCCGCGTCAATATGGGACCTGCGGCAGTTTGGGACCTGCTTTAATTATTTTTGTACAAAAATATTGCTCAGCAAAGATTGTAAATAGTATGAAATTGTTTATTTAAACCATTTATTTTAATGAGTTGGCTACAGCCCCCCACACGATTGCTTGTCTATGGGGAGAGCCGCGCCTCCCTCTCAGCGCAGCAGAGCACATTGCATGCCAGTTCTGGCCTGTACATGAAATCAAATAAAATTTGAGCTGAACTGTGACCTACCGGTATTTACCACTAAACTTTCTCCGCTGAAGGTGAGAGAACATGATCATCATGTGAGCAGATTATTTGTTGCATGCGCTGCCTCCTCCGCTGCAGTGTGCGGTGAAATACCAATTAGAAGCCGACTTCTATGCCCGCTGGCAGGGAAACATACCATAGACACATTTCTCAAAATAATTATTACACCAGAGATGTCGGTTTTAGTGTATAAAAATCTTCAGGAAATGCCTACACAATTTTCAGAATCATCAGATGTTGACGGAAAACGAATTTTGATCAGCAAGTTTCGTGCATGTGTTTTTTTTCCTCGTTGTTCCCGTTTCCTCGTTGTTCGTCTTCTTCATCCGATTTTCCTTCTCCGTTGTGTTTGGGAGATGCATTCAACAGGATGTCGCAAAGGTAAAAAGAAAACATTGAAAAAACTAACCGGGCGTCAAATTGGGACCTGCTTTTATGTACAAAATATGTATCCAGACCCCGCTTATATATGGGACCCGCGGCAATTTGGAAGTCGGCTTCTAATTGGTATTTTACGGTAGCCTAATAAGCGCAAAGCCCACGATGTTTCTTCTTTTCTCTACACTTCTGACTTGCTTGAGGGGATTGTGCCATGACCGTTAATGCAGTAGCCTACGAGACGGCGATTGAGCACCGTGCAAACTTCACCAGCGGTGAAAACGACAATCAGCCCAGCCGTGCGTCCTCGGTTCGTGTGCCTCAGGTTGGGCAATGGGCATGATGGTCTAGTAGGTTGTAGGCGATGTCCGTGCACAGAGGGGTGGAGATAGTCTGATACAGCCGTGCTCCGGTATGGAGATGTCTGGGCACGGCTGGAAGAGGAGTGGTGCAGCCGCCAGAGCGCAGCGCAGCAGCCCATATAAAAGCACACGGTGCCAGGTATCAGACAGCATTGATGTTGTGCGTAAAATAGCGTGAGAACGGGCTGATCGACGCGTTTACGGCTCCATTCTTCCACGGCAGTTTCCACAACTCTCTAAGAAAATGTTTAGCCTAGGCTACTACAGGATTTATTCATACACCAATCCAGGCAATTGGTGAATTATATAAACCCTAATGGCACTATATAGCCTAATACAGGTACAGCCTACATACAGCCTAAAAACAGCCTAAAAAGTTAGTTAAATTGCGATGTTTTGCCTTAATAAATATTAATGGCACCAAATAATACATTCGTCAGGTTGGGAACTAATAGGTATATTTCTCCTTGGTGTATTAAAAAAAAAAAAAAAAAAAAAAAAAAATCCCGATTCCCGGGAAAGAGGGCTTCATTTCCTGTTTCCCGGTATGGCTCATTTTCGGGAAAAATATTAAACCCTACTGTACACCCCAAAAATGTGACAGCACTACTTGGGCTGCCATTGCCAACATAGATGTGAACAGGTTAGCTAAAACTTTAGTGTCGCCAGTGAGGGCCCCCACCGTTCCGGTCGGGGTATGTTTCGAAATCCCTCCAGGCCTGAACATTTTTCTAAGGGAAACACTGGAGTGAAAGCTATGACCAAGTATACACTACACTACATTCTCTAATTGGGCTAACTTCTAGTCATTGAAATCATAGTAAAATAACACAGTTTACTCATTTTGCTGGGGACTAACCCTCGTCAAGCTGACGTATGCATGTTTAGCTGATGCCGACAACGTGCTAAACTCGAGGCTACATTGAAGCATGTTCCTCGCTTAATGCTCCAATGCTGATTGAGGAGGCGCTTGAACAGCTGAGAGAAAGGGAGGTGGTGTGTGAGTGTGTGTGTGTGTGTGTGTGTGTGTGTGTGTGTGTGTGTGTGTGTGTGTGTGTGTCTGTGTGTGTGTGTGTGTGTGTGTGTGTGTATGTGTGTTCCTCATCATGTACTGTACTGTATCTGAGTAGCATGGACCAGACTATAATTAGGTCAGATTTACAGCCGGACGTCCAGGCTGACACGCATCGTGGCACCTCAGAAGGCCTTCAATCTATAATCATGCTGCAGGCTTGAATCTATGTCGTGTTGCTTTGCCTCCTGCTTTATTACCTACCAACCTATAAACCTCTTCCTGTTGATGTGGTTAGCCTGACATCTGCATGGCTTTGTCACTCAGGGTGAGGGAAATGCATGCTACACGCATTGTGTGTGTGTGTGTGTGTGTGTGTGTGTGTGTGTGTGTGTGTGTGCGTGCGTGCGTGCGTGTGCGTGTGTGTGTGTGTGTGTGCGTGTGTGTGTGTGTGTGTGCGTGTGTGTGTGTGTGTGTGTGTGTGTGTGTGCGTGTGAGATAAAAGACGCCGCCTTGTGACATTGAGACTATAGAGAGGCAAAGTGGAACGTCACTTCCTGCTTCAGCAGCACTGTACCAGAGATTTTCATCCGCCATTTATTTTCCCATAGACATTTCGTAAAATGCTTATAAAATAGTTTTACCAAACCAAACGGTTGAGCTAACGCTATAATCGGGAGAGACCATAGAACATTTCACTCGGACCAAAACAAAAAAACAAACTTGAAAAAATGTTTTCTTTAAACCCGCATTCTTTTTAACGTTTTGGTCTCAGTGAAATGTTATGCGATCTCTCCTGTTTCTAAATATATCTGTACCGTTTGGTTTGAACCAGTAAAACTATTTTTATAAGCATTTTACGAAATGTGTAAGGGAAAATAAATGGCGGATGAAAATCTCTGGTACAGTGCTGAAGCAGGAAGTAGGCGGTCACTTTGCCTCTCTATTGTCTGTAAGGGGTAAAGGGAGGGCCCAATAGGATGGCATGGTGATGTAATGGGTCCAGCTGAAGGGGACCCATTGTTTGTGAGGCAGCAGTGCCCGCTGCCACAGACTAGCCCACGCCAAGGCCACCATTTTCTACAGATCAAAAGTCGCCATATGACTTCAGTCTGGGCTGTCTGAGTGAACTAGATGACTCCAGTCTGGGCTGTCTGAGTGAACTAGATGACTCCAGTCTGGGCTGTCTGAGTGAACTAGATGACTTCAGTCTGGGCTGTCTGAGTGAACTAGATGACTCCAGTCTGGGCTGTCTGAGTGAACTAGATGACTTCAGTCTGGGCTGTCTGAGTGAACTAGATGACTTCAGTCTGGGCTGTCTGAGTGAACTAGATGACTTCAGTCTGGGCTGTCTGAGTGAACTAGATGACTTCAGTCTGGGCTGTCTGAGTGAACTAGATCAGTGGTCCCCAACCACTGGGCCGTGGAACGGTACCGGGCCGCAACGGATTTTTTTTATTTTTATAAACATAGGCTATAATATTATAGGCTGTGTGTGGTAGTTGAAACATAGTTTCAAGTTGACGTTTATTTATGTTTGTAGTTAAAACTAGAACGACCGCAACGCGGACTTATGCCTCCGCCATTACCGTAGTTCATTCTGGAGTCCAAATCGCCATTTGAGGCAAATTGGAAGAGATTCCGTCAAGGCGCTCCTGTGATGTTGCGTTACAGAGCTTGGAAATTGGGTGTGTGAGAGGTCACAGTGACCTTGAACTTTGACCACCAAAATGTAATCAGTTCATCCTTGAGTCCAAGTCGATGTTTGAGACAAGTTTGATTAAATTCCGTCAAGGCATTCCTGAGATATCGCGTTAACAAGCTTGAAAATGGCGTTGGAGAGCTCACCTTGACCTTTGACCTTTGACCACCAAAATCTAATCAGTTCATCCTTGAGTCCAAGTCGATGTTTGAGACAAGTTTGATTAAATTCCGTCAAGGCATTCCTGAGATATCGCGTTAACAAGCTTGAAAATGGCGTTCGAGAGGTCACAGTGACCTTGACCTTTGACCTTTGACCACCAAAATCTAATCAGATCATCCTTGAGTCTAAGTCGATGTTTGAGGCAAATTTGATGAAATTCCGTCCAGGCGTTCCTCAGATATCGCGTTAACAAGCTTGAAAATGGCGTTCGAGAGGTCACAGTGACCTTGACCTTTGATCTTTGACCACCAAAATCAAATCAGATCATCCTTGAGTCTAAAGGTCCTTACACATCAAGAGCGATGCGAATATACGGCACGAAATTGCGATGCGAGTTTTGACCCACCTGTCAATCACAGCCACAGATGTGTACACGTCGGAAGCGAATTTCTGAACAATCGAACGTGGTTCAAAAAAATAAACACCGCAATAACGCTCAGCGAAACTTCGCCGTCGGTATGCACGGTTGCATTGACTGATATAGGTTCGGAAAATATCATTGATGTGCGAATTAATCGCACGAAAAAAACGTGCTCGGTGTGTAAGGACCTTAAGTCGATGTTTGAGGCAAATTTGATGAAATTCCGTCCAGGCGTTCCTCAGATATCGCGTTAACAAGCTTGAAAATGGCGTTCGAGAGGTCACAGTGACCTTGACCTTTGACCTTTGACCACCAAACTCTAATCAGATCATCCTTGAGTCTAAGTCGATGTTTGAGGCAAATTTGATGAAATTCCGTCCAGGCGTTCCTCAGATATCGCGTTAACAAGCTTGAAAATGGCGTTCGAGAGGTCACAGTGACCTTGACCTTTGACCTTTGACCACCAAAATCTAATCAGATCATCCTTGAGTCTAAGTCGATGTTTGAGGCAAATTTGATGAAATTCCGTCCAGGCGTTCCTCAGATATCGCGTTAACAAAATCGTACGGACGGACGGACAGCCGTCCGGACAGCCGTACGGACGGACGTACGTACGTACGGACGGACAACCCGGATCCATAATGCCTCCGGCCTGGCTATCGCCGGCGGAGGCATAACAAAAACATAAATACTCTATAGGCTACAATACAGTACAACACAAAAGGCTGTTATTTACCCTTTGTCGCCACCTGGTGAGTAAATATATATGTAACTAAAACCATTGAAATTGACAACCGGTCCGCAACTTTTTTTCCATGTATCTACCGGTCCTTGGCACAAAAAAGGTTGGGAACCCCTGAACTAGATGACTCCAGTCTGGGCTGTCTGAACTAGATGACTCCAGTCTGGGCTGTCTGAGTGAACTAGGGATGTCAGTTTTCGTTCATTTTGCTTTCGATATGCCAAAAGCATGCGCGCGCACGCGCACGCACGCACGCACGCACACACACACACACACACACACACACACACACACACACACACACACACACACACAAACAAAATGCAGTTGCTGCCAGCATGGGGGCAATATGAAATGTTTTGTCAGGCTGTGGGACCTGGGGCCTCTGGCTCCACAGGAAGGGTCCCCCACCTTTGCCATTAGTGGAGAAACAGTAGAAACAGCAGCTGACAGGGAGAGAAGGAAGTTAAGAACGAAGGAGGGGAAGGGCAGCTGAGAAAGGTACATGTGAATGTACAGTGATGTCATCAGTGATGTCACATATTGATGACATCATTAGTCTATGATTGCATTAGCATAATGTATCATCAGTGCCTATGACATCATCTCTGTTCTTTAGCATGCACAGTGCACAATTGCCTAACTTTGCATTACTGATGACATCACTCACTGATGACATCACAATGATGTCACGATGTCTATGACATCATCAGCAGTCACCTGACGTACAGGTGACAGGTCAGTGATGACATCTAGCTACAGTTTGACATGTCCCTGCGTGGGAAGCCATTGCTCCCCAATAATAACTCAGTATCGTGACATTACTGATCATGTCATCAATATGTCACATCACTGATGACATCACTGCTCCCTAATGTCCCTAGGAGGCTGATGACATCACAGTGGAGCAATTACATAACATTTGCTCAGGTCAACTGCTGACTTACAGGTGACTACACTTTTCTACACCAGATGGATTCGTCCAGGTCAACTGCTGACCTCCAGGGGCCGGTTGCACCAAGTGGTCTTAACTATGCCTGGTTGTAACTCCTACGTCGGTCTTAGTTAAGACCAGTCTTTAGAGTGGATTTACGCCTGTTGCACCAATAGGGCTTACATCTGGTCTTAACTACGCTGGTCGTAGCAATGCGCGTCCATGTGAATTGCCGGGGAATGTGCCCCGATTGGCCCAAAAATGTGCCTCGCGCCGTCACCCACTACTGTATGTGCGTCACTACACCCTCCCTCCTCCCACCCCCCTCCTCCTGTGGAAACTCCGGAGGGGGAAATGGCGGCGATTAGTGCCAAGCAGTCTGAATGAAATTGAATGTAAAGTTCCCAATTCTATGTATTAAATTCTAAAAAACGACCCTCAACATTTGGGAAGGCTAAGCCACACAACTAGTTTGTTATAATCTAACATCATGCTTCGATGGCGACGTTACGACAATGAGGACAGTAAGGACTCAATTACAGCAGGTCTCCGCTGATAGACACGGAGATCTCTGTTAAAGGCAGGCACCCTTACCCCCTTTGACCCTTACGCCTCCTCCTGACCAGGCGTAAGAGTTACGCCTGGGCGTAGTGAAAAGAAGGCTTAAGCCCTCTTGGTGCAACCGGCGTAGCTGTTAGGTCGTAAAGTTACGACCGGCGTAGCTTAAGACCAGTCGTAAGACCACTTGGTGCAACTGGCCCCAGGTGACTACATACTTTGACACGAGATGGGTTCGCCCAGGTCAACTACTGACCTCCAAGTGACTACACTCTTTTACACAAGGGGCATTAGCCCAGGTCAACAAAACTAAAAACAAAAAATATCGCTGTAGTACCTGCCGTGGGCGGATTCTTTTTTTTTTTTTTCCTGGAGCATCTAATAACAACTAATATCAGTCATTGGGCCAAATTTCAGGTCTCTGCGATGTAACAAACTCACAGGAATTTGCGTCGCGGCTGATGAGGAAGAAGAAAAAGAATAATCTGAGCAAAAACAATAGGGGTTAGCCCCTTCAGGCCTTGAACCCCTAATAATCAAAATAATAGCAACCAATGGGTGATGTCACGGTGGCTACGTCCATAATTTCTAAATTCAATCTATGGTTGATGGGGAAAAAATCTAAATATAAGGTAAAGATAAGGGGCTAGTTTCCATCAAAGACCTATACATAGATGGTAATTTTGCATCCTTTGATCTACTGAAGAGGAAGTTCGAGTTGCCCGGCACGAACTGGCTCAGATTCCTGCAAATCAGAAATTATATTCGAAGAGCTCCCAAATGAACATGTGTTCCCGATGTATTGCTGAGCCCTCCTCACTCCAAGCATCTTAGATTTGTATGTCTGTTTGACAACTGCAACCCAGCCTCTACTGAGAGGATTAGAGAAGCGTGGCAGAGGGAACTTGGTATTGATTTATCTGACATTATATGGGAAAGGAGTCTGTCTGTGGTACAACTAATTAATTAGCTGATCCAATTTAAAGTCCCTGGAAACCAGAAATATTTCTTTATTATTTAGCATTTTGAGTTCATCACATCACAGGACCCTATGTTAATAAGCCACCAGCCAAATTTGAATGATGATGAACGTCGCAAAGTATATAAATTTAGGTTTGACAGTCTGGCAAAAGTCATGAGAATCAATTACTTTTTAGAGTGCATTTTCTCCCGCGGACTGTGTGGGCGTGTCCCGTCTGCACCAGGGACATTTCTCTCCTCCTCCGAGAGAGAGAGCACGAGAGAGAGGGGGGGAGGGAAACGGAGAAAGAGAGATCCAGTGCGTGTGTGTGTGTGTGTGTGTGTGTTCGTTGCTCGGAGAGGGAGAGATGTTGCTGCGACTGCACAGCGCAGTGTGTGTGTGTGTGTGTGTGTGTGTTCGACACACGCACTGAGTAACCTCGCGTCACCAGGCTGTGTTTCTCTCTCTGTGCTCTCTCTCACACTAGTCCCAAGAGAGAGAGAGAGAGGAGAGGAGAGGAGAGAGAGAGAGAGAGAGAGATAGAGGGAGAGAGGAGAGGAGAGAGAGAGAGAGAGAGAGAGAGAGAGAGCAGCATAGCGCTCGGCACAGAGTGGGAGGCAGACGGACACTGAGGGAGTGCTGTCACTGGGGGCAAAGAACGGACAAAAGGAGAAGGGCAGATTGCGCGCGTGTACAAAGGTTATATAGAGCTTATGACGTCATAAGCTCCTGCGTTTTAGCACCTCGCGCACTGCTGTCTTCAATGAGGAAGTATCTTGTAGAATCTTGTAGAAAAGTGTCGATTTTAAGGCTTTGGGTTGAAAGTAATGCATAATAATTTCGGAGGCATATAATTACTAACATAAGACCCTAAATAACATAGTTAGAACGTTTTTGTGGATTTTGGTTTCCAGGGACTTTAAAGTTGCTCACCGTCTTCACTACTCCAAGCATAAATTAGACAGGATCTTCCCTTCTGTCTCACCACTGTGTGGCAGGTGTCAGGTGTCAGAGGGCACACTATCTCATGCCTTCTGGTTCTGCCCTTCATTAACGGGATTCTGAGCCAAAATATTTGATTGGTACTCTAGGGCCTACAAAATAACCCTACAGCCGAAGGCTGAACTCACCATCTTCGGCTGCTCTGAGTCCTCTCTGAGCTTCCCTACAGCTGTGCAACAATCTCTGACACTGGGGACAACTGTCACTAAAAGACTCATTGTGAAGGAGTGGAAGTCCTCCTCTCCTCCACCTTTTCAGGTGTGGCTGATGGACATGATCTCTGTTGTACAGATGGAGAGACTCAGTCCCCTGAGAACCAACTCGCTTAAAAGGTTCTCAGCTGTCTGTGACCCATTTCTGGCCTACTTTGATGAGGTTAAGGTAATAATGACTAGTGACTGAGGTTGGGGGTAACGGATGGTTCGCTCGGCGGGTATCTCATGGACCCCTTGTGTGGGTTCCCATACACATTATCCCTTACAAATACATAAGCACCTTATGTGGCTGAAAGATCCATGTTGTAATGTTGATGTGTGTATTTTTTTCCCCTTCCTTTCTTTTCCTGTGTCTGAGCCTGTTTGTCTTGTTTGCTTCCTGTTCTATAAAAAACTGAAAATAAAATATTGGGGGGAAAAGGTAAAGTGATTTCAGTATGCTTTAGTGCCATATTGAGTTTAAAGCATATTTTGATAATCGGGATAATCTCGTTAATTGCAATTATTTTGGACAGGATGATCATGACATAAACGTTTCATATCAGCCTACCCTTACAGGGCAGGCAGGCGAAGAGGTATATGGGAGAGAGGTAATGGAGTGACAACAAACAGAAAAGGCACAGCGGTGACAGAAGAGCATGAAGGAGACCAAGCCAGAGGGAACAAGAGACACAAACCGATGGAGGGAGGGAGGGAGGGAGGGGGCACGCTACGTAATAAGTTTGAAGCATGAGGGAGGGAGGGAGGGGGCACGCTACGTAATAAGTTTGAAGCTGCATGCCCGTTTGTGTTTTGCAGTCTTCTCAGCAACTGCAATGCAGATGGCAGCCAGGCACCCCCACCCCCTCCATCCTCCATCACTCCACCCCCACTCCACCCCCAACCCTTGTCTGGCTCGATGGCGATGTGCAGACGGGTTCCCTCCCTGGCTTTCCAATAAAAGGCCCGTTTGCCTGGTTGAAGGGCACTTTTACACAGCGTTACAGATCATAAAGACTGGCACCGCTGTGGCAGCCGCTGGAACAGAAAGCAGAACAGATGGAGGGAGAGAGAGAGAGAGAGAGAGAGAGAGAGAGAAAGGGGAAGGAAGGAGGTCTATACCCTGACTGCAGGAATCCTGAAGTTAAATTCAATACTTTTTAAGACCTTTTTTAAGACATTTCCAATATATTTTAAGACCTCAACGCCACTTTCATCACATCAGTGATACAGGTGTAAATCACAAGACGATAGATTATTTGTACGGCAATTTTAGTCATTTTTATTTATCCGTTATTTAACCAGGTGAGTCCCATTGAGATTTTCATCTATTTTAGTTATGGTTTGGCACTATATAAATATAAAATTGATTGAGTGATGATTGATTGATTGATTGAACCTAATTTTGTTGTATGTCAAGTACAATGACACTAAAGTGTCTTATGATCCTACTCCAATTACATTACATTACGTCATTTAGCAGACGCTTTTGTCCAAAGCGACTTACAATATCACAATTTGTCAACCATACAGAGAACCACTATGCAACACAATCAATGACAGCTAAGATATTTTGATAGACTAGCACCATGTAGGAAGTAGTTTGAGAAGGAATAAGTAACATGTAGCATTAGTAGTTTTTTTTTTTTTTAGGAGAAACTTTTGTTAGGAGAAACCTAGTTAACGTGCCTGGCTAACTGATGTTAAAGAGCATGGAAGCATCTTACTCTTTACACTTTTGCTTTTCTCTGTCTGTGCAAACTGACTCGCACAGCATGCCGTGTAGAGTTTTATGTCAGCAAGACACATTACTCAGATTACTACTTGGATCATCACTTCTTTCCCAATGTATTAGAATTAGCCTACTGTGGCTCAGTTAAAGAGGGAGGGGGGAATATCCTGTATGTTAACTTTTGTGCACATAGCACTGGTGCTACAGAGGTTGATAGTTTTGTAGCAGAGGCCATCAAATTGTAACGCGCGTATAAAATGTATTTTACCTTCTCTAAAAAACAACCACAATGCAGTTCATCACTTAAAGAAAGGCTTTGCTGATTTTCAACCTGCTTTGTATCATTACAGTGTCAGTCATTATGCGCAGCCTTTACCTTGTCTTCATGTTTTCCTGCACCGAGAGCTCTGCAGTTTATTCCAGCACTTCCGTGTCCAGAATTATGTGTTTTGCATCATTCTGGATGAGGAAGTGAAAATATGTTGCTCCAGGGCGGCTGTTATTGTTACTTTTAAAAAATTTCTGTATGCATATCCACAGAGAATCGCATCGAGAGCCTTAACAAGCGTTAATGACCCATACCAGATGGCAGGGGCGGAGCTTCTGCAGGCAGTAAAATTGTGCATTATTCGATGCAGAAAACATACCGAAGGTAAGCACTGGGGATGTTCATTTTGAACAATTTCCATAATCGAAAAATCGGGAAAATTAACGATCAATTATCGATTATATTAATAATAATATATTTTTTAATATTTATTTTAATATATATATTATTTTTTTTACAAAATGAATGCTATGGCAGAAAATACGAAAGACAACGTGTTCTCCTCAATGAACTCTTTATTTCAATGTGTCTCCTCTCCAACACTTGGTGTTTACTTTGCAGACTGCACGTTTGCATGTTTAACTGTTAAAGGTCCCAATTCGTGCAGCTGTAACCTCTTAAAAACGTGTGTCTCTGGTCCATAAAACATGATTCTGGATTAATCTGTCGAAAATATAGCAAACCCGTTTGTTGTGACGGAGTTCTCACTCCCTCTTCTGGTCGCTTTCCAAGAATGGCCTGTTTCTATAATATATTCAGAACTAACAGTTCCCATTGGCCGCTGAGGGAGAGCCCGCCCCAGGCTCCCAGCGGCCAATCAGATTAGCGTCTGTGGACCAGCACGCTAGGTTGCGAGTTATCGTTAACTAAACGGTACTACGCTAAAGAGGACATCTCAAAATGCCTAGACTTACCGAATGCACCTCTGCAGTTGCTGGATCACGTACAGTTGGCGTCGCTCCAGCTAGAAGTGTTAATTTTGTGGCTATAGACTAAATGGTGCAGGTAGCTTGTGTGAGAGAGACCCGCGCAGTATGCAGAAGGAAGCTAGTGACGTCCCGATTCCCCCAGATTCCCCTCTGGGCAAAGGAAGCGTTTGGGGGTGTGGCTTGGAGGAGACTGCAGAGGGACGCTGGATAGGGACAAATCCAACTGTGGCAGTTCTGAGCGTGTGACCACTCATTACAGGGAGGGCTGACAGCAGTATATATGCATTTACAAGTAAAAACAGCTTTTGCACGGAATGGGACCTTTAACACATTCACTGCCAGCCGTTTTTTTTTTTTACTGTAGGTAGCTTCTGCCAAGTTTTTTTTTTTAGGATTCTGGCTCATCTTTCAAGAGCCGAGGATTATTTTCTGCTAAGATTTTGTGAACACAAAATATCTCAAAAGAACTAATAGAATGTGTGCTTTCTCTGTCTAAAAGAGTTAGTTTGTAGAGTTAGTAGTTATGTAGGTATTAGCACTTGAATACAGCATGGTTTCAGCGTCTGAAAATTTAAGCTGAGATAAATGGCTTTTTGTGAAATTCGATTGAACAGTCACTTTAACCATTCATTTTTGGCATCAGTAAGACGTCAGACATCTAAACAATAGTTTTGAACAGTAATTTCCTCCATAGCAGCAGGAAACCCCCCTCTCCTTCAAACTCCTCCCTCCGTGTGTGTGTTCTCCTCCTGCCTCCCTGGCTCTGCAGCGGGCGTGTCACAAGCGAGTTTCTGCTGCTGCTGCCTGTCTGCTGGCGGCCGCTCTTTGGGCGAGTCTGGATGGGCTTGCTCGTTTCTTGGGGTTTCGGTTGAGAGCTTTGATGAAGCTTTTGCGATTCTGGTCTTATTTATGCTGCGTGTTTCAAAGTGTGTTGCACCCATAATCTATTATGCAAATTTGCAATCCCCCACCGCCAGCTCCCTGCGCGAAAGCGTTTTCGCCAATCCATTTTCATGAGAATGGCTTCCTCACGTGGCTGTTTTTGCTTGGCTTTCTCTCGTCTGGAGAGCACTGTCGCCACTTAGTGGGTCGGTAAAATAGATTATACACATTCAATACCTCCCATATTTTAATAGGAGATGTAAAAGGGGTTGATCGACGTCCCACCGTCAAAAAAAATAATAATAATTTTTGGACGAGATATCTCGTCATTGGCAGTCAACCGTTGGTTTCTGCTTGACGAGATATCTCGTCCACGGCAGTGAACGTGTTAAACAAAAAATATGTGCATGCTTAACGCAGCTGAGCCACACCTCTTACTGTAGTCTTAATTCAAATTATATAACCACATCTCTTTTAGACACTTGACTTACACACATACAGTACATGAACTTAACTTAAATAAATTAACAAAAATATTCGTTTGGCGGCCCCCCCCGATCAAAATGTACAATCCAAAACAAGAGAGAATGAGAGAGAGAGAACCAGAACGAGAGATGATGCTATAGTGTTACTTACTTCACAATTATGCCTATTATTTAACTTAGAGCCTCATAACACAAATGACTGACTCATGAAGGCATGGTGACTAGTGTCCCCTCATAATAGATTACGGGTGGAACACACTTTGAAACACGCAGCATAAATATGACCAGAATCGCAAAAGCTTCATCAAAGCTCTCAACCGAAACTCCAAGAAACGAGCGAGCCGATCCAGACTTGCCCAGCGGCCGCCAGCAGACAGGCACAGTAGCAGCAAAGCAGTGAGCCTGGTGACGCGAGGTTACAGCAGCAACAGAAACGAGCTTGTGACACGCCCGCTGCAGCCAAGAAGAACACACACGGAGGGAGGAGTTTGAAGGAGAGGGGTGTTTCCTGCTGTTATGGAGGAAATGACTGTTCAAAACTATTGTTTAGATGTCTGACGTCTTACTGATGCCAAAAATGAATGGTTAAAGTGACTGTTCTATCGAATTTCACAAAAAGCCGTTTATCTCAGAATAAATTTTCAGACGCTGAAACCATGCTGTATTCAACTGCTAATGCTTACATAACTACTAACTCTACAAACTAACTCTTTTAGACAGAGAAAGCACACATTCTATTAGTTCTTTTGAGATATTGTGTGTTCACAAAATCCTAACAGAAACGAATCCTCGGCTCTTGAAAGATGAGCCAGAATCCTCAAAAAAAAACCTTGGCAGAAGCTAACTACAGTATTGAAAAACGGCTGGCAGTGAATGTGTTAACATGCTCTGGGGTGAGACGCGAACGCAGCTTATTGACAGTCAGTCCAGCAGCAGAAAAGACGCGCTCTGAAGGGACCGAAGTTGCAGGAATGCACAGATATCGTCCCGCTAACTTCGCCTAGCCTGGGTAACCTGCGTTCATTCACTTTCCACCACTCTGCAGCGCTGCACTCCAGGGACAGGGGAGTCTCCCTCATGAAGTTGGTAACTTCGTCTTGCATCCCAGCGCCGTCGCGACAAGTGGAGTATTCCTTCCCGAGCAGCATGGCCATAGCAGAGGCTGGGCCGACCCCCTCCTCTGTGTCGGACTCGGACTCATCAGACAACGCCACCGCATCATCTCGCCCAGCCTGTGGGAGAGCCGCCTCGCCCGCATCCAGTGCCTCTCCAAGTTGAACCAGCCTCGCATTTGCATCACATCTCCTCCCCGCTAACACCGCAGTGATGGTGGGCTGAGACGAGGACCAGGCGCCTTCCGTTTTTTTTTTCCAATATTTTATTTTATGGTTTTTCAGAACATGAGAACAAAAACAAAAACACTCAAGACAGGAAAAGGGAAAAGAAAAAGACATATAACAAAACAAAAACAAATATACATTTCCAACTTTCCAAAGTGGTGCTACCAGTCACGTAAAATGTCCATGTGTTTTACAAAATATACATCAATATACACAAAATAGGATCCATTATAAGTGGTCCATATCTAATCGGCCGGTTGAGTCACTTGTCATTTTTAACCTCGTCAAAATAGGCCAGGAACGGGTCCCAGATAACCAAAAACTTCCCCAATGAATTATTCCTTTGGAACCTGAGTCTCTCCATCCGCACAACCGAGACCATGTCCGTCAGCCACAGCTGAAAAGAAGGTGGAGAGAAGGACTTCCAATCCTTAAGAATTACCTTCTTGGCAACAGTCATTCCCTGCGTCAAAGATTGCCGCACGGCCACCGGGAGGAGCAAAGAGGACTCTGAGCAGCCAAAGATGGCGAGTTCCGCCTCCGGTTGAAGGGCTACCTTGTAGGCCTTAGAGTACCAGTCAAATATTTTGGCCCAGAATCCGGACAGTGAAGGGCGAAACCAAAAAGCATGGGACAGTGTGCCCTCCGACACCCGACACCTATCACATAGTGGCGAGACAGAAGGATATATCTTGTGTAACCTCTGCTTGGAATAGTGAAGACGATGAACAACCTTAAATTGGATCAGCTGGTGTCTACTATTAACCGAGCAGAGCTGGACCACAGACAGACTCCTGTTCCATATGATTTCAGGTAGATTAACACCAAGTTCCTCCTGCCACACCTCTCTGATCAGGCGCCTTCCTGGTTAACCAGGCTCGGATGTACGCTGTTCAAGTGGTGAATCATTGGCTTCGTAGCCGTGTTGTACTTATAAACTGCATCACAGTTCTTGCAATAAACGACGTCGTCTTTTAACTCGAAATGGTCCCACACAAAACTTTGCCTCGCACGCTTCATTTCCTCTGTTGCTGTTCTTCTCTGCAGCTCAATTAGACCACACCCATAGCTGGTCTGGCATAGCCCCACCCACAGAGGTGTTCTGTTCATTGTTCTTTGTCGGTCCCATTGCGCCCTCTCCTGGTTGCGACCATGTAGTGAAAATCAAATTTGATAGTCTCAGCCATTTGATTTGATACAAAGAAATATATAAAAAATTGATCAAAATTCCACATGATCGAATCAATTCCTTTATTTCCTTAACGATCAATTATCGATTTTCGATAATTGATGAACATCCCTAGTAAGCACTGTCCATCTGCTATACTGTATATTGGGGCGGCTTTAGCTCAGGAGGTAGAGCAGGTCGGCCAATGACGCAAGGGTTGGCGGTTCGATCCCCGCTCCCTCCCAGCTGCTGTCGTTGTGTCCCTGGGCAAGACACTTAACCCTCCTTGCTCCTGATGGTGTGTAGGCACCCTGCGTGGCAGCCTGCCGCCATCGGTGTATGAATGGGTGAATGTAGACTATCTACTGATTGTAAAGCGCTTTGGATAAAAGCGCTATATAAATGCAGGCCATTTACCATTTACCATATATTAGCGAGATTATAATGATACATTATGCGTAGCAAAGAAAAATGCCCAAAAATAGATTGTGATTTTAACTTGGCTTACCTATTGGCAGCCCTTGAGGAGGAGGAGGAGGAAGAGGAGTCGCCTTCATTTTCATGGATGGCATTGCCGTTCTGTTGGACTTCTGTTGGATAGGAGACAGCATTGTTAGCCTACAACTAGCAAACTGTGCGTGCGTGCGTGTGTGTGTGTGTGTGTGTGTGTTTGGACACACGTGTGGGTACATTTAGTGGCTTCTTTCAAACAAGTAAAAGTAGGAATTGATGTGAAAGTATAAAATTAAAACAGAGAAATCAAGTGTTCAACACCTTTGCTAATCTACAACCCCAAAACATTTCTCAACATGGCATTCAAGTCCACTTCTTGACTATAATTGAAAATACTGATGGTGCAGTTTCAGCATATCTTTCCAGTTCATTAACTATGAAAGTCAATGGAGAAATTGGACAGTAAAAAACAATTTGTATTTTCCAAAACTGAGAAGGAAGCGTGATGATTTATATTTTCTCTGTAACGTCAAGAACTGGATGGTTATTAGAAATTACCGCTGTGTGCAGGCCAACTTCTATGCAGGTTATAAATCTATTTTAAATATGTTTCATGCATCATTTATCCCTGCGTGTGCTTTGCCATTTGAAAGCATAGGCCCTTTTCCACAGCAACCGTAACAGTAATGAGGGCCTTGGCACTGCAACCCCTACATGGAATGGAACCATCATTAATGGTATTGGTTACACCTGCTTTACTTCCTGCTTTACCCCCTCAAAATGGTTGCTGTGAAAAGTGTCTATTGCTGTAGCAAACATTTTACACTAGCAAAGATCAAAGTAATTTAAATTGGCAAAAAACTGGGCGTTGGGGTAGTGCAGATTCCCTGCCTACCAGCACAAGGGTCGCAGGTTTGAGCCCCCGTGTTTCCTCCAGCTTGGTCGGGCATCCATACAGGCATAATTGGCCATGTCTGCGGGTGGGAAGCCAGATTATGTGTCCTGGTCACTGCACTAGTGCCTCCTCTGGTTGGTCGGGGGGTACCTGTTCATGGGGGAGGGGAACTGGGGGGAATAGCGTGATCCTCCCACGTGCTATGTCCTGCCGGTGAAACTCCTCGCTGTCAGGTGAAAAGAAGCGGCTGGCGACTGCACATTTATCGGAGGAAGCATGTGCTAGTCTACAAAAAATGGACATCCACCTCCCCCCAGCCCTAATACAGTATGTAAATATATGGCTCACTGGTGCCGTTTGTTGCGTTGCCGTTGGTGAGCGTTGCCAGCGCCTCCCGGTCAGTGACGGTCAGTCCATCCAGGTAGACGGTCAGCTCCCCAGTGGGCACTGAAGCTCCCTTGTGCTCCACACTCAGCTTCAGCACCTCCTTCACATTCTCCACTGTGGAGCCAGGGCAGAGACAGCGGGGAGTACTGATTACAACAGAGTACAGCAAACTTTGGCATTACCTCAAATTCCCCCAGAATGAGAATGGTGAGTCAGACCAGAAAGAACGTTCTTGCTTATGTACCAACTACTTCATCTTCATTGGATGAGGTGACAAGAGGAGCAGCTGCGTGAGGGTGTGTGACAAGTTGGCAACATGTATTTTGCTTGACATTTCACTAAAAGGTTACTTGGAAAGGAAGACAGAGGGATGATACTAATAATACCCGCAAACTCTAAATAAATTGTAGCCTAATGTACAGTATCTACTCTTGTCTGGCAGTGACTGGAGGCACCATACTTTGTCTTTTATGTTGTTGTGGTGGTGTGTGTGTATGTGTGCGTCCGTGCGCGCATGTGTGCATACATCTTCTGTCATGCTGCTCCAAGGCGTGCACGAGGTCGAGTGTGGCTTTGCCCAGCAGAGCGTCGGCCTTCAGCGTGTGGTGGCTCCATACCTTGAAGTCCACCTGAGTGTGTGGTGTTACATTCCTATAGGGACAGAAACGCGCGCGCACACACACACACACACACACACGCACACGCACACGCACACACACAGACGTTTAGATAACTGTCATGAAACATGTAGCCTGGAAAAAACAATCCTGATAAGTGAGCTCACATTCTGTTTCACTCTCTGTATCAGTCTGGACTTCCAGCCGCCCACATCAATTTCAGTGGTCGGGAGGACTTGCCTTGACAGACAACTCCTTCAGCCAATCAGTGTTGCCAATTCCAATCCAAATCCAGTTGGAAGAACGGCGAACACGTCTTCTCCGCGGAGAAGCTCCGCTGGTGCATACTCGTGTTCTTGTTTAATTATTCTTGTTGAATCTATTTCTGTAATAACTGCACTTACGGCTGTGTTTACTAACTTTAACGTTACTGCTCGTTGCTTCGGGAGATGGCATTATTGTTTTGCCTGTGCCGTCCCTGATTGGCTGGTTACGTTGTCAACTATGAGACAGGTCTCTGATTGGCACGTGGACTTTGTAACTTCTGGCCTTCTGCCCGCCTAATCCGTAGAACGAAACAGCATGTGAGCTCATGTGATCAGGATGGTTTTCCTAGGCTATAAAATATTCACAGGAAAAACACACTAATGTACAATCAGTGTTGCCAAAAGACACAAGCACAGCCAGCCACATGACTGGAGTGACGTTCACAAACACAGACCGCAACATGACTGGAGTGACGTTCAAATGTACAGTGTTGCCAAAAGACACAACCACAGACAGCAACATGACTGGAGTGACGTTCCTTGTCCCTATGATGCTGAAGGCTGTAGATATGAATAGCCAAAAAGCAGACATGACAGTGCAACAGTATCTATCTCTCTTACAGACAGCCATCTATCAGCATTACAGGACACAGGCAAAGCCATGGCTCAAATGATAGTGCAGCATCATTTAATGTGGGCAGAAGTATTCAGAACAGTCTAACACAAAACACACAGAAACCTTTATTCAGCACAGCCATGCAGCATTCCATTAAAATGCCTGTCTCTACCTTTATTTATCCCCATAGGATAATTCATCCTCTGCATTTGACCCTTCCTCTACTAGTAACCTTCCTAGACACTAGGAGCAGTGGGCAGCAGCAGTGCAGCGCCCGGGGACCAACTCCAGTTCTTTTGCCAGTGCCTTGGTCAGGGGCACTGACAGGAGTATTAACCCTAACATACATGTCTTTGATGGTGGGAGGAAACCGGAGCACCCGGAGGAAACCCACACAAACATGGGTAGAACATGCAAACTCCACACAGAAAGGACCTGGGACGGACCGGGGTTCGAACCCAGGACCTTCTTGCTGTCCAGCAACAGTGCTAACCACTAAGCCACATGAAGTTAATGAATGAAGTTAATTATTGTTCATTTCACCACTGAATATATCACTGCGAAAATTATCTTAGCCCATCAACGTTGTAGCATAATAACTCTATTAGAAGGTAATGACAGCCGAGTGTGCCAGCTTGATGATGCTTGATGATTTGTTAGATCGATGTGAACACTCCCCCCTCTTGTTGTGAACACTCCCCCCTCTTGTTGTGAACACTCCCCCCTCTTGTTGTGAACACTCCCCCCTCTTGTTGTGAACACTCCCCCCTCTTGTTGTGAACACTCCCCCCCTCTTGTTGTGAACACTCCCCACCTCTTGTTGTGAACACTCCCCCCTCTTGTTGTGAACACTCCCACCTCTTGTTGTGAACACTCCCCCCCTCTTGTTGTGAACACTCCCCCCTCTTGTTGTGAACACTCCCCCCCTCTTGTTGTGAACACTCCCCCCTCTTGTTGTGAACACTCCCACCTCTTGTTGTGAACACTCCCCCCTCTTGTTGTGAACACTCCCACCTCTTGTTGTGAACACTCCCACCTCTTGTTGTGAACACTCCCCCCCTCTTGTTGTGAACACTCCCCCCTCTTGTTGTGAACACTCCCCCCTCTTGTTGTGAACACTCCCCCCCTCTTGTTGTGAACACTCCCACCTCTTGTTGTGAACACTCCCACCTCTTGTTGTGAACACTCCCCCCCTCTTGTTGTGAACACTCCCCCCTCTTGTTGTGAACACTCCCCCCTCTTGTTGTGAACACTCCCCCCCTCTTGTTGTGAACACTCCCACCTCTTGTTGTGAACACTCCCACCTCTTGTTGTGAACACTCCCCCCCTCTTGTTGTGAACACTCCCACCTCTTGTTGTGAACACTCCCCCCCCCCTCTTGTTGTGAACACTCCCCCCTCTTGTTGTGAACACTCCCCCCTCTTGTTGTGAACACTCCCCCCCTCTTGTTGTGAACACTCCCACCTCTTGTTGTGAACACTCCCCCCCCTCTTGTTGTGAACACTCCCCCCTCTTGTTGTGAACACTCCCCCCCCTCTTGTTGTGAACACTCCCACCTCTTGTTGTGAACACTCCCCCCCCTCTTGTTGTGAACACTCCCCCCTCTTGTTGTGAACACTCCCCCCTCTTGTTGTGAACACTCCCCCCCCTCTTGTTGTGAACACTCCCCCCTCTTGTTGTGAACACTCCCGCCTCTTGTTGTGAACACTCCCCCCTCTTGTTGTGAACACTCCCACCTCTTGTTGTGAACACTCCCCCCCTCTTGTTGTGAACACTCCCCCCCCCTCTTGTTGTGAACACTCCCACCTCTTGTTGTGAACACTCCCACCTCTTGTTGTGAACACTCCCCCCCTCTTGTTGTGAACACTCCCCCCCCCCTCTTGTTGTGAACACTCCCCCCTCTTGTTGTGAACACTCCCCCCTCTTGTTGTGAACACTCCCCCCTCTTGTTGTGAACACTCCCCCCCTCTTGTTGTGAACACTCCCCCCCTCTTGTTGTGAACACTCCCCCCCTCTTGTTGTGAACACTCCCACCTCTTGCTGTGAACACTCCCCCCTCTTGTTGTGAACACTCCCCCCCTCTTGTTGTGAACACTCCCCCCTCTTGTTGTGAACACTCCCACCTCTTGTTGTGAACACTCCCCCCTCTTGTTGTGAACACTCCCCCCTCTTGTTGTGAACACTCCCCCCTCTTGTTGTGAACACTCCCCCCTCTTGTTGTGAACACTCCCCCCTCTTGTTGTGAACACTCCGCCCTCTTGTTGTGAACACTCCCCCCTCTTGTTGTGAACACTCCCACCTCTTGTTGTGAACACTCCCCCCCCCTCTTGTTGTGAACACTCCCCCCTCTTGTTGTGAAGGCTCCCCCCTCTTGTTCTGAACACTCCCCCCTCTTGTTGTGAACACTCCCACCTCTTGTTGTGAACACTCCCCCCCCCCTCTTGTTGTGAACTCCCCCCCCTCTTGTTGTGAACACTCCCACCTCTTGTTGTGAACACTCCCCCCCCTCTTGTTGTGAACACTCCCCCCTCTTGTTGTGAACACTCCCCCCCCTCTTGTTGTGAACACTCCCACCTCTTGTTGTGAACACTCCCCCCTCTTGTTGTGAACACTCCCCCCCCTCTTGTTGTGAACACTCCTCCCTCTTGTTGTGAACACTCCCACCTCTTGTTGTGAACACTCCCCCCTCTTGTTGTGAACACTCCCCCCCTCTTGTTGTGAACACTCCCCCCCTCTTGTTGTGAACACTCCCCCCTCTTGTTGTGAACACTCCCCCCCCTCTTGTTGTGAACACTCCCCCCTCTTGTTGTGAACACTCCCCCCCCTCTTGTTGTGAACACTCCCCCCTCTTGTTGTGAACACTCCCACCTCTTGTTGTGAACACTCCCCCCCCCCTCTTGTTGTGAACACTCCCCCCTCTTGTTGTGAAGGCTCCCCCCTCTTGTTCTGAACACTCCCCCCTCTTGTTGTGAACACTCCCACCTCTTGTTGTGAACACTCCCCCCCCCTCTTGTTGTGAACTCCCCCCCCTCTTGTTGTGAACACTCCCACCTCTTGTTGTGAACACTCCCCCCCCTCTTGTTGTGAACACTCGCCCCTCTTGTTGTGAACACTCGCCCCTCTTGTTGTGAACACTCCCCCCTCTTGTTGTGAACACTCCCCCCCCTCTTGTTGTGAACACTCCCACCTCTTGTTGTGAACACTCCCCCCTCTTGTTGTGAACACTCCCACCTCTTGTTGTGAACACTCCCCCCCTCTTGTTGTGAACACTCCCCCCCCTCTTGTTGTGAACACTCCCCCCTCTTGTTGTGAACACTCCCCCCTCTTGCTGTGAACACTCCCCCCTCTTGTTGTGAACACTCCCCCCTCTTGTTGTGAACACTCCCCCCCCTCTTGTTGTGAACACTCCCACCTCTTGTTGTGAACACTCCCCCCTCTTGTTGTGAACACTCCCACCTCTTGTTGTGAACACTCCCCCCTCTTGTTGTGAACACTCCCACCTCTTGTTGTGAACACTCCCCCCCTCTTGTTGTGAACACTCCCCCCCCTCTTGTTGTGAACACTCCCCCCTCTTGTTGTGAACACTCCCCCCTCTTGTTGTGAACACTCCCCCCCTCTTGTTGTGAACACTCCCCCCTCTTGTTGTGAACACTCCCCCCTCTTGTTGTGAACACTCCCCGCTCTTGTTGTGAACACTCCCACCTCCTGTTATGAACGCTCCCCCCTCGTGTTCAAGAGAGCACTCCACTTGCTCACACACAAACACACACATCCGGTTTTCAAGTAGTTCAAAGGCTTCCAATCAATCGTATTTTGTCTTGTTCTTCACAGTGGGGGTCCTCCATGTTCAATATTGGCCACAGTGTTTCCGACACTGCTTTGATATCACACCATGGTCATGGATGCCAGAAAGTGCAGGTTGCTGCCTAGCTATGAGCGGGCCAGCGTTATTGATTTAACACCGAGATCAGTCGATGTTTAATACTGTTCCACCTAGCTAGTATCTGAATTCGCTCTTCTAAACTCAGCAAAAAAACACTGAAAAACTTAATCATTTCAAAGAAGGATGTGCATCATCATCATCTGTGATTTATACAGATTTAGTGACACTGACTGAGATGAAGGTGGGAGCGATCAAACTACTCGCAGATCATTCGCTGGCTAAAGACACAACAACTCGTCCCCCTTTGATAGAGAAAATTTACATCACATTAGCCTTTATTTGGACAATCACTAGTTATTAATATATTCATATACATTTCGTCATCTAACTATGAAGTATGTCTGTGTCATAACTATATGTAACTAAAATGGAAATGTATATGAATATATTAATAACTAGTGATTGTCCAAATAAAGGCTAATGTGATGTAAATTTTCTCTACCACCCTTTATGAATCCCCCAAAATATGTAAAGTGCATCTATTCAGAATATACTTTTGTTAAGTCGGGCTTCCTTCCTAATCTGTATCGGTAGAATTTGTTTACACCCGGCAGGGGTAAAAAAGTATATATCAGTCTGCATTCTGCTGTGGGCTCTGCTTAGTATTCCTCCTCACACAGGGCAGGGAGGAGCAGAGCACTGAACTCCTCTACCCAGTCATTTCCAGCCTATTCTCCCTGTATTAACTCCTCTACCCAGTCATTTCCAGCCAATTCTCCCTGTATTAACTCCGTATGAGAGCGGACTGGAGTCACAGTGGAAGCACTGCAGCTAATGCTGGAGTCTGCTTTTGACTGCAGGACGAGGAGGAGGCAGCGCTGACTCGCCACTGAGCGATGACGGAGAGGCAAAGATCCAGATTACAAGACTGGGAGAGAGAAAGGAGGGGGAGACTAGTGAGGCAGCTTACAAGCAATGTGTGACTTTAATGTTTCCTCTTGTTAAGCAGGTATGAGCTCATGAACAGGTTATCACCAATATGAGTTGTGCCAGGCATTCGTAGTGATTCCATTTCATTATTTTGACCACAAACTAAATGAAAACAAGCTGACTACTAAACATACACTCACCAAGCAATTTATTAGGAACACCTGCTAGGGGGTGGGCAATATGGGCCTAAAATAATATCACAATATCATAATATGAATTTTTGACAATATGAATTGTAACGATATATCGATAACGACACAATATGGCACACCCCTAACACCTGCTTATTCATGCAATTATCCAGTCAGCCAATCATGTGGCAGAAGTCAGCCAATCATGTTGCAGCAGTGCAATGCACAAGACCATGCAGGTACAGGTCAGCAGCTTCAGTTCATGTTCAAATCAAGCATTGGAGAAAAAATGTGATCTCAGTGACTTTGACATGGCTGTTGGAGCCAGACGTGCTGCTTTGGAGTATTCCTGAACCTGCTGACCTCATTCTCACACACAGCAGTCTCTAGAGGTCACACAGAACGGTGCGGAAAACCAAAAGCATCCAGTCAGTCAGTGAGCGGCGGTTCTGCGGACAGAAAGGCCTGGTTGATGAGAGAGGTCAGAGGAGCATGGCCAGACTCGTTGGAGCTGACAGAAACGCTACAGTAACTCAGATAACGTCTTTACAACTGTGGTGAGCAGAAGAGCATCTCAGAATGCAACACGTCCAACATGGAGGTGGATGGTACTTTGGTAGTTGACACTGAGCTGAAAGCTGAAACCTACCCAGTAGAAAGGTCTTCCTAATAAAGCGCTTGTTTGGAGAGAAAAAAAGGGGGGGCTGGTGGTGGCTATACATTCCTACAGCAAATGTGACTGTTGATGGTGACTGTTCATGAACTCATATTAAGATATGCCTTGTTAGAAATGTTACCAGCTCTATCACAGTGTAAGAAGCAGGTTTCAAAGTGGAGAACTAGTAGAGAAATTAAGTGTTAATCTGGAGGGCATCGAGAAACAAGGCGACAGACCTACTACAGAAAACCACCAGCATGTACTCCCCTGCCCTCCCTTTCTCACACACACACACACACACACACACACACACACTTTTCTCAATATCTACTACCCCTAAAACAAAAAAAAACATGAGAATGTCTTGACCTTGCTGTGACTGATGCTCTCCACTCAAACAACGCGACTATCTTGTGTTTTATGTCCATAAATGTAAGATGGAGAAGAAGTACAGTACAGCCATTGTATTCGAGGTTGAGCGCATCGGCTCAAATATAATAACCTAGGAGTATAGCCTGAAAGCCATGCATTTGGAGTAGGCCTGCACGATATGAGGAACATTTGTAATGTGCGATAATATTGGTCATTATTGCAATGACGATATGGCTTGCGATAAATAAACAAATATTGAAGACCCTAGACCAGTGATCCTCACTATTTCTTCGATGAGAGCCGCACTGGCAGGACAAAGTCAATAAGAGAGCCACTTTTACCGCAAAACACCAAAACACACACACACACACACATATATATATATACCAGTTTCCCCTAGAAAATCTTTCAGGCCTGGAGGGATTTCGAAACGTACCCCGACCGCAACGGTGGGGGCCGTTGCTGGCGACGCTGAAGTTTTAGCTAACCTGTTCATATCTATGTACGCAATGGCATCCCAAGTATCATCATACTATTATGGGATGCGATGCGAACAGTTGTATTATGGGATGTGCGTTTCCCAGGCAACGACACACGTTGACACGTTTTGGAACAGCGGGAGGAGAAATCCACAAACGCTAGGGATTAGCCTCCTGAAAATCTGTGCAAAGATCGGCGCGGCCTGGGGTCCTTCAGGCTAGAGCGAGGTGCTCGGCGCAGGCGAATGACATGCAGCGCACAGGCCCTCTTGAGGCGTCCTCTCTGCCCATGGTAGGATTGCCTTTACCCCGGGAGGGTCTGGTGAGACGTAGGAGGAGCCCGCCCTGGAGTCACCCACAGGGCCTAGACCCTCCATGCACCGAAGGGCCTTACAATACTGCAGTGCAGCACTAACTCTATTGCAGCGGATTGGGCGTGATCAACCCTTCCGCGGGCAACGTTGCAGACAGAGTAGGAAGGCTGATCCGTGAGTGGCTGCTTCTGGGACGCGAGTCGGGGTCTTAATTGACCTCGGCTGGGTCTACTGGGCGAGGGTGTATGATGTTGAGAGACCCGAAACACCTTGAGAGACCCCAGATAACATCACTGATGACGCGTCCCAGGCTCCCAGCGCATGCTGTAGTATGTATCTTAAAACGAAGTATGCATATTAGCTTAAAGCCCAAAACGCACAGGGAGCGTCAGACACTTGTGTTTTGAAGTCCACCCATTGTTTTAAACGGCCGAACACTCACCAAGAGCGTTCTGACACGCGTCGAACTGCCTTGACGCCCGTACTCTGAACCTGTTTCGATTTTGGAGCGTCAAATGAGGTTCCCAGCAGCCGTGACCAAAGCGCTCTGAGCTCCCCCAAAATAGTGATGGCTCTGTCATTCTGTGGTGTATTCATTTCAGATCTGATGCTTGCAGTGCGCTATAGGGGCAGAAATTGACGCGCATCAAATGGTGCGAGTCAGGTTTCGTTCCCTGTGCGTTTCAGGCTTAACAGTTCCTATGTCTTTCTGATGTAATATTGATAACATAGACCCCAAACATTGAATAGCCTATTCCCACAAGCATGGGTGTGTTAGCGACTCAAGCTGACACTACACACAGCGTGTTGAGAGATGGAGCTGAAACTACACACAGCATGTTGAGGGGTGGAGCTGAAACTACACACAGCATGTTGAGGGGTGGAGCTGAAACTACACACAGCATGTTGAGAGATGGAGCTGACACTACACACAGCATGTTGAGGGGTGGAGCTGACACTACACACAGCATGTTGAGGGGTGGAGCTGAAACTACACACAGCATGTTGAGGGGTGGAGCTGAAACTACACACAGCATGTTGAGGGGTGGAGCTGACACTACACACAGCATGTTGAGGGGTGGAGCTGAAACTACACACAGCATGTTGAGGGGTGGAGCTGAAACTACACACAGCATGTTGAGGGGTGGAGCTGAAACTACACACAGCATGTTGAGGGGTGGAGCTGAAACTACACACAGCATGTTGAGAGATGGAGCTGACAATACACACAGCATGTTGAGGGGTGGAGCTGACACTACACACAGCATGTTGAGGGGTGGAGCTGAAACTACACACAGCATGTTGAGGGGTGGAGCTGAAACTACACACAGCATGTTGAGGGGTGGAGCTGACACTACACACAGCATGTTGAGAGATGGAGCTGAAACTACACACAGCATGTTGAGAGATGGAGCTGAAACTACACACAGCATGTTGAGGGGTGGAGCTGAAACTACACACAGCATGTTGAGGGGTGGAGCTGAAACTACACACAGCATGTTGAGGGGTGGAGCTGAAACTACACACAGCATGTTGAGGGGTGGAGCTGAAACTACACACAGTGTGTTGAGGGGTGGAGCTGAAACTACACACTTATTTTACACACAATTTTTTTTTTTATGTAAATGTTTTTTATGTAAATTTTTGTATGTAAATTTTTGTTATTCATTGCGTTTCAGGCAGTCTTTGTGATGTGTTCATTGCACGTACATATCGCGATGACGATGAAAATACGATTTATCTCAGCCCTAGTTGTTAGCCACAACCGCTTGCAAAACGTGCAAACACATGATCACCAACACAACAGCACTCTGTCTTGTCAGTGAGAATTACCCAATCAGGGCAATTAGCTTCCGCAATGACATGTCTCTGGCTTTTGGCCGAGCCATTAAGAAGCCACAGAGCCATAAGTCTGGCTGGCTCCACGAGCAGCTCAGCAGATGCAGGCTGGCTCCACGAGCAGCTCAGCAGATGCAGGCTGGCTCCACGAGCAGCTCAGCAGATGCAGGCTGGCTCCACGAGCAGCTCAGCAGATGCAGGCTGGCTCCACGAGCAGCTCAGCAGATGCAGGCTGGCTCCACGAGCAGCTCAGCAGATGCAGGCTGGCTCCACGAGCAGCTCAGCAGATGCTGGCTGGCTCCACGAGCAGCTCAGCAGATGCTGGCTGGCTCCACGAGCAGCTCAGCAGATGCTGGCTGGCTCCACGAGCAGCTCAGCAGATGCAGGCTGGCTCCACGAGCAGCTCAGCAGATGCTGGCTGGCTCCACGAGCAGCTCAGCAGATGCTGGCTGGCTCCACGAGCAGCTCAGCAGATGCAGGCTGGCTCCACGAGCAGCTCAGCAGATGCTGGCTGGCTCCACGAGCAGCTCAGCAGATGCAGGCTGGCTCCACGAGCAGCTCAGCAGATGCAGGCTGGCTCCACGAGCAGCTCAGCAGATGCAGGCTGGCTCCACGAGCAGCTCAGCAGATGCAGGCTGGCTCCACGAGCAGCTCAGCAGATGCTGGCTGGCTCCACGAGCAGCTCAGCAGATGCAGGCTGGCTCCACGAGCAGCTCAGCAGATGCAGGCTGGCTCCACGAGCAGCTCAACAGATGCAGGCTGGCTCCACGAGCAGCTCAACAGATGCAGGGCTTCTGTGTCTTGTCTGGCAGCATTTTCCTTTGCCTATTTCAATCTCAGACAGGTCACCGGAGGTTTATTTTGGTCGTGGAATTTACACGTTTTTTGGATGGGGGGGTGTGTTAAACATGTTATGTTTGTAACACAAGGTTTATAGACTGTCGGATAGACATTAACCCAACATTCCCACACTAAACTCCACCTTTCTCTCCCACTGCTTTTGATATAAGCAGCAGCCACACGGAGAGGAGAGCACAGCAGATTCTTTCTAGGAACGTTTTGTGGCGACTGTGAGAAGAGAGATTCATGGTAGTCTTGAATCCTTCCTGTCTGTACTGCTGTCTCCTTTTGTTTTGTCCCAATGATAAGCTGTCTGGGGATGCATGCGCTTGCCTCCAACACTCTTTCTAGAATACATTAGGAACCTGAAGCTGTGTGTATTTATAGAGTTAGACTTAATGAACCTGAAGCTGTGTGTATTTATAGAGTTTGACTTAATGAAGCTGTGTGTATTTATAGAGTTAGACTTAATTAACCTGAAGCTGTGTGTATTTATAGAGTTAGACTTAATGAAGCTGTGTGTATTTATAGAGTTAGACTTAATGAACCTGAAGCTGTGTGTATTTATAGAGTTAGACTTAATGAAGCTGTGTGTATTTATAGAGTTAGACTTAATGAAGCTGTGTGTATTTATAGAGTTAGACTTAATAATGAAACTGAAGCTGTGTGTATTCATAGAGTTAGACTTAATAATGAACCTGAAGCTGTGTGTATTTATAGAGTTAGACTTAATGAAGTTGTGTGTATTTATAGAGTTAGACTTAATGAAGCTGTGTGTATTTATAGAGTTTGGCTTAATGAAGCTGTGTGTATTTATAGAGTTAGACTTAATGAAGCTGTGTGTATTTATAGAGTTAGACTTAATGAAGCTGTGTGTATTTATAGAGTTAGACTTAATAATGAAACTGAAGCTGTGTGTATTCATAGAGTTAGACTTAATAATGAACCTGAAGCTGTGTGTATTTATAGAGTTAGACTTGATGAAGCTGTGTGTATTTATAGAGTTAGACTTAATGAAGCTGTGTGTATTTATAGAGTTTGGCTTAATGAAGCTGTGTGTATTTATAGAGTTAGACTTAATGAAGCTGTGTGTATTTATAGAATCGGCTTAATGAAGCTGTGTGTATTTATAGAGTTAGACTTAATGCGGCTGTGTGTATTTATAGAGGTAGACTTAATGAAGCTGTGTGTATTTATAGAGTTCGGCTTAATGAAGCTGTGTGTAATTATAGAGTTAGACTTAATGAAGCTGTGTGTATTTATAGAGTTAGACTTAATGAAGCTGTGTGTATTTATAGAGTTAGACTTAATGAAGCTGTGTGTATTTATAGAGGTCGACTTAATGAAGCTGTGTGTATTTATAGAGTTAGACTTAATGAAGCTGTGTGTATTTATAGAGTTAGACTTAATGAAGCTGTGTGTATTTATAGAGTTAGACTTAATGAAGCTGTGCATATTTATAGTTAGACTTAATGAAGCTGTGTGTATTTATAGAGTTAGACTTAATGAAGCTGTGTGTATTTATAGAGTTAGACTTAATAATGAACCTGAAGCTGTGTGTATTTATAGAGTTAGACTTAATGAAGCTGAAGCTGTGTGTATTTATAGAGTTAGACTTAATGAACCTGAAGCTGTGTGTATTTATAGAGTTAGACTTAATGAACCTGAAGCTGTGTGTATTTATAGAGTTCGACTTAATGAAGCTGTGTGTATTTATAGAGTTAGACTTAATTAAGCTGTGTATTTAGAGAGTTAGACTTAATGAAGCTGTGTGTATTTATAGAGTTAGACTTAATTAAGCTGTGTATTTATAGAGTTTGACTTAATGAAGCTGTGTGTATTTATAGAGTTAGACTTAATTATGCTGTGTATTTATAGAGTTAGACTTAATGCGGCTGTGTGTATTTATAGAGTTAGACTTAATGAAGCTGTGTGTATTTATAGAGTTCGGCTTAATGAAGCTGTGTGTATTTATAGAGTTAGACTTAATGAAGCTGTGTGTATTTATAGAGTTAGACTTAATTAAGCTGTGTATTTATAGAGTTAGACTTAATGAAGCTGTGTGTATTTATAGAGTTAGACTTAATGAAGCTGTGTGTATTTATAGAGTTAGACTTAATGAAGCTGTGTGTATTTATAGAGTTAGACTTAATGAAGCTGTGTGTATTTATAGAGTTAGACTTAATGAAGCTGTGTGTATTTATAGAGTTAGACTTAATGAAGCTGTGTGTATTTATAGAGTTAGACTTAATGAAGCTGTGTGTATTTATAGAGTTAGACTTAATGAAGCTGTGTATTTATAGAGTTAGACTTAACGCACATATCAGAAACACAGACAAAGGATGAGGGATGGAATGAGAGAGATGTCCAGATAAAGGAATCAAACGCTCTAAGATACACCGACACACAAGCCCACAGTCAGTCAGAGGATGTGTTGCTTCTTACAGAGTGAGCCTCTCGTCCCATTTGGGGTTGGAGGAGCTGTGCGACTTTGCTGTGCGACGCGACTCCCCCTCTGCTGTCACCTCCACATAGATGGCGGTCCCAAACAGGCTCTTCTTCCTCTTGAGTTTGGCACAGGAAACTGGCCGTGGGGGAAGCAATGAGACATTTTAACATTCACCAATCCATTTTACATACTCGGCATTTAGCTGACATTCCTATCCTGAGTGATTTACACCTGTGAGCATGCAGAGACTCTGTTGTATCAAGGACATCGACAGGGATTGAGCCCAACTTTCCTGTTATAGGACTTCAGTGTAGCCACTACAGCAGGGGTTTTCAAAGTGTGCGAGAGTGAGCCCCCCCCCCCCACACATACACACACACACACACACACACACACACACACACACAATAATATTGCCATTATTACTATTATTGTTGTATGTTCCACTCTGGCATAAAAACGAGTTCCAAAAATGTTCTAAACATCTTTACCCTATATTCTTTAAGATTTTAAAACATCTTTATCCTTTTTTCTATATCTTCTTTTAAATATTTTAAAAACGTCTTTATCCACTCTGAAGGACTTTTAATAGTTTTTTTAAACACATCTTTAGAACTAGTGGCATACCCGTCCTGTGCCGTGTATCGAGTGGAAATGTTGCGTTCTCTGCACGTTCAACCTGTATGGACTGTGTCTGCAGCCAGGCTGGCTAGCGTGGACAGACAGACAGTTCACCAGCCCCATAAATGTTGTAGAATTCATTGGAAATAGCTCCCCAACACATACAAAAACATGAGCATATATATGTGTTTGATGTATACAAAGAACTGCCGCGATCGGATTTGTGAAACACACATTTTTTTTAAATCACGATTTCCTTCTCCATATTCGCGCGGTGGAGGCTGTGCATCCATTGTGCAGCATGGCCAAGTTGCACGCATTTTCTCCTCTCTGATTTCCCCCTCTCACACCGCGCCTCCCCTCCCCTCAAGTCCCACACTTTGAAAACCGCTGCACTACAACATCCTGCTTCTTAATCTATATCTTCAGTTCATATTATATCTATTACTGTATCTCTGTTATCACTATACTATTATCTTTACTATTATTACTATTATATCACCTCACAACCAACTTAGTAAACAGTCTGTCTGTTGGACTGAGTGTCCACAGTCAAGTAACACAGGATACAAGCTGTTGGAGGTCCATTTGAAATACAGGTACAAGCAAAGACAGTTTACCCAGTGCTGAGAAAGTTGCCAGTTTGTCAGCATTGGAAAGTTAGCAGCAGCTAAACATAATTGCAGAATCACCCATAAACAGTCAATTGTGCTAAAGTGACAATATATTCATAGTCATCACTGCAACAACATTGGTGCTGCAGCTACTATATAGCAATCAGCTTAAATTGGCTGGGGACAATCCTATTTGGACTTCCAACAGGGGTCTAGAATTAAGACAGCCACACAGGAGGGTACATGCAACTCTATGAGAACTCTATATGTATTGTGTGAGACATGTGTTTGATATGTGATGTGTGTATTCAAATTACATAATGTGATACTTTATTGATCCCTGGGGCAAAATCATGTTTCGCTTCCGACCAGAGCTTATGGTCAGCTGCAGAACTGCATCTGGACTGGATTCAGTGCCTTGCTCAAGGACACCTCGGGAGGGTGGATGCTGGCTGACCAAGGGAGCTTGAATCCACTCTCAGATGGAAGGACAGTGTCTAGACCACTAGGCCAACCTGCCATCCCCCACATTTAGCAAATAGTGTTTGGACTCACCGATGGCATGGAGCTGTGACGTTCCTCCGTGGTTATGGCTAGAGTCTGCTCTAGACGAGGCCGTGGCCATGTCATACACCACAGTGGAAGCCTTTGGACCCACGACAGACACACACACACACACACACACACACCACAGTGATCAAAAACAGATCAACTTAGTCACTTTGTAAAATGGGCAAAAAGCCAGTTGTCTTTGGCTGTATATACTGATATTGGCCCAGTCTCATCTGTTTTTCTAACAAATTAGATTTGACATCAACCCAAGGATATAGTTGATAGTTGTACATCGTAGTAATAGTTACGTTACTAGTTACTCTTTTTTTTACTTTCTCTCTCTCTATTTCTCTTGCTCGTCTCCTTCTTCTGACTCGGTTTGTTTTGAAAGCGTTTGTGTGACAGGTCTCCCGGAGTCCGTGAGGATAAAATGTTTTCTTTTCTTCTTTTACATAGAAAACACTGCATTCTGGCAGGCCATGATGTAACGCAGTAGCGCATGCATTACTTGGATTAGTAAATGTAATCTAATTACTGTTTTGGAAATTGTAACGCCTTATATTACTTAGTTACTAAAAAAGTAACTAATTACAGTAATGCGTTACTAAGTAACGCGTTACTGCCCAACACTGGGTCTGAATGATGCACTGGCATGTTTCACCGGCTTGAATTGACTTGAAGTCCATCAAGTCCATACAAACAACCAGTCCAAATTGTCTAATGCTGATGACACAGCATGACACAAACTGTACTGATCTGTTGCGTCTGTTCTGACATGAAGATAGGCAATGAGATTTGGCCATCACTGATTGATATGCGTTTGCTACAAGGCTTATCCACAGATAATCCCTTATTTCTAACATTTCTAATAGAGTAATTATTGTATAGGTTGAGTTAACTATCGCTAGTGAGATTCCACTCCTTATACGTATACACAAGGCCTAATGTGAAGAGTCAAGTGTGTCTTTCACCAGTGGACAGATCATGTCTACTCACGTTTGGTGTGTGTTGCTCGACCCTTTGGTTCAGCCCACTCCGTGTCCCATGGTTCCCCTGCAAGAGGAAACAGGAAATTGTTAGGGCAAGGCTGAGCTGAGCAGAGCCTTGTTAGCACTGGTTCAATGTCTTTCTCCACAGTAATAGTCTTGTTAGCACTGGTTCAATGTCTGTCTCCACAGTAATAGTCTTGTTAGCACTGGTTCAATGTCTTTCTCCACAGTAATAGTCTTGTTAGCACTGGTTCAATGTCTTTCTCCACAGTAATAGTCTTGTTAGCACTGGTTCAATGTCTTTCTCCACAGTAATAGTCTTGTTAGCACTGGTTCAATGTCTTTCTCCACAGTAATAGTCTTGTTAGCACTGGTTCAATGTCTTTCTCCACAGTAATAGTCTTGTTAGCACTGGTTCAATGTCTTTCTCCACAGTAATAGTCTTGTTAGCACTGGTTCAATGTCTTTCTCCACAGTAATAGTCTTGTTAGCACTGGTTCAATGTCTTTCTCCACAGTAATAGTCTTTGAGTATTCTAACAATGTCAGGTTGAGCAATTTGTTTGATTTTCAAAATCATGGTCTCTGAAGGTCTTTATAGGTTAATGTCCTAAAATGCACCGCATTATTTTTGCAATAGTGTCTAATATTGGTAATTTTGTGGTTTCTGCAATGGTCCTTGGGTTTGATGGTAATTTTGCTCGAACTAGGTGCAAATTGAAAAATTACTCTAATTAGTGTAGCCGTTAGAATAATAGACGGTACACTGAATTATACTTGAGCTCAAAAAAGCCTTGTATTTTAACTCATTGGGCATTGTCAGCCTTCTTTCAGTAGGCTGTGGCGAGAATGCTATCCTGTTGGTTTCCAGTGTGGCAAGAGTAAACAGAGGATGGGCTATATTGTAAATTTCTTGCTGGGGCAGGCAAAGATGGCGGTGTACCTCAGCAGGAAGAGGAAAATAGATGCAGATGTCCAAGTAGACCCTGTAGTCTTGTTTAAAGCTCTGGTTAGGGCGAGAGTAGCCATAGACTTTGAGTACTACAAGAGAATGCAAGACATGAGAGTGTTTCAGAGCAGGTGGTGTCTGGGGGAAGCTGTGTGCAGGCTGGAGGGAGGAGAGCTGCTTTTTAACACAGAGTTGGGATGAGGAGGGCTTGACAATGTGTATGAATGTCCATGACCGGTCGGTTTTGTTTTGTTTGGTGTTGCTATGTTGACAAAAAAAATTTAAGGGGTTGCATTGGTTCCGAGTTCGTGTTTTGTGAAAATTGTTTGTCCTCTGCCATGATGTACATGTCGTAGGTAGAGGTTTCATTAAAGGCTTGTTAAAACTCAACTCAGATCAAATCATCCAGTCACCAAAGCCTCCTCCTCAGGAGTCAGTCACCAAAGCGTCCTCCTCAGGAGTCACAGTCACCAAAGCGTCCTCCTCAGGAGTCACAGTCACCAAAGCGTCCTCTTCAGGAGTCACAGTCACCAAAGCCTCCTCCTCAGGAGTCACAGTCACCAAAGCGTCCTCTTCAGGAGTCACAGTCACCAAAGCCTCCTCCTCAGGAGTCAGTCACCAAAGCCTCCTCCTCAGGAGTCACAGTCACCAAAGCCTCCTCCTCAGGAGTCAGTCACCAAAGCCTCCTCCTCAGGAGTCAGTCACCAAAGCCTCCTCCTCAGGAGTCAGTCACCAAAGCCTCCTCCTCAGGAGTCAGTCACCAAAGCCTCCTCCTCTGGAGTCACAGTCACCAAAGCCTCCTCCTCAGGAGTCACAGTCACCAAAGCCTCCTCCTCTGGAGTCAGTCACCAAAGCCTCCTCCTCAGGAGTCACAGTCACCAAAGCGTCCTCCTCTGGAGTCAGTCACCAAAGCCTCCTCCTCAGGAGTCACAGTCACCAAAGCCTCCTCCTCAGGAGTCAGTCACCAAAGCCTCCTCCTCAGGAGTCACAGTCACCAAAGCCTCCTCCTCAGGAGTCACAGTCACCAAAGCATCCTCCTCAGGAGTCACAGTCACCAAAGCGTCCTCTTCAGGAGTCACAGTCACCAAAGCGTCCTCCTCAGGAGTCAGTCACCAAAGCCTCCTCCTCAGGAGTCACAGTCACCAAAGCCTCCTCCTCACGAGTCACAGTCACCAAAGCCTCCTCCTCAGGAGTCAGTCACCAAAGCCTCCTCCTCACGAGTCACAGTCACCAAAGCCTCCTCCTCAGGAGTCAGTCACCAAAGCCTCCTCCTCAGGAGTCAGTCACCAAAGCCTCCTCCTCAGGAGTCACAGTCACCAAAGCCTCCTCCTCAGGAATCATAAACAGATAAAAGGTGACGACAAGCACCGACTGCCTCCTGATCCTGTACAAAGGTCACAATTAGGACCAAGCTTCTTGATATGACTTGATGATCACAGCGCCAGGCTGACACAATGACTGGCTGATTCACCGATAGAGCCCCCCGAGTCTGAGCAGGCGGCTTTGAAGCAGCTTAGGAGGAACCCAATTAAGAAGA
The DNA here is from genome assembly GCF_964638095.1 of Poromitra crassiceps. NCBI lineage: Eukaryota > Metazoa > Chordata > Actinopteri > Beryciformes > Melamphaidae > Poromitra > Poromitra crassiceps. The sequence continues at coordinate 89,412,022 of NC_139624.1, forward strand.
TATAGTGGTCTGTGTCAGAACTAACTGATAAGTGAGCAGGCAAGGGCAGATGGGAAGAGAGAGAATGATCTGTGTCAGCAGCAGCAGTGCCAGGCAGAGCTGCCGTTAACCTGTTGCTGTCAGAGAAAAGCTCCAAGTTGTTGGGTTAAACACTAGCTCACAAATGTAACCCGCAGATACATAAATACATAAGTCTTCTCAGAAAGAAAGAAAGAAAGAAAGAAAGAAAGAAAGAAAGAAAGAAAGAAAGAAAGAAAGAAAGAAAGAAAGAAAGAAAGAAAGAAATCTTGTAGGTGTTGCAGGTCAACCCGTGGATTTGGTGTCCCTACTTTATGAAGAGTCTGAGAAAAATCCTCTCTTGAAGCCGAGCAGGCAGGGAATAAACACTGGCATAATGCCTCAATCCTTCTCTCTGTGATTCAGTAATACGGTAATCCTCTCCTCTCACATTCGCTCCCTGTGATTTGATGAGAGAGGCTGTGTGGACTGTTGACTCACTGGACATTCACACCTCTTGTTTGTTTTGTGAGATAGACAATGAGAGGGAGAGATAGAGAGATAATAATTGATTGGATTTATATAGCGCCATCCTAAGCCACTTCTTAACATGCAGTGGAATCCGTATTATAACCCGCTCCTAGCCGGTTGGCCTGCATGTTAAACAACAATTAGCCGGCCTACGCGCACTCCCGCGAGTTCGTATCATATTCATCTCGGTCGCCGGTATAGGATCCGTATAATAGGAATAGCGGCTGCTGTTTAACTCTGGCAGCTCATGATCCAGATCATCTAGCTGTGAGTGGGCGCGTGGTGGCACTTTACAAACCATTAATGTCCCATCATTATTTTCATGAATGGACGTAGCGTTAGTTACGTGGCTGGATTATTTGGAAGAGAGCCAATTTAGGTGAGTAAACAACTAAAAATTGAATCCCCCATCTGCCAGTTTAAAAATGCAACAAGAGAGATCATAGCCTACTAGAGTTGCGCGATCTTGACCTCAGTCAGATCGTCAATCGCCACCCTTTGACATCGCCAATACATGATGTCATCGCGCAAGCACATGGCTATATATTATATGGATGTTAACGTCCATATAAATTAGCTTCAGCTGCGCTCTTGCTGTAGGCTACTTTGCTAACTTAGCATCGATGCTAGCGGGACTTACCCAGCTATCGTCATTGCCTGCTTTTACTGCTGCTTGATGGTATCCCATCATTCCCATGTCAGAAAAAGTATCCAGATTTGTCGCTAACGTTAGTCTCTTCTGAGAAGTTTTCTCGAGTTGGATGCAGCCATGTCTATAGTGTGAGGCAGCCATTTGAGGCAGGCAGTGTTGTGTGACTGTGCGTCCACACTGCGGAGGGAGGAGAGGAGCTGACTGACTGACAGCCTATTTCGAGACATAGGCCTAGCCTAACTTTTGTGGGGAGAAATACATTTAAAACTAGTCAGATATGACTTGAATGCCACTTGTAAAATAAATCACGCACAGTGATTGACGACTGTGCGACCACTATTTTGACTGCGCTCATTTTTGGCACAATGACACCCCTCTATTGCCTGAATGGTTGGTATGGACCCTCTGTTAAAATGGCATGTTTTTGAATGGAGTTTGGTTACAGATTCGCTAAAGCTGTTTCCTATCACATTTCTTGTTATCGATGCATGCTACCCCCCCCCCCCCCCCCCCCCGCCCACTGGCAGAAAAAACGGCTCATATCCAGTTGTTTCTAAACAAAGACCCCTCATGTTTAAAAAGGTAAAACCGGAAAATATCCTGCTCTTGCTAGCCAGACATGATCCAGACTTCATGTTTAAAAGCCACTCTAGACACTCAAAGCACTTCACATATCAGGGGAGGAAGGGGAAGGGAACTCAACTCATCCACCACCGATGTGTAGCAGCCACCTGGGTGATGCACGGCAGCCAGTTTGCGCCAGAATGCTCACAATACATCAGCTCTCACGGTGGCGAGTTGAGGACTGAGAGGGACAGGCGTTATTATGGAACCCACCACAGATTTGGGCAGACCACGCCCTGCGTCCGCCTACACAGCAGTCAAGCGCCAGGATTGGCCAGGCGCTCATGATCACGTGAGCCAATGGGACGAGTATTTTTTGATTTATTTTTTGTAACTTTATTTTTAAGGTTTTTGTTTTAGAACAGAGTGTTTGCATCATTCCAACATTTCTCCACATGAGTGACAGTTTTACAAATGCAAACTCACAAAATTAAAATAAAAAATAAAAAACAACAAACATTCAGGTCATCATGATGGGTGTTACAGATCAATTCTTAGTTTTTTAATAGTTAGCTTTGTGTTAAGTTATGTTGTTCAGTTACTTGTTCCAATCAGCTTCAGAGAGAGAGAGAAGTATAGAGCGAAAAATAGAGAAAAAAGGGAGCGAGACATACACATACAAAATACACATGGGCTAAATGAGCACAGACAAGGCTAAATGGGAATAGAGGCTCCTCCTATATTCATATGCACCAACCATTTGGACCAGAACCCATCAAATGTATCCTTTCTCAATCTTAGATAGAAGGTCAGCTTTTCCATCTCATATATTTCCTGTACAATTGCTATCCACTCTTTTTTTGTTGGTGGGTCCTGGTTTAGCCATTTTCTTGTTATTGTTTTTTTGCTGGCTACAAGAAGTATTTTGAGGAGGTATTTATCTTGGGGATTAAATTTGATTGGTATATTCCCCAGGTATATGGTGCCAAAACTGTCATCTATTTTAAAACCCAGTATTAATTTGATGTCTGAGATTATTTTTAACCAGTAATCTTGGATTGCTGGGCATTTCCAAAATATGTGATAGTGATCAGCCATTGACTTATTGCATAGTCTCCAGCAATTACCGGATTCTGGTCTATCGTTCTGTAAATATTTTCTTCTCGGAGTAATAAAAAATCTGATAAGGTTCTTCCATGAAAGTTCTCTCCATTGGCCAGAGCTGGAGGTGGAGGATTGCATATCGCATATGTTTAACCATTCGTCATCTGTTATGGTTATGTCTGCTTCTTTTTCCCATGGAGAACTGTATATATGAGTAGGCTACATTCTTGATACTAGTTTCTTGTGAGCTTTGCCCTTATATGCATCTATAAAAAGATTGACGAGTATTTATTTTGACAACTTTCTGCAATTCATTCTCTATGGTAAGTCCGCACCTGGCGTTTAAGCACTCTGGGCGGCTAGTGTTTTTGGGCAGAGCGCTCTGGGCGTCTCAAGCTGAAAAAAGTTCAACATTTGGAGGAAAAGAGCACTGCTCGTCAGTCACTCCTCCTACATCTTCTCCTGCCAGGGGGATCTTCAACCTCCGCTGCTGCCAGAATTGCCAATAATCTGGCTTTCATGTTTACAGTGCAAACAATCAACAACAAACAGACAAAACTCTGTCCGTGTGACTGTTGCGTCCTGACCCGTACTGTGCATGATGGCAGGGAAACCCTCCCAAAAACAAACAAACAAAACACTCCATGTCTGTGGTCCTTGCACGTTGGAAGTGCTCTGGGCATGATTTCCAAAGTGTCCTCTCTGAAATACACATAATGCAGTATCATCTCCTGGTTACAGGAAAAGAAACGATTAAACTTTTACTTGTTTACTCACCAATTTTGCTCTTTTCCAAATAATCCAGCCACTTACTATGTCCATTCATGAAATTATGAAATAGCACGGGGACATCAAATGGTCCCTGGCCTATGCCTGTAACCTGGCAGAATTTCTAGCCCATAAACTAACTAATAACCAATAAGTATGTAACATACAAAATAAAGCAAACGGTAATGTCTTCATTTGATGTAGAATGCAAATGCCAAATGCGTTAAACTCGCATTCCAGGAATATTTTATTTACCGAGGCTCTTTACCGTGGCTACTCGACTCTCCAAAGCCACTTTCAGACCCTGAGCCTGACCCGGGGGATACGTGAACTGTACTCTTTCAGACATGAGGCATGTTGCTTTCATACATGTGGAGCACCTCTGGGTGTAAAGTAGAGAGGGGGCGGAGGTGGGGGGAATTTGGGCATGACCACATGATTACCACAAGATTACATAAATTTTTAACGTTACAACGAGGGTTTTATTTTTGAAAGAGCTCAAGCGGACGACCTACTTACATTTTGGCTGACTTGATGCTGTCTGCGCCTGGGCTGTGGGGTGCACTTGTGCATGAGAGATGCTTTTTTTTCTCTGCATATTCCGTCAATGTAAAATATTTAACCGTTAAGAAAGTCAAATTTCAGGCTGTGTGAATCAGTGAATCTCACTGACTCACGCTGGAAAAGGGGCGGCAACTCAGGCGGAGGAGAAGCAGGGTCGGAAAATGGACCACCGCCAAGATTTATATCACCAGCCGGAGCAGAGCCGCCACGCGAAAACCCACCTCACTTGCAGGGTCGCTCTATCGGCTTGGAAACTTTTAGACTGAAGAAAATCCCACTAGTTTGTGAATATTAGTGGGATTTTTGGCCAGTCTAAAAGGGGCTTAAGGAACAGCTTGACTCCCTTTAGCTGCAGAGCAGAAAGCAAAGCAGGGGGATAAATGATGTGTCCATTATAGCCTGACCTAAACATACACATTTTCATTTAGGCTATTTATAATAGGAGGAGGCTGTGTGGAAATGCAACTTGAGCCTATTTTAATACAACTCAAATTGTGCTGAGGGGATTATTTACCGGACCTGGTGTCCGGCAGATTTTAATTTGTCGAACTTTGATGAATTTTACCGGACAAAGTCCGGCAATTACCGGACAACAGAAACTCAGGATGGAATGGGTTTGTGTGTGTTGTATACAGTATAATAAGAAAAAGAGCATAGACTGCAGTGCTACCTCCTCTCCTTGCAAACTCAAGCAGCTATCCTTCTCCTGCAGTCCCCAGCGTATGCCGATAATTGTCTTTCCACTCCAATCAACACAGAAGTGCATGCCCTGCAAGCTATGCCGGGGCTCAGCTACACAGACTCAGCCCAGTGATACGTGAGCTGTGATGTCAGCAGGGCATATGCAGCAACAGATATAAATGTCTGTGTCAGTCAGTGTATGCTGTGTATTTAGACTAGCTGTATAATACATGCATATTTCCAGTTTGCTGTGGCCTCTAGCCAGAACCAAAATCATAAGTTAGTGGTTAGTAGCATCACAACAAGGAGGACCCGTTCTGTTCCTGGCCCCAGACCTCTGTGTTGAGTTTGCATGTTCTGTGTTCACCTGGGTTTCCCCAGGTAACAGTACTCCAGTGTCCCCCCACAGTGCAAGCCAGGCATGCTACAAGTCAGGTGGACAGACTGGAAACTCTTAATTGCCCTAAGTTCCAAGTGTGGACCCACCAGGTAGACCATGAGATGCCATAGCACCAGCTAAAGGGGATCGTAATAATGTCATTATGAACTATAATGGAGCATTTAAGATCGCCATTGAGGAGCTGCATAAGCAAGCCTCTCGTGCTAGGTTTTCCCATTTTTCTAAATGTAGAAAATATGATTTACCTGTAGATATCACACTGGACCTTTTCGACAAGTTGTCGACAGTTATGTTGTATTCGTGTGAAGCTTGGGGGTTTGAAAAAATGTATATACTGGAAAAGCTACAGCTCACATTTCTCAAGTATAAAAGTTAAAACAACAACGTAACAATGTAACAATAATGTCTATGGGGAGCTGGGGAGATACCCACTCTGTGTCACTGTCAAGAAAAGAATGGTCGGCTACTGGGCAAGGTTGATTGAAGGCAAGGAGAACAAACTTAGCCCTATCATGTATAACTGCCTGCTTGATTTGCCCAACTCTGGCATCTATGCGTCGCCGTGGGTGGTGCGGGTCAAACAGATTCTGGATGACTGTGGCTTGTCTTACTTCTGGCTTACACAGCAGTGCAATAGCTCCGATTGGTTGAAGCTAACTGTTGAGCAAAGTCTTAAAGGATGGCTTTACCGTGGGGAATATGAATATATATCAATCTCACGCCCCTAAGGTTTTAGAATCCGTTGAAATATTTTGAAATTGGAGCTTCACTGCCTGACCTATCAGGCATCTCTCACATTTTTAGGGAAGCCGGATGACGCGTTACGCGTCACCCGGCTTCCCTCCCCGCTTGCGGAACTCGAGCGCCTATGAACTACAAGTCTTGTGAGCCATGGTCCCGCCTCTAGAGGTCCTCCACGCCCCTTCAGAGCTCTCGACGAAAAGCAAAAGGCAGCCATCTTGTTCACCCGCATAGCATACTGTAGCTAGGTTAGCTTTCCATAGCTCCTTGCCAAGAGACCATATCTCTGGAACGGAAGCACCAAAAGACACGGGACTGGCGGCATTGGAAAGCTCGTCAAATTTTACATCTAGTAGTAGGTGAGTTGAAGTAACGAAATCAACGCTGAGCAATGTACCCATTTTTACACATTTTTACAGAAAATAGTTACAACATCAGATGCGCGTAACTCCTACGAAAATGCCTTAAAATGCATGAAAAAAATTTTATGAAGACATCTCCCGACATATATACTACCGTTTACATTTGGTGCAATTTGGAGGCAATTTTATTTTCGATTTATTTCTTCTTCTTTGTATCTTTTATTGTCGAAGCCTTCTTCTTCTTCTTCTTCTTTGAGTTTTATGGCGGTTGGCAAACATATATGTGCATTACCGCCACCTACTGGAGTTTGATATCAGCCAAATGCCTGAGGGGTGGGCATGAAAACGAAGGCCACGCGAGCCCAGTGCATTGTGGGAAATGTAGTATTTCGGGTCCCCGCACCCGCCCCTCCCCTCCACCACCCCCCCCCCCCCTCCACACAGAGTGGATTTCTGGTGATATCTCTGGCGGGAAACAACCAATTTCAAAAATTTCAACGGATTCGAAAACCTTAGGGGCGTGAGATTTAATATATATTCATATTCCCCACGGTAAAGCCGGCCTTTAAGGATCAGTTTATGCAGAAATGGCAAAGTGAGCTCAGAAGCATGACATCTAGAGGTGCTCCGATCGATCGGCACGCAATCTGTATCGGCCGATTTTGACCTCAAATATGCGATCGGCTGATTGCAGATATTACTTTATTGTCACGATTGCATAGCCGATCATGCTGTGCGTGAGAAACATTAGGCAGCCCATTTTCAAGTCTTCAATGTCTATCGTTTAACTTTCATATTGTGCTCTAACGTTTATATCATTGTGTTGCAAAGCACTAGGGCTGTCACTTTTCATTCAAAATTCGAATGCAACTTCGAATGTGGGGGAGGGGTTCGTGTTCGATATGTAAATTGACTGTTCGATTTTTTATTTTTTTTTATTTTTATTTTTTTTTATTTTTTATATGAACCAAAATTAACCAACTGCTGCTTGCTGGTAATGTTAATCCCATGTCAGAAAAAGTCTCCAGATTTGTCACGTTAGTCTCTTCTGAGAAAGATTGTCTCCAGGGTCTGAAAAGTTGTCTCGAGTTGGATGCAGCCAAGTTTGTGAGGCAGTGTTGTGACTGTGAGCGTCCAAGCTAACACGTCGGGCTGATGCCCGGTGGCCTGGACTGAATTTTTTTTTTTTTTTTTTTTTTTTTTTTTACCAAAAAACTTTCGGGCAATTAAAGTTTGTTCGAACTTTATTTTGGGGAAAAGTGACAGCCCTACAAAGCACACGCTTTGCTTTCGTCAGTGTACTCACCTCCACACACCACACCAGACTGTCAACACACCCCTTGCGTCTTTGAATCACACAAATCAGCTGGTGATTAGATCAGACTCAGCAGAGAAGTTACCTCCAGTCCTCCCGCCTACTGAGGCATTTGCGTGCTGTTAAAGTCCGTGTTTGATCCATATTTGCGTGTATTCTCGTAACGTTAATAGCTCCGGTTAGCTTTAGCCGCATTAGCTTATAAATCGATAAAATAGTTTCCTTTTGTCAAAGTTATTTTCTTGTGTAACAGGGAAATCTCGGAATGGAGTATTTTTGTTGAGTGAACTGAACTGCATTGAACTGGTAACATGGAAATCCCGAAGTGGAATAAATTTTGTTCTTTTATAAACTGAACTGAGGGAACTGGACTGAACTACTAGCCATTTAGTTCAACACAGTCTTCTGCTCCAATTATCTCACACACAAATAATCATGTTTCCTTTAGCCTACACAATATAAAATATTGATGTAGAAAAAAATTAAATGTGCTGAACTTTCAATTTGATGGATAAAATATAGGCCTATATGTCAAATGGAAACTGTTCTATAATAGACTGCTATAGCTGCTTAACTCATTGAGTGCCATGGACGAGTATGTTCGTCATTTTGTTTAGTAACGTAGAGTGCCAAGGACGAGTATGTTCGTCAATTGCGTTTTTTGACGGTGGGACGTGGATCAAAGCATCAGGCATCTCCTGTACAAATATGGGAGCTATTGAAGGTGTATAACCTATTTTACGGACTCATTAGGTGGCGACAGTGCTCTCCAGATTACAGAAAGGTCCGGAAAACTGCAGGAAAAAGCCGTGATCAAAGAGAAACCGATGCATGCTGCAGCCAGAGCCATATAGATTGCTCTGTCTGCAGCTGAAGTTGGTTGCGAACATCAGTCAATCCGCGCCCACAACTGAGCTCCTCTGCCTCTGTCTGTCTGCATATAGTTTCTCCACACGATTACCCGCCAGAAAGGCAGCACCCGACACCGAAGGGCCAAACCTTTCCCTGCAGTCCCGTTTGGCATTTCCTTGTCGCGCTGGGAGCCGCCCGGGAGCCGCCCGGTGCAAAAACGGAGGCTCGGAAAATAGACTGGGTGCGTGTGGGGAGGAGTTTGCAGCTGAGGGGGGGAGAGGGGGGTGGGGCACGCAGGCTCCACAGAACTACACCACGTCACTACATCAGAAAATATTAGCTAGAGTCAGTGAATGTGCTTGAAATGCTTCATTTCACAAAAGGCTGAATATCTCAGCTTAGAATTTGAAACCTGTCTTTTTGCTCAAAACAGCCTATCTTCTCCGGCTCATAACTAAAGAACGGAAAATGGTATCAATAAACTTTTTTTTGCAGATGATAGAAGAGAGTCTCCTCGTTCTTTGTGCGTGTTCGGTGTTTACATAGTAATATCACACAATATTCTGTGGGCCTCGAGAAATCACTGAAAATGCTCTGAAACTCTGGCACTGGGAGCTTCCGTTCTCCAAAAGTGGCTGGCACTCAATGAGTTAAAAGATATATATATATAAACTCCTCAAAAAAAGTTCGGAAACGTTATTTCGGTCGATTATTTCTCCACTTTAATAATACCAATTGGTATTGTATTTTATATCGTTGGAAAGCCTGATTAGTCACCTTTACAACGGGGTACAAATTGTAAGGATCGTGCATTCATGGAATGAGCAACACAGCTAAACGTGTGGGTAGCGCCCCAATTTTTTTTGCCTAAATCTCTTGCAATATTCTTCTGTTGGTATTCACTCTTGTTTTGAGCTTCAAGTGCTGGCAGGTGTGTGTTTCCTTATTACTGTGGGAAAATGCAATCATCCAATCTACCAAGCAACTCAAAACAAGAGTGAATACCAACAGAAGAATATTGCAGGAGATTTTGGCACATTTGGCACCTCAGACTCCTCCACTCACCTGCCTCTGATAACACATGGCTATAGAGGCACAACCTCACACTCCTCCACTCACCTGCCTCTGATAACACATGGCTACAGAGGCACAACCTCACACTCCTCCACTCACCTGCCTCTGATAACACATGGCTACAGAGGCACATCCTCACACTCCTCCACTCACCTGCCTCTGATAACACATGGCTATAGAGGCACATCCTCACACTCCTCCACTCACCTGCCTCTGATAACACATGGCTATAGAGGCACAACCTCACACTCCTCCACTCACCTGCCTCTGATAACACATGGCTATAGAGGCACAACCTCACACTCCTCCACTCACCTGCCTCTGATAACACATGGCTATAGAGGCACAATCTCACACTCCTCCACTCACCTGCCTCTGATAACACATGGCTACAGAGGCATAACCTCACACTCCTCCACTCACCTGCCTCTGATAACACATGGCTGTATAGAGGCACAACCTCACACTCCTCCACTCACCTGCCTCTGATAACACATGGCTACAGAGGCACAACCTCACACTCCTCCACTCACCTGCCTCTGATAACACATGGCTATAGAGGCACAACCTCACACTCCTCCACTCACCTGCCTCTGATAACACATGGCTACAGAGGCACAACCTCACACTCCTCCACTCACCTGTCTCTGATAACACATGGCTACAGAGGCACAACCTCACACTCCTCCACTCACCTGCCTCTGATAACACATGGCTATAGAGGCACAATCTCACACTCCTCCACTCACCTGCCTCTGATAACACATGGCTACAGAGGCACAACCTCACACTCCTCCACTCACCTGCCTCTGATAACACATGGCTATAGAGGCACAACCTCACACTCCTCCACTCACCTGTCTCTGATAACACATGGCTATAGAGGCACAACCTCACACTCCTCCACTCACCTGCCTCTGATAACACATGGCTATAGAGGCACAACCTCACACTCCTCCACTCACCTGTCTCTGATAACACATGGCTACAGAGGCACAACCTCACACTCCTCCACTCACCTGCCTCTGATAACACATGGCTATAGAGGCACAACCTCACACTCCTCCACTCACCTGCCTCTGATAACACATGGCTATAGAGGCACATCCTCACACTCCTCCACTCACCTGCCTCTGATAACACATGGCTATAGAGGCACAACCTCACACTCCTCCACTCACCTGCCTCTGATAACACATGGCTATAGAGGCACATCCTCACACTCCTCCACTCACCTGCCTCTGATAACACATGGCTATAGAGGCACAACCTCACACTCCTCCACTCACCTGCCTCTGATAACACATGGCTATAGAGGCACAACCTCACACTCCTCCACTCACCTGCCTCTGATAACACATGGCTATAGAGGCACAACCTCACACTCCTCCACTCACCTGTCTCTGATAACACATGGCTACAGAGGCACAACCTCACACTCCTCCACTCACCTGCCTCTGATAACACATGGCTATAGAGGCACAACCTCACACTCCTCCACTCACCTGCCTCTGATAACACATGGCTATAGAGGCACAACCTCACACTCCTCCACTCACCTGCCTCTGATAACACATGGCTACAGAGGCATAACCTCACACTCCTCCACTCACCTGCCTCTGATAACACATGGCTGTATAGAGGCACAACCTCACACTCCTCCACTCACCTGCCTCTGATAACACATGGCTACAGAGGCATAACCTCACACTCCTCCACTCACCTGCCTCTGATAACACATGGCTATAGAGGCACAACCTCACACTCCTCCACTCACCTGCCTCTGATAACACATGGCTATAGAGGCACAACCTCACACTCCTCCACTCACCTGTCTCTGATAACACATGGCTATAGAGGCACAACCTCACACTCCTCCACTCACCTGCCTCTGATAACACATGGCTACAGAGGCACAACCTCACACTCCTCCACTCACCTGTCTCTGATAACACATGGCTATAGAGGCACAACCTCACACTCCTCCACTCACCTGTCTCTGATAACACATGGCTATAGAGGCAAAACCTCAGACTCCTCCACTCACCTGACCTGCCTCTGATAACACATGGCTATAGAGGCTGTGAATCTTCACTGGGCTCACGATTTGATTACGATTCAGAGGGCTACGATTCGATTATAAAACGATTATCGATACATCTCGATGCATCTTAAATCGATGCATCACTTTTTTTCCCAATACATGATTTTTTTTATCTCCCATTCTTTTTTCTCACTGTGTGGCTAGTTTTAAAATAAAGTGCATTTGGAATTGCATTGTATTATGATCCATAATTAAAATAAACAAATGCATTTACCTCCATTATCTTTTATAAATACAAATGCTGCCCTCTGTTACAAGAGTTAGCCACCAGGTGGCAGTCAGGGTTCCAAGAATGCAGGAAAGCCACAGTAAAAGCGGAGAGTGCAGAAGAAGGAGCACAAGTAACACATTGGAGAGCTGGCCCGTATCCAGGGTTTCAAAATTGGGGAGGTCCAGACATGGGCGCCGCCGGAAAAAAATTGAGTCTCCCCCCCCCCCTTTTTTAGCCATATTTGGAGTAATATATCATTTTAAATAAAAATAAAAAGTATTTTTTTTACCTTTTTTAGCCATATTTAGAGGAATATCTCATTTTTTATTAACATTAGGATACTGTTGTGATGTAATTATTCAGTATTTTCTCCTTTTCTCACTCATTCAGAGCAAAGAGGGAGATATATAGCATGATGATAATGCTCTATATCTCCCTATTTGCTCTGAATACACCAGTTAACATGACACAGACTTAACATGATAGAAATATTATCAGCAAACTTAATGACTAGACTAATTATTCTGATCTGAATGGCATATATCAAGAAACATTGACTCCTCTCTTTGCTGTATAGTGGGAGGTGCATTTTTGAGTAGGCTATTAAAATAGCATGTCAAGTTCACATTTCTTTATTGCCAGATTAAACAATTCTTATTGGTTGTTGGTTGGTTCAACACAACATGTGCGTGCATGCGCGCTTCTTCTTCTCTAGCCTACAAGCATGTAACTTCCTTGATTGTTATTGTTGATAATTCTATTTAAATAGGCTACATTTTCATTTCCCGAAACATTCCTAAACAAGAAAGGAACATAGTGCACTGCAAAATATTTTTAATTACATTTGTAAAAAAAAAAAAAAAAAAAAATCTCTGAAATTATTAGGGAGGCCCGGGGTTCCCTGTCCTCATAGCTAGATACGGGCCTGTTGGAGAGCAATCGCATCAAGCTGGAGTTAAAAATAACTATTGCAGTTGAATTCAGGGAATGTGGGGTAAAGGGCTATATTTTCATTTTTAGAGGAAACTGGACTAAATAGAAGAATATAGCCAGGATAGTGTTTTAGAAGTCCATTCTGATCCACACTCCATTTCAGAAGGTGGCGGTAATGCACCATAAGTTGTTTGCCAACCGCCAAAAAACACTAGTAGAAGAAGAAGAAGAAGAAGCACAAGCTTCACTGACGTTAAGTTGCAATAAAGAACAAGTCAAAACATATCACCTGACTGGGAATCCATCATATAAACATGCATGGTGCCAGAAGCAGAAACTTGATGATGCGACAGGACACAAAATAACAGGCTGGACACCATTCCACCGGAGCTAACACTTGATAAGCAAAAGCAAAAGTGCTAAAGCTAGCTGCTAGCCGACGTCTCCGTCTTGTAGCCTTGCATGCAGGGCGGACGTATTTCCGTAACCGTAAGTCGTAGAGACTCGTGGGTGGCGGCGTTAGATTCGGGGGGGTGAAAAAATACAGTCTTTTATAGCAGAGGTTCTCAAATGTTTTTCAGCGAAGGACCCATTACAAGATAGGAAATATACCCGGGACCCCCTCATTCTGATTTGTGATTTTGGGCTAAGCTTAATTGTTTCCATGGCAACGTGCTTGACTTTTAAAGTGATAGGTTTGTTAGATTAGAATGTTTCCTGAAAGGAATTTTCCTGAAAACGTTTCCCGGACCCCCATTTGAGAACCATCGCGATTTGACCTTCCGTTTCCCAGAAAAAATTTTTTTTAATAAAAATGTAAATAATGTAATAATCGATTTTTGACATTTTTGAATCGATGCAGAATCGTCCACGTCCGCATCGCGATGCATCTTATAATCGATTATTTTTGACACCCCTACTATAGAGGCAACACCTCACACTCCTCCACTCGCCTTCTGAAGAGGACCAGCAGTGCAGGCAGACAGGATGTGACAAATCGATGTATCAAACGACTTTTGGACACTCAACCACTGTCAGCACATTAGTCATACAGAACTGCCTGCAAACAGACTGCTATGCCTAATAATGCCTCCAGCTGTGAAAAAGCCTAGTGCTGCAAACACAAGCAAGATGTACTACCACCTCAGTCAGCAGTCGGGGCACAGCCCTACCATGAATCATCATAACATGATCACCAGAAATTCAGCAGTTCTGAAAGTCTTCAACTGCTCACCAGCTCTTGGCTCCATTATATTTGTGCTAGTATAGGATGAGGCAGGGCTCCAGACTAACTTTTTACACTAGGTGCACCGGTGCGCCTTACTTTTTAATTTAGGTGCACCAGCACATAATTTAGGTGCACCAGCACATAATTTAGGTGCACCCACATTTTTCACCATGCCTTTTGGCACCGCAATAATACATTCGTTACTTTCCTTGTCATTTTGTATACATATTGGCAAATTATTAAATGATACAATCAAAGATTTTCCTGTCAATAAACGTCTGTTAAAGTCACTATCACCAACTGAGTTAACACAGTGAGGATTGAGCCTATGGCCCACTGATGGAAGCCTTTGCATTTTAAGTATTGCAGCATTTATGAACTGGGTGTCTGTGATGTGATTATCACCTTACATTATGCTCCTAAATTGAAAAAGTTAGGAGCACATTTAAGGACACAATGATTAATCTCTGATACATTACAATTTAGTTTAATTCAATTAAAGTAGGCTACCATTCTCATGATGCACTATGAATGTCTTACCAGATAAGAATGACTCGACAACCATTTATTTAGTCATCGTAGTTTGCCTAACATTATGTAATGGTGGTCATGATTGTGGACGTTCATGTTACTGTGTGATTAGTGACATATCCCACAGTGTGCTGTTTAATGATAGTCTCACTGTGGACTGCAGACAGTGAAAAATCGTAGCAGATAGCTGCTCTTAGATGGTCTAACATTAACAGACAGCAACACATTTTAGCGATCTTGAATTACATGTTGGTAACGTTAGTAATCCCAGAATTGGCTTGATAGTTAGCTAGCATCCCACTAGCGATGCTAATATTAGACGCTAAGATGTCATTCATGCCAGCCAACCTAACGTTGGCGCTACTCGTCTGCTGAAGCCGTAGCTTTGTCTCCTGCGTACAAAACCACCATCATCTGACACATTTTAATTCCATCTGTTTGTGACTCCGATTCCGGTGTTATGCCGAGAAATGCCCCCCGGCGAGAATGCCCCCCCTGCTCTATAACGAGTGAGAGCGAGCGGGGGGGAAGGGGGGGGGGGGGTTGAGTAAATCTATGAAGCCTCGTTTCTTCTCAATGTCACCAGCTGATATTTATGGCTGTTTGTGAGTGACATTGAGAATTTCAGAGGGTTACACACTCCAAAAACATGTCATTTCTCTGTACTTACAGGCTAAGTAGAGGGTATGATGTGAATTTACCCTGTAAGAAGCCTACTTGTACCAAATCTGTACTTAGGTTAAAGGGGAAGTGTTGTGTTGTTGTGCAATTAGGCCAAATCTGGTACCCTGTACTTATAGCCTATGTAAGATTAGTCTTTAAACAGTAGCCTAATGTTGACCTACATTGGGAGCTGTGTCTCACAACTCAAACCCCCCCCTCCCCCCTCCGCTCGCTCTCACTCGTTATGAGACAAGGAAACGAGGCTTCATAGATTTACTCAACCCCCCCCTTCCCCCCCCCCCCCGCTCGCTCTCACTCGTTATAGAGCAGGGGGGGCATTCTCGCCGGGGGGGCATTTCTCGGCATAACACCGGTACGAGTGAGTCTGGCCGCACACCAGTAATCACCTGGATGGCTGGCTGCGGACTGTCATGTGTTCTACTAGCGATAAGGACGATACGACTTCCAGTCGGATTTTCAAAGTAAAACGATTTGGCCCAAGTCTAAAGCACTCAGAAGCAATTGAAAACGTTCTATTTTTGTATTTCCCCTGTCTTTCTATGTGAGATTAGATTGACCGTGCCGCACGCTGTGGTACAAGAGCAGGGTGAGAGAGAGAGAGAGAGAGAGAGAGAGAGAGAGAGAGAGAGAGAGAGAGAGAGAGAGAGAGAAAGACGCTATGAGATGCTACAAATTCCAGTGCGCACCAGTGCACGTTATGAAAATATGTATAGACGGTTTTCACCAGAGCGCAACCCCACAGCACTTCCTTTTTCTCAGCATTCGGCAAACTGCAGAAATATTCACTCGACATCGTTACTTTTGTTTTCGCTGCTCAGCTGTATAGACGGTTTTCACGGAATGGTCAGTCCTGCACTTGAATGTTTTTTTTTTCTTTTATGTCCATAGCAAACACTGCAACAGGAAGTGAGCGGGGGTTCAATTTAGAATGTTTTTGTTGTCAAGTTAAAACCGTCTATACGCAGTAGCAGATTTTAAGGTGGGAAAATGCGTGTAAATACACGCACTCTGGAGCCCTGTGAGGTGAAGTATGACTTATTGGATACGCCAGGCCTGGTTAGTTTAAGCTAGCCCAACTGTGATAGGCTTAACTCTGAATTAAGGTAGGCCTATCTTTTTAGGTTCGGGAAAAAAATCTAACAGGCAGGGAGCTATTGACACACCAAACACAGTGTGTTTGAATCAAAAGCACTTGGCTTGCCATTCCGTGTATCTTTGATCACGGTACCTGCTGCTGGAGGTCTGAATATTCTCTGATACGCCCGTTTGCCCTTGAAGGAGAATATTGATTGTCTCAACTTACAGACAGAATGATCATGATCACACACATGGCAGCATCAAGTATTGTAAATGGACATTTGTAGGACTGCCACATGGTCAGGTCAGAAAAGTACAACTCAGGATTTGAAAAAGCAATGTACACAATATGTGGCATTAACATGGCTTGACCTTGGATCTAATGGTTGCTTCAGCTTTCCTCGTGTCATTCTGTGTGACTGGTTCCTCGTAAAATGGCAAGGGAAAAGGTGAATATGAGGAGAATATTGTGAAAAGGGAGAGTATTTCCAAAGAGTCTGGCTCAGATGCTGTCCTGATGTGATGGTTGGCATGTGAGAAGGAAAAGCAGCAGTTTGTACGTGGGCAGATTTGCTTACAAAACAACTAATGTTAGACAATGCAGATCACATTTTATGGTGTATTTATGTGTGTATGTGTGTGTGTGCAGAAGTATGATGCAGCTTCTTTGCAAGGGAAGACTGTTGACAGACCTAAGCACTTGGGCTTATACGAGGAGTGTAAGGTTATCTCATTTCAAACACATGACAATTTACACACAAACACACACAAATACACCGACACACACATACGCAGTGTGAGAGCTGCACTCACCAGAATACATCAGGGGAGAGACCATGATGTCAGCGGGGGTGTTCCCTTACAATGAGCAAGTCTCTCTAAGCCCACACACCCCAGCTCCACAAACCAAGTCAGAACCTCTCAGTCTCAGAAAACAACACCAACAAGCCATAACAACACATTCCTGTCTGGCCTAGGAGCTTTATTCTTTCGCTTCTGTTTTGACTTTGAGTGAATCAAGACTAATCTCAATGCAGTAAAACCTCACTCAGATTTAATGTAATCAACTTAAGCCCCTTCTAAACATGCAGTGAAATCCGGATTATTACCAGCTGCTAGCCGGTCGGCCTGTATGTTTAGAAACAATAGACCCTTCTCACGGGGGGGGGGCATTTTGTGTCGAAAAGGCAGGGTAAACACAGGAGCAAGCAAAACACTAATGAGGGTTTCCATCTTCCCTGAGTGGAATTTGGAAACCCTCATTAGTGTTTTGCTTGCACCTGTGTTTATTCTGCCTTTTCGACACAAAATGGCCCCCGTGAGAAGGGTCTATTATCCGCTTTATGCGCCCCCCCCCCCCCCGTGAGTGTGGATCATTACCATCTGAGCCCCTAGTACAGGATCCGCATCGTTGGCAAAGCTGCTGTTGTTTAACACCGGCAGCTCATGTTCCGGATCATTCTGAGTGGGCGGGTGGTTAAATGGCACTTTACAAACCATTAATGTACAAACCATTAATGTCCCCGTGCTATTTAATAATTCCATGAATGGATTGGACGTAGTTACATGGCTGGATTATTTGGAAGAGAGCCAATTGGTGAGTAAACAAGTAAAAGTTGAATCATCATCCACCCCCCCCCCCCACCCCATCTCATTTGCCAGTTTGAAAATGCAACAAGGAGATGATAGCTTACTTATGCATTAGGCTATTGGGTGATAAGTGCCCGCTATTAACGTTCACGTAGCCTATTAATTAATCATTCGCGCAATCGCTTATATCAATGAATTAAAGGAGCAAACTCACGGTTTCCTCACGTGCTGCAAACGGCTTGAATGGTTTCTTTTCCTCCCGACCTGTCTGTCTTGTATGTGAAAATGCAAGAGGGTGGTAATGCTGCATTAGCCTGTATATTCGAGTCATATAGCCTAACTTTTGTGGGGAGAAATAAATTGAAAACTAGTCAGATATGACTTGAATGCCACTTGTACGGCAACCATTTTAGGGCATCCTCGTCCGTCAGAGTATAGGCTATCGTTCCTAAGGCTAAACGTTGTCAGTTGTCATGTCTCCTATAGTAAACCATGTCGAGTGCTCTGAAACACCTTCAGTCCTCACACGAAAACGTTGTCATTCCTCCTGCCTCACTCAAACTAGCTGTCAGACATCACTCCTCACATCTCACACAAAAACGTTGTCGATCCTCCTGCAGACTAGCTGTCAGGCATCACTCAAACTAGCTGTCAGTCATCACATGAAAACGCTGTCATTCGTTGTTTTTTGTTGTTCTTCCGTGTGTGATGGGGAAACCGCAAGAATGCCTCTGTGAAATGAGCAACAATTTCTTACAACTTCACTTTCGGATTGATTTTGTCGGAGTGATTTTGCCTTCAAAATAAAAGCGTGTTTTTTTTTAGTATAGATTAAAGTAGTAATCCATGAGACCCAACAGAATTAACATCGTAACACTAAGAGGAACATCTAGTTTAATAATCAAAGATTAAACTAGATGTTCCTCTTAGTGTTACGATGTTAATTCTCCTCCCACACAGAATTAACATAGTAACACTAAGAGGAACATCTAGTTTAATGTTTGATTATTAAACTAGATGTTCCTCTTAGTGTTACGATGTTAATTATGTTGGGTAACTTGGGTCTCATGGATTACTACTTTAATCTATTGTAAAAAAAAAAAAAAAACTTTTATTTTGAAGGCAAAATCACTCAACCGGAAGGGAAGTTGTAAGAAATTGTTGCTCATTTCACAGAGGCATTCCTGCGGTTTCCCCATTACACACGGAAGAAAACCAAAAACAACGAATGACAGCGTTTTCATATGATGACTGACAGCTAGTTTGAGTGATGCCTGACAGCTAGTCTGCAGGAGGATCGACAACATTTTTGTGTGAGACGTGAGGAGTGATGCCTGACAGCTACTTTGAGTGATGCCTGACAGCTAGTCTGCAGGAGGATCAACGTTTTTGTGTGAAACGTGAGGAGCGATGCCTGACAGCTAGTTTGAGTGATGCCTGCCAGCTAGTCTGCAGGAGGATCGACAACATTTTTGTGTGAGACGTGAGGAGTGATGCCTGACAGCTAGTTTGAGTGAGGCAGGAGGAATGACAACGTTTTCGTGTGAGGACTGAAGGTGTTTCAGAGCACTCGACATGGTTTACTATAGGAGACATGACAACTGACAACGCTTAGACTGAGGAACGATAGCCTATACTCTGACGGACGAGGATGCCCTAAAATGGTTGCCGTACACTTGTCAAATCATCCACAGTTTAACGTTAGTGTTAGTGCAAGCACTATTTTTGACTGGCGGCTTTGGGGCGATGTAACAAGGCAAGCACTCACTCTTTTTGGCACATTGCCACCCCACGTTATCGTCTGAATACGTTGGAATGCACCGGGAACTTCACAGTGAGACGTGCATTATGGAGTAGTGGAGAAAAGTGTTTGGCAGAGATCTCGTGTTGTAGATGCAGTGCATGGAGACCTGTGCGCAGCGCGTTTTGGGCATTGGTGCCCAATTGTGTTCTTCAGGCTCTCCTCCTCTGCACCGCACCCCAGCTAGCCGGACATGGACCAGACTTCATGTTTAGAAGTGGCTTTACTAACAATCTGCCAGCCAGAGGTGTTGATCAATCTGTCTAGACAGTTTGGGCTGCACTGCAGCAACTTACAGGGGGGGTCAAGCTGTAACCGGTTACATCAGCAACACAACTTTAACTAACACTTACTACATTGAGTTTGAGATTGCAAAACTAAACGGTCTTAATTTGCTAATTTGGTCTTAATCACTGCTATGGAGCACTGTATCAATATAGGGATGCACCGATCCACATTTTTTCACTTCCGATCCGATTCCAATACCTGAATTTGGATATCTGCCGATACCTATATTATGCCGATACCAATACTTTTCTTGAATATACAGTATAGGCAAAGATTTGGCCAATTAAAGATTTATTTTTAAATATACCTTGCAAAAAGCAGACAAAATTAAGAAAATATACAAGGCAAATAAGGATACTATTATACATGCGCAAATTACATCCAGAATTGCAACAAAAAAAAACAAAAAAAAATCTGATTCCGATCCGATCCGATTCGGGAATTATGTCAGTATCGGCACGCGATACCGATATTGGATCGGACCCATGCCTAATCAATACAACAGAATTCAGATAGGCTGGGAGGGAATAAAGCTCAAGAGAATAAATTGAGTGACTAACCAAAAGGTAAGGTTTATTTTAACTCGGTAACACTTTTCCAGGCTTGGAAAAGTGGAAGGTTTTAGACTGGCCAAGTTAGTATCCAGACTTAACCCCTATTGAGCATGCATGTCACCTGCTAAAGAGGAGACTGAAGGGAGAAACCCCCCGAAACAAACAACAACTGAAAGAGGCTGCGGTGAAAGCCTGGAAAAGCATCACAAAAGAAGAAACCAAACGTTTGGTGATGTCAATGGGGTCGCAGGCTTGATGCAGTTATTGTAAGCAAAGGATTTGCAACTAAATATTAAGTATTATTCACTTTAATATATTTGAAGTCTATCTCTTCCTATACTTTTGCTCACCTAAAAATTGGGTGTTCCGTTACAAAAGGTGCCATCTTATCTTCTAAGTTGTTTATCAGATCTAGATGTAAATACCTGGAAATAAAAGCTGAACTGCTGATCTTTTGTCTCATATTCATCTTTTGATGTCAAACCCAAATGTTTTCAGTGTACAGCAAAAATAATTAAAGGAATTGGCCTAGCTGTTCCAATAGTTTCGGGGGGGACTGTATCACACAGGCACACAGTGCTTTCCCGAAGTCCACGTTGTTGTGAAAACATTTGTGAAAAATATTTGTGTATTGGAATGATCAGATGAGACGAAGTTGGAAAATGAGAAGATGTTTTGTGCGTGCCGTGCCCTCCCTTCTCGTGCACTGATTCATTCGAGCTGCTGACGAGCAAATCAGAGTTATTTCTCTCAGCGACGGCCTGACGCCGATCAACATGCTGAATCGACCGGAAAAGCCGCCGCCGACAAGACCGACTAGAGCCCACGGTGCGGGACACACCGCACTGACGCTCACTGACGGCCCGCCAGCCCACCGCCAGCCCCGCTGCTTTAGCCAAGTTAATGAGAAAGTGAGTGGGCGGGCTATTTCCTCTTCCCAGCATCAATGTTGTCCATCTGTTCACCTTCAACTGCCTCTCTTGCGCACATCAAAAACAATCAATCAGGAGCCGTTTTGCACTTGTACAACTTTTCTCTCACTTGGCATGAAGCACTAGCTTCACACAGTCAGGCCAGGCTGCAACTCTGGTGCCAGGCTACAACTCTTGCTTTCCCCACAGCTGTTTCCTTGCTTTCCAAAGGTCAATGTGAGAGTGTGTGTGTACGTACGTACGTACATACGTACGTGTGTGTGTGTGTGTGTGTGTGTGTGTGTGTGTGTGTGTGTGTGTGTGTGTGTGTGTGTGTGTGTGTGTGTGTGTGTGTGTGAAGCCACTTCATAACATGCAGTGGAATCCGTATTATAACCTGCTCCTAGCCAGTTGGCCTGCATGTTAAACAACAATTAGCCGGCCTATGCGCACTCCCGCGACTCCGTATCTTATCTACCTCGACCGCCGGTATAAGATCCGCTTCCACGCAATCGCAGCTCATGTTAAACAGTGGCAGGTCATTATCCGTCTGAGTGGGCGGGTGTGGCTCTTCAACTCACTTCACGTTCACTAGTTTATTAATTAATGAATCGTTCGGGCAATCGCTTATATCAACTAGCAAACTCACGGTTTCCTCAAGTGCTGCAAAAAGGGCTTGAATTGTTTGGCCAACGCGCTTCAGCTGCAGCCAGGCAGCCAGGTCCAGTGCATCAGGAGGGACGCTTACTGCTGCGCGGCTTGCTTGCTCCCATGTCAGAAAAAGCCTAACTTTTGTGGGGAGAAATACATTGAAAACTAGTCAGATATGACTTGAAATGCCACTTGTAAAATAAATCACCCACAGTGATTGACGACAGTCCGACCACTATTTTGACTGAGCGGCTTTATGTAACCTAACAAAGGCGAAGCACTCATTTTTGGCACATTGCCACCCCTCGTTGGAATGGACTCCGTTAAAACGGCACGTTTTTTGATGTCTCCAGATGCAGTAACGTGATGCAGCCAATTCTATTGTGTGAGGCAGGCAGTGTTGTGTGACTGTGCCTCTCCACTGCGGAGAGGATAGGAGCTGACTGACTGATAGGCTATCAAACTTTTGTGGGGAGAAATACATTTAAAAATAGTCAGATATGACTAGTTGCCACTTGTAAAATAAATCACCCACAGTGATTGACAACGGTGCGACCACTATTTTGACTGCCTCATAGCTAAAGCTGTTTCCTATCACATTTCTTGTTTTCGATACATGCTACCGCCCCCCACTTGCTCAAACCAAGCGATTTGACTATACTTAGAATCAGGGGAGACAATGCAACATTTCACTCAAAAAAAAAAAAAAAAAAAAAAAAAATCGAATTTCGAATTTCAATAATAAAAGTCGACCTTGATAATAACAACGATTATTCGAAAATTCGAAATTCGATGCCCATCCCTAATATCCAGTTGTTTCTTAACACATTCAGTGCCAGCGACGCCATATGGCGTCATTAGAAATTTACCGTACAGTGCCAGCGACGCCAAATGGCGTCATAACTCGATTTTTTTTTTTTGACGGGGGGGTGTCGATCTATGCCTCTTACATCGCCTCTTACAATATTCAGAGGTATTGAATGTGTCTAACCTATTTTACAGAACCCTTAGGTGGCGACAGCGCTCTCCAGATGAGAGAACGTGGAGTGAAACACACAGAAGAAGTCATTGGGGGGAAGGAAATCGCATCGCATCCGTCCGTATGCAGCGGCTTCATTGAAGCAACGTTTAGCTGTGCCCCTGCAGCAGCCAATCTGCTATCACAATTGAGCACCTCGATGTCCGCTGCAACAGCCTCCGTGTCCGCTGTAACACATGATCAGCCGTGGATTTGTTATTATTCTCAACTCGAAGCATGGGAGCTGGTACACGCGGCTGTAAAAAAGCAGGATCTAGCTGACTTTTTCAGTGCTGAGCACAGGCAGAGAAAACGAGAAAACAGCAGAGCAGAGAGACACTCCTCCCACAACGGGGGGGGGGGGGGGAGGAGGAGGGGGGGAGGTGGGCACGCAGAGCCAAGTACACAACACAGACCCAGACAGCAGGACAGGGTTGGCAAACGCAAGCCAGAATATCCGATGCCCACCAGCAGCAAAAGATCAGCAAGAAGCTGCAACCAGCAGCGCATGCAGGCGCCAGCGCTGCTGGTTTCAGCTAAAAATATTATTCTTCCAAACAAAATTCCCTTGCCTTCACTGTTTTATTGAAGGAAATTATTTTTGAGGTGTGACTACATCAGAAAATTAGCTTCAGAGTCAGTGATGTGCTTGAAATGTTTAATTTCACAAAAGGCTCATTATCTCAGCTCGTAGAAAAAAAGCTCTGTTTTTCGTTCGATCAAGCTATCTTCTCCGGCTCATAACTAAAGAACGGAAAATGGGATCAATAAACTTTTTTTTGCAGGTGATAGAAGAGAGTCTCATCGTTATTTGTGCGTGTTCAGTGTTTACATAGTAATTATTAAAGAAATTATATGACTGTTTTAAAATGCATTGCGGCCTATGTGGCACAGCAAGCAACCTTTTGCCCAAGGGCCGTGGCACTGAAAGTGTTAACAAAGACCCCTCATGTTTATAAAGGCAAAACCTGAAAATATCCTGTTCTCTCTAGCTGGACATGATCCAGAGTTCATGTTTAAAAGGCACTTATGTGAGTGAGTGAGTGAGTGAGTGAGTGAGTGAGTGAGTGAGAGAGAGAGAGAGAGCAAACAAGTATATTTCAGGGCCAGCAAGCCAAAGTTGCTGCTCAAGTGACAGCTTCCTGTAAGTAATTCCCTCCCAATGTGACACTAATACATATATGGTGTTTCATCCAGAGCCAACAGAACCACTGTTAATGGTTGGCACAGACAGCATGATGCTCAGAAGTTCCCATGGTCCTGAAACAAAATAGCCAATCGTAGTGTTGCACGGTATACGGAGATTTCTCTACTATTTCGATACTTTTTATTAAAAACGGTTCGGTGTTGGAAGTTCCCAAAGTTCGGTACCATCACTTTAACTAGCTGTTGTGCTTTTAAAAGAAGTTGCGGGGTTCCTCGTTTAAGTAACGTTACAATACACGCGATGCAGCAAATAAACAAACACATGTTTACTTTCCCAGTGTCTCAGCCATCACACTGGACACTGGGAGACTTCTCCCACTCCCGCAAATATACATTAATGTTATGCATAACGTTAACATAATCATTAACATCTTACGGAGAGGGAGAGAGCTAAGCTAAGTAGCTAACAGCTAAGCCGTGAGATTAGTGAGAGTCGGTAAAAGGAGGGGAGCCCCGCGAGTGCTTGTGCAGAACTAGTGCACGTTTAAGTGTACAGCGGGTAATGAGCCGCTGTGATGAATAAAGTGAGATTAACCGAGTTGAGAGCAGCAGACAAACACTATCGCAGTTACATTGCATCCTCCAGGCTGCCTTCTGCACATGACGCGTTCAGGACCCCTCTGTAAAGTACGCAAGTGTGACATCTGTAATGTGTCACTACAAAAGGAAGAACCTGGGTTACACTACTACGGTATGTTATCGTGTGTTACTGGACAGACACACTAATAACTTTTCAGTCTGAGCCATCTTACATAGCCTATAGTGTGTGTTGTGCCAGTGCTGCAGTTCCTATTTTTCTATTGTATTTCTATTTTCTATGAGACAGGCAAAGGACCTGTTTCAAACATTGACTGAGATCACACCATAATGGTGGTGTTCTAACACCAGAAAGAAACATTTCAAAAGAAGGTATCCTTCAATCCCACAGTGACTGTTAAGGGTGTTAATAAACCTTGAATTTGTGAATGTGACCAACCTTGTGGACATTGTTTCTTTTCCATTAGGTATCGAGTATCATATTAGTATCGAGTATCGTGATACTAAACTTGGTATCGGTATTGAAGTCACAATTTTGGTATCGTGACAACACTAATAGCGAAAGTGTATGGAAGAGCACAGTAAAGTAGCATTTGGCCATCATTCCTCTTTCAGACCAAGCCTATCTGTAGCCCTTTTCAGAAGAATGCTGGTATATTCAAAATGATCATATGACCTGAATCCAGCGTCCTTTATAAGACAAGCACCTGGGGTTCCAAATTAAGCCTCAAGCCTCAATCTAAAAACGTGTCGACCGGGGTTGATTCTTTAGAATTTGCAACAGACAAACTTTTTTGAGTTTAAAGTGATCATCTCTAAGATTTCAGTTTTGTTCTCTTGGGTGACACCTATGGCGGTGGGTGGTCATTGCAGGTGAGATCCAAATACTGTAATGTCACATAATGTCACTATATACTGCAAAGGCTTCATCCAAATGGACATAGCCTCAATCAACATTGTGAGTGACTCATTTCTTTAGATGAAAATCTTTTAGATTAAAACTTTAAATCAGGATTCTGAGAATAAAGTCAGAATTCAGAGATTAAAGTCACTCAGAATTCAAAGTTACTGTCAGAATTTTGAGGAAAAAAGTCAGAATTTTTATATTAAAGTCAGAAGTCTCAGATTAAAGTCAGAATTCTGCAGGGAAAAAGAAGCATTTATGTGACATCACTGACGATGTCACTGATGATATTATTGATGGTCTACAGGAATTTGAAATGTCTCGGATCCCTAGATTTCAACTCAAAATAGGGTCACAAGCCAAAAAACTTTGGGAACCCCTGGGCTAGCCTATCTGCAAACGTGGGACTGGAAGACAAATGGGTCTTCCATTTACTCGGAGCTTGTTATCGAACTTCACTAAATGTGCTCATAATACGTCTATGTCCTTGTCATTCAGCAAAAACGCTCCTCTATGTTTATAGAATAGACGTTAAGATGTACGTCAACATTTGTAAAGCTAGTTCGAGACGAATTCTTTCTTTCTTTCCAGGTAGCACAGCATAACTTAACCAAACAGAGCATAAATTATTCGATAATGAAGGCGCAGGTCGCTCATACTTTCTCAAACTTCGTAGAGGCCATACGTTAAGCTAAAACCTTGTTGATATTTCATGAAGCAAACCAATCAAAACAGCTGTTTCCGACATGGTTAACGCACATTAGCGAACTTCGATCAGCTTAATTATTAGCTTCGGTTAGCTAATACAGTCGGTTGTACTGATCTTGCATGGTTGAACTTGATATTGGTCTTCAGTTACTAAAACTGAACCTGTGTTTATTAAGCTTTTAGCGTTAAGTTACTTGCACCAGGGGCATCTGACAATCAAGGATAGCGTTAGCTAACGTTAGCCACACTAGAACTCGCTAGGTTACATTATCTACAACGTTAGCCAGCTAACAACAAGCTCGCCAGCTAGCTACCGGTTACAGGGGGGAAACAATGTTAACGTAATAGTCTACCAAAACAACTTGCATCATGTGATCAAGTTGGTTCGGTTGGTAGCATTTAACGTTATTCAGCAACGCAACATGTAACATGGATGTTTAATCTCTAGGGATAGCTAGCTAACTTGCAATATCGAGCTACAAACTTAGCTAGCTAGCCTCCATCAAGCTGCCTCCTGCTAGCCGGATAGCTAACTAGGCTAGGTTAGATGTCCGCCATCATATAACTAACGTTAGCCTGACAGTTTGACTCAATGTGGAAGACAGACTGGCAAGAAATATTTGTTGACAACAAGGCAAAGTCGTCCATAGTTATGGCAATAAGCTAGGAGTAGCCACCCAGCTATGTTTTACCGTGCCCGCTGCTCCGCTCCGACTCCCAGTGTCTCTGCGGTTCAGTAGTACGGTTGTTGGTAAAATGTCCTGCCGCTTTGCCTTTCAGGCCGAACGGTCTGCTACGGTTCTATTGCCATCTCTGTCCAGACTCCACAAGACTCGACCAGCCAAACATACAGGCAACCCCAAATACTGCTGTGTAATAACACTGTACATACGAGTTGGCCTTCAGATTAAAGTAGGCTAACCTATGTAATGTAATGCGCACTTACTGTAGATGTACACACCTCTCTTTTTCTGTACCTAACGCTACATACTGGAATAGTATGCTGCTCGCAGTACTTTTTGATAACGCGGACAACTGAACTTATCCAGATCCAGGATCTGCATATTATGTTGTCTAATTAATTTCACTTTCACAAAGGCTTTATTGTTAACGTGTTTTCATAGTGCAGGACTAGACACAAGTGTTTGTAACTTTGTAGATACGTGAATGTGACTCACACTCACCTATATTAACGTATTTAAAATGTTATATTCTAATTAATTTTCCATTAGTTTGTTCTCAATAAATTATATTATATACATATAGGCTAATATATATTACATATATTACTATGTATATAATATATATGTTGATATATAAATATCAACTAGGTTTTTAGCTTAACTCCTCCTCCTTATATACGTTATATACTGTATTGTAACGTATCGGGTAATTACGTGTATTGGGGTGTTTCCGTGCTTGGCTAGGAACTGATATGTGTGGGTGTGTTCCTAGGGGGAAGGGGATATATGTGACCAGCGGCCGGGGCGGAGGCCAGTCAGGCCAGGGTGGGCGAGCTGACCGGGTGGTTTAGAGCTAGCAGCGAAGCTAGCTGCTAGGAGCGTGTATTGTGAAGACAAGAATAAAAAGCCTGTACCAACATCAAGTCTCCAGTTCCTTGGACGAATACCCACTTCGTTACATTGGTGCCAGACAGTAAAGCGGTAACGCCTCTGATTCGGCCGAGAGGGGAGAGGGTGAGAAGGAACGGCAAAAGAGACGGGTGGTGCGGCTTTTTGGCTCTAGAAACTAGCGCTAGTACTGTAAGTTAGCTACCAGGGGTGCTAACTGCTAACTGCTAGCTGCAACCACGTGCGATGGTGCGCGGAGAATCAAGTATCTCCGGAGAATGGCCATTGGTGAACGGGAGGAAAGGAGAGCTGACGGCGGGGATCAGCTCGATGCTGGCGGGCATGGAGGCCCGTGTGTTGAGAGAGGTCGGACGGCTGGTGCAAGAGACTCCTGCCTGGGCAGTGGAGGTGATGCGGGCGCTGCGAGAAGTCATGCAGCGGGTGGACTTGATGAGCGCGGAGGTAATGCAGCGGGGAGAGCGGCCGGAAGAGCCACGGAAGAGACTGTGTTGGACCTGCAGAGAGCCGGGCCACGTGGCGAGGTGGTGCCGATGCGGTTCCGGGAGACGGACCGGGTATGCGGGACAACGACATGGACAGCAGGGAGCCTGCTGGGCATGTAGCGCGATCGGACATCTAGCCAGAGAGTGTCCAGAGGCTGTCGGAGATCGGGGGACAGCGGGAGAAGAGAGACGTGCAGGCGGCAGTCGGCAGACAGGTGAGACTCTGCTGGACTTGCCAGTCACCGGAGCACTTGGCCAGGGACTGCACTGAGAGTGTGGAGGCCGGAGGTGAGACGCAGGCTGGGAAGAGCGTGAACAGCCAGAAGGAAGAGAGGGACATCGTCTGCAGCGTTGTTACAGTCGGGAGAGCGACGCTCGTGTCTCCGAGTGAGCGAGAGGGGTTACCGCCGGGGGAACCGGCCCAGCCTAACCGCTATACACCCCCTAACGTTGCACTGCGGAGAGCCGAGGGGAAGATCGACGCCGGTGGTGTTCGCTCTGCTGTCCTCAACCCTGGAGGAGGGGGACGGAAAAACGAGCGGAGAGCCGAGGGGAAGATCGACGCCGGTGGTGTTCGCTCTGCTGTCCTCAACCCTGGAGGAGGGGGACGGAAAAACGAGCGAGTGCGAGGCCGGGAGGACGACGCCAGGGTCAGCTGGAGAGTCGACGGGCGCGAGTGGAGACCGGAGGACGAGGATGTCGATCCGGTGCTCGTTCGTGCATTTGCTACTGGAACAAACAAAAAGGGGGGACCGAAAAGAGTGCTTCAGGGGAATTGGTGAAGCTGGGAAAAGGGGGGATGGAAATGGGGTTTAAAAGAAAAGCTAAGGAAAATGTGGGGGCTTGTGTTTGAATTGAAATGTGTAAAAAAGAAGGAAATAATGAAAAACTAGACATTATGGAGTGCCTAATGGGAAACTAGACATTATGGGGGTACCTAATGGAAAACTAGACATTACGGAGTACCTGATGCAAACTGGACATTATGACGGGGGTGTTGGGAAAAAAAGAAGGGACTAATTGTGGGGAATTGAAATGTGGGGTTTGTGGGAATTAGAATTTGATGTGGTGATGGGAAAAATATTGTGTTGGGTGTGTTTTGGTACAGGGGGATGTGTGTGGGTTATGCATGTCGCGTGGAAGCGACATTAAAGTTGTGTGGGGGAAGTGTAACGTATCGGGTAATTACGTGTATTGGGGTGTTTCCGTGCTTGGCTAGGAACTGATATGTGTGGGTGTGTTCCTAGGGGGAAGGGGATATATGTGACCAGCGGCCGGGGCGGAGGCCAGTCAGGCCAGGGTGGGCGAGCTGACCGGGTGGTTTAGAGCTAGCAGCGAAGCTAGCTGCTAGGAGCGTGTATTGTGAAGACAAGAATAAAAAGCCTGTACCAACTTCAAGTCTCCAGTTCCTTGGACGAATACCCACTTCGTTACAGTATATTAGAGCTGGGTATTGGTTCAAATTTCAAGAATCGATTCGATTCCGATTCACAAGGTTGCAAATCGATTAATTTCGATTCGATTCGATTCGATTCCGATTCGATCGATTTTCAATATTGATTTGGTTAGTGATACCAAAACGTGGTTTTTGAGCTGTACCCTGAATTACATGACTGTCCAGTTATGTAACACAGGGGTTCCCAACCAGCCAAGTAGATACATGGGAAAAAAAAGTTGCAGACCTGTTGTCAATTTTAATGGTTTTAGTTACACATATATTTACTCACCAGGTGGTGACAAAGGGTAAATAACAGCCTTTTCATCTGTCAATAAAGACACTTTCACAATTATGCACAGTGATTTGATTTCAGCCTAAATCATTTCTAAAAGTAGATATTAATAATGATCAAACATTTCCATTCATGTAGCCTACAGTATTTGTTTTTGTTTCAACTACAAACATAATTAAACGTCAACTTGAAACTATGTTTCAACTACCACACACAGCATAATATTTTAGCCTGTTTATTAAACAAAAATATATATATAAAAAAAAAAATCGATCTCTGGACATATGAATCGATAATCGAGGATTAAAATGAAAATCGATTAAAAATCGGAGAATCGATTTTTTGAACCCAGCCCTACTGTATATATATATATATACAGTAGGATATATTTAAGCAATATAGCATGAGAGCCAGTGTGTTGTGGCAAATATATCCCGCTGATCAGCTGTTATCTAACTGATAACTGCTGAGCAGCGGGATATATGCCACAACACACGCAGCTCGAGTGCTATATTGCTTTTATAAAACGGTTTCCAAGTATGATAATATAATAATAATATAAGTCCGACTGGCATGGCATTCTGGTAGAGTCAGTTGAAACACTACTGTAAGGCGGGACCGCAAGAACGTGCGGGTGATTTGATTGGATCGTTCTGGAGACTGAAGTTGACATTGGCCAATCCTGGCCCTTGCTGAGAAGCTGAGAGCTTTCTGGAAAGCCCGACACGCAGCTCGAGCGCAGCGCTGCATTCTCAGCGCTTGCTGAGAAGCTGAGAGCTTTCTGCAAAGCCCGACACCAACTAACGTTATGGGGTTAAATGCGGGGTTAAATGCGGGGTTAACAGCCTTTTTTTTGCAAAGAAGACATTAGCCCGCGTCTATTCTTGTACAAAACATAATTTTCTGCTAAGTATTAGTAAAGTTATAAGCGAAGATCGATTCACAAGGATCTGACAGCTGTCTCCGCCATTTGTTTTTTCTACATTGTCATTTGAGGTAACCAAAGGCTTTTAGTAAGAGAGTTGCCATGGCAACGCATAACCCATGGCCATGGGTTATTGGAGTGGGTTACGGGATTTATACAATGGCTGTGAACCAATCAGATTGCTTGATTTGAGAGAGCCGTTTTATAAATATATATATATGTATATCTGTTTCTGTTTTTGTCCCACTAATTATGTCATAGTGATATGATAAGAGTAAAATCATCTTATGACATCACTGATGATGTTATAGGCATTGTGACATCATCAGTGATGTCACTCGAGCAATTGTGGTTTTTGGTTACACTCGGGCAATTGTGACATCACTGATGATGACACACATTGTGAATGAGTGAAGTAGCTGGCCAGTTAGCATGTGCTGCCTGTCACGGAGGTAAATAATGCTAGTAGGAGGAGGGGTGGGGGTTGTACGGATGCCTAGCTGGCCATTTTCGAGTCACGCTTTGCAAATACAGAATAATGTTAAAATACAGAAAGTATTAACTTTATGGGGGCATTTAAAAGCCCCCGTCACCCCAGTTCCAAGGGTAATTCTAGATTTTTGGGGGGGCGGGGGGATTTTCCTAACCTGACGCTGCCAGATGGATGTAGGTTGCTTCACATTTGTTTCACAACCTACAACATGGGTGGGATTGTGAATTTGTGAACTCAATACTGCTGCCTATGTAATGTAATGCGCATTTACTGTAGATGTACACACCTCGCTTTTTCCCTACCTACATACTGGAATAGTATGCTGCTCGCAGTACTTTTTGATAATGCGGACAACTGAACTTATCCAGATCCAGGATCTGCATATTATGTTGTCTAATTAATTTCACTTTCACAAAGGCTTTATTGTTAACATGTTTTCGTAGTGCAGGACTAGACACAAGTGTTTGTAACTTTGTAGATACGTGAATGTGACTCACACTCACCTATATAACTTATTTCATAATTTTATATTCTAATTAATTTTCCATTATTTTCTTCTCAATAAATTATATTATATACATATAGGCTAATATATATATATATATAAATATTATATATATATATATATATATATATATATATATATATATATATATATATATATATATATATATATATATATATATTACCAGTAGGTGGCGCTATACTGAATTGCACAAAATTCGACACTGCACTCCATCAGGTTCGCCTAAGCGCACTCCCCATATTAGCATAGCATATTTTTTTATACAAAAAAAGTTAATCTCTGCATCACAGTAAAAATGGATGTCAGCTTCCAATTACTCAGTTCATTCACAAATTGACCTCAACCACTTCTGCTACCACAATCACATAATGTAATCTCCTCCTTGTCATCTTCATCAGGAGATACATGTGGCCCAGCTGGTCTGCTTTGTTCTCAACCAGAGGCACAGGCTGCTCTTCACGGCTGCTTCAGTAAGTGCCGATGTGGCCTGACGTAAGCCCTGACCACAAATCCCTCACTGCCTCAGTAAATGGCCAGTGGATATGGTTACGAATCACTTCACTCTCAAAGGATGCACCCTGGCTCTTCACATTACAAGCTAAATCCTCTCATATGTTTCATATGTCTTCACACTGAAGTGAATATTGGATCATAACACCGGGTCAAGTATTAAAACCGGCGCTCATTTATTTTGGTGGGACTGTGAACTGCTGGCCTTTGCTCACATATCCAAACTCTTGTCTCTCTCAAATACATTTTATTGCATCTGCTTTTTCCTTTTGCATAATGCTTTATACAATTTGGATATTTGAATTCAGAACAGGCTAAATCTAGTTAGTTAGTTGAGTTAGTCCAATTTAAAGGGACATTTTAGTCTACATCTAAGTTCAGGAAGCTGAAGCAAATATTGATATTAAAGGGATAGTCCACATTTTTTAAAGTCTAGCCCTATTTGCTACTTACCAAAGATGATGTTGATCCATCCTGTTCCTCATAGTAGCTCTGGGAAGTTGGGCAAAAACGAAGCAAAGGTCACTGGGGTCACGGTCCTATATGTACAAGCTGACTGAGGATCGCTAAAATTTCATCCACACTGCACACAAAGTAAATTTCAGTGAGCTTCAGTCAGCTTCTACATACAGGAGCGTGACCCCAGTGACCTTTGCTTCGTTTTTGCACAACTTCCCAGAGCTACTATGAGGAACAGGATGGATTGTGCTGAGAAAGAACTCTACCAATCAACATAATCATTGGCAAGTAGCAAATAGGGCTAGACTTTAAAAAATGTGAACTATCCCTTTAAGGTGTTAAAGGAAGGAACACTGATTTTCAACCAGCTGTGTCCTGGTTTTTAAGTAATTCATTTAGTTTGACAGTTATGGCTCTTTTCCACCACATATAACAGCACAGTACGGCTCTACTCTTACTGGCCTTACTCATCTCTACATGAATAGGCTGTCTGATTACACCGCAAGTTTAGTTGCCTCCGCCCACAACTGGTTGTCATAGCGACCGCATATCTGCCCTCTGCCCATATATCTTCCCTCCGCCTTCCATTTGTATAACGTTAAATGAACAAAAGGAAATTTTAACAAACTGTAGATGGAAAATGAATGGCGGATGAAATCCCTTGGTTGTATGTTGAATGCAGGAGAGGACGTGACTTTAGCCGGCGTGACTTTGGTGCTGTCCGAACTAGTCACTGCGACCATACCAGGAAGTAGGCTATAACATATAATGTTAAAATTAAATCCATATACAGAACTTTTAAATTGGTTATTAAATACTGGTGCCTCTGTAACCGAAGTGAATTAGCTCCGATTCCTGGTGAGTCCCGTCAGGTAGCGAGTAGGTTGGTTAAACTCACTCCCCCATGCAGTATAAAGGCACGTTAATCAGCTCCGCCAAGGGAGCTAGCTCTCTTGGTGCAGTGGTTAGCGTGTCCGCCCCTCAAGCCGAAGGTCGGCAGTTCGAATCCACCCCCGGGCAAGCCCTTAACATGGCACCTCTATATGACCTACATGGGCAAATGAGACCATCGGCCAGGAGAATGGATATCAATTTGTTGTTATTTACATGCATGTGCTGCGCGGGGGACGGGGGTTATGCTATGGGGAGAAGGGAAGCCACCACCCCGGCGGCCACTCACCAGGAAAGACCGCGGCTTTGCTAAACCCCCGCCTCCGGCCTAGTGGAGCCGACGTAACACACAACTACAAAGGCTTTCCGAGCAGCGGATTTTTCTCTCTCAAAACAATTGAAAACCACCGTCATGTTAAGGTGAGCAAGGAGATCGATTTTATTTCACCAGAGCCGAAGGCAGCAACACAAAAGACTGATGGAAATAACAGGAGAGAAGGTAAGTCCCACTAAACTGGTATCCAGCATTGACAGACAGTATGCGTGTCCAGGTGTAACCAAAGTGAATCAGCGCCGATTCCTTGTGAGTCCAGAGTGGTAGCGAGTAGGTTGG
The DNA here is from genome assembly GCF_964638095.1 of Poromitra crassiceps. Lineage (NCBI taxonomy): Eukaryota > Metazoa > Chordata > Actinopteri > Beryciformes > Melamphaidae > Poromitra > Poromitra crassiceps. The sequence continues at coordinate 89,446,784 of NC_139624.1, forward strand.
TTAAACTCACTCCCCCAGTATAAAGGCACGTTAATCAGCTCCGCCAAGGGAGCTAGCTCTCTTGGTGCAGTGGTTAACGTGTCTGCTTCGTAAGCCGAAGGTCAGCAGTTCAAATCCACCCCTGGGTAAGCCCTTAACAAGGGTTGCTGCAAGTACCACCTGCACAACGCCGTTACACAGGCACAGTAGACACGATTCTGCCTGACCAATCAGTCGTCTGCAGTGTTTTCCCGTCACCATATGGTATCGGGTCCACAGCCCTAGAACCCAGAGAAAGCAGGGACCAAAACTATCATGGCTCAACCCCGACTCCACCAGGGCTGTCCAGGTTTTTGACCGGTGGAATGAGACAAAAAAGCGAGTCGAGCTGGGCGGGGCCGCGCTAATACCAGCGGTGGAAATTGGCCATTATTGAGAGTTTATTTTTTGAAGTAAGGTGTGGACCAGTGATATAATTTGCACATGAATGACATCACTGGTCTACAGACACATCCGTCCATACGTACGTATGGATATAAAACATATGCCTCCGGTATGGATATAAAACATATGCCTCCGGCCATGGCTATCGCCGGCGGAGGCATTAACCACAGGGAGCACATTTTAAAAATTCAAAAAATGAAAATCTGCAAACGGAGGTGGTCACAAGAGACAAATGAGACTCTACAGGGGTAGTCTCGCTGGCCAGCTTCCTCTAACTTCTGTCTGAGGAGTCTGGAGCCGCAGGTCTCCATAACTGGGATAAACCCTCCCCTGCTCTCCCATTGGAGGCGTCGGTTTCAGTGGCAGCCGGATGTCCGCTCCCCGCTTAAGAAGCTCTGTCATTGGCTCCGACCACGTCAATCAGAGTGGCTTCCGCTCCCTCTTCCCTGTGTTTTGCTGTAAATAGTCCCCTGCCGCCTCAGGGAAAACAACAACGCTAACTAGCTAGCAAGCTAACGGCAGAAACCTACACGCTAGCTCGTTGCTACACGCTGAAAACGGCAAGTTGGATTGTTTGAAACTATTTTCCAAGGGCACTGCCGCTAAGCGCCGCCCATCGCAATCCCACTATGGAGACCTGCGGCGCCAGACTCCTCGGACGGAAGGGAGGAGGCTGGCCAGCGAGACTACTACAGGGGTTCTTCGAGGCCACACAATGAGAGGTGCTCTGTGAACCCCATGGAGATGACATCAACTCTAGTGGGACTCTCCATAAAAACAGCCCTCCTTTTGGCCCTCACTTCACCCAAAAGAGTAAGCGACCTGTGCGCTCTATCGGTGGCACAGTCCTGCCTCTCGGTCAGGGAGGATGGTAGCACAGCCACTCTGCTGCCCAACCCCTCCTTCATACTGAAATCACTGAATAGCTCCTTCCGGCCGAGAGCCATCTTGCTGGAGGGGTTCTTCCCCCCTCCTCACAAAAACACTTGGGCTGTGCCAGAAACGCGCGCTCTCCCAGTACGTGTTACGCACGGCCAACTTCAGGCGGACACAACAACTGTTTGTCCACTACGGGCCTCGATCCATGGGAACCGCCTTGTCAAAGTAATGGCTCTCTCACTGGATTTGTGATGCCATCACAGAGGCCTACAGAGCGTCGGGGATCGAACCTCCCCAGAGTGTCAATGCGCACTACACAAGAGCTATTGCCTCCACCGACATGCATCTGCTCAGTGGCATCGTGGGCTTCTACTGGCCCCTTCATTTGCTTCTATCTGAGAGATGTCTCAGAATCGTCCCTGACTCATTCTGAGCTGGGTGCACGCAGCGACATCTAGTCGTCGCTTCGCCCCATCAGTTTTTCCTCTGGCCAGCAATCTCCCCCAGAGTGATGTATACTTGCATGTCTAGTTCCCAGACATATGATCTTTGGAACAGACATCTTACATGTGTATTATTACGATTCGCCTTAGGAGCAAACTTCTCCCCTAGGTGTAAGGCAAGGATACTTGCCCTCATTATTACATGTTCACACAAGCATCCACACACATGAACTCCACGGACGATGAACCGTTGGAGCCATTCTTATGCACTGTCTTGCTACCTCCTCGAGGGGGAGGAGGGCGTGGGGTGAGTGCCGACGTCCCTCGGGGCATCTCACTCTGGGAACATGTCATACGCATGCGTGCAGGCTGACTTGGTCATCCCTCTCTGGTGAAGGCGTGGCCTCCATAGTCTCACATCATATGGTCATTGCCCCTGGGTAATATGAACTGATGGTGACCACTGTGTTGAGTGTCGCAGTGATCGTAGACCCATCAGGCTTCGCCATCATCTAATAGGCGAAGCCAAGAGAGGGCTGAGCTGAATTTGAAATAAAACAATAGATTTTGAATCTCTAGTTTTATGAAATCAGTGAGGCCCTCTCTTGGCACGCTGTTCTCTGCTCCACTAGGTGAAGAATACCTTAGGAGCCGGTTGTTGGGTACAGCACCCTTTTATAGAGGCCGCCGGAGTAGCCTAGGGGCATGGCCATGGCGCCAAAGAGAAAAGTCTTCAGTTGATACACTCACGTGAGGATTCCATCCAATAGGCGAAGCCAAGAGCGAGCCTCGCTGATTTCATAAAACTAGAGATTTACTTCAAATCTATCGTTCAGAGACATGTTCATGTTAGTACAGTAGTGGACTTGGTAGGTTGGCTGCCAATCAATTAGCAACAGTTGCAGCCAGGCAGTGTAGGAGAGGCCATTTTGTTTATCCTCCTGAATTCTTTATAATATGTTCACAGTAATAGTAAATTAATCACATATGAGCCATTGTGGTCTTGCAAAAAAAGTATGACTGTGTGTGTGTGTGTGTGTGTGTGTGTGTGTGTGTGTGTGTGTGTGTGTGTGTGTGTGTGTGTGTGTGTGTGTGTGTGTGTGTGTGTGTGTGTGTGTGTGTGTGTGTGTAACATACCCGGACCACCAGAGGACGCCATCGTCTTTTTTCCCCTTTACTTTCACATCTGCAGCCTCACATGTACTCAAAGTCTATACAATACAAGTTTGAGACATCTGACAGCCAACACCACTTTGCTCCATAGGGAAACTTTGCTTGGCAGCTATTGCAGATGAAGTTAACTGAGTATAGGTGAAGTTAACTGAGTATAGGTGAAGTTAACTGAGTATAGGTGAACACTCTGGACGGTTCCCAGCTCTCCCCTGCGTTCTTTGTTACAGTATGCTGTTTTATCCAAGTCAATGTCAATTAAGGGTTCTATCTACCAAGTGAGCTTGTTACAGGCAGCCTCTCTTCAAGTGGACATAAACCTTTCAGAAGCAAGTTATGTTATATCCCTATTTATTTATACAGTCTATGGTTATACTACATCAAGTTAACATCAGGCCTTTTTGTAGCTAGTTATTACACTCATGTACACATGGTAAAAGGGTCTCTGAGTTGAATATGCACGAGGCGCTTGTAAAAAGCTATGTTACAATATGTTTCAGATGTATGAGCAAGGCATGAAGGCCAGATAAAGTACTGCTTCTAGTCTAGTAGGAAGGAGGGGGTATCATGCACCCCCCGGAAATATACTTCTAATCAGCATTTCTAGATTGGAAAAATTGTGTAAAAAATGATGAGCCATGTTAAAAAGTTGTGAAAATGTCCCACATATCATTTTTATGCAAATTAGTGCCGCCATCACCAAAAAGTATATTTTCACTATATCTCAGCCAATATTGCAGATAACTGAACAAATAAGGTGTCTAGACCCATGTTTTGAGGGTCAAGGATCATAATAAAACTATTCCTGAAGTGGCCACATGTATCTGTGGCATGCTACTATGCAAATTAGTGCTGCCATTATAAAAATATACGTTTTTTTTCATGTACTAAATACCTCAGTCCAAAGTTCAACCCCTTCGCTGATGCCAACTGTGTATTTTGCTGGGTATTCAACCTCCAAAAAACAAGGTAAGAAGCTAACTCAGCAACACACCACACTACATCACAATACAGATGTGTAACAGGACACAATTCTACTACAGGGTAAAAACGTGGTTATGGAGAGCTAGTAGCTAGTTAGTACTACTAGCAAGCTAGTAGACATATTCAATCTAGCTAGAACCTAGTTTGTTGATGAAGCTGGGTTCATCTCTTATCTCAGAGCCTGATTCCCCACCTTGAGGACTTCCCTCATCTTGTTATAAAACCGGGGTTATGCAGCGCATCATCCACTGCACTGAAAAGGTGGCCGGGTGCAGCCTGCCATCCCTTCAGGACCTACACACTGCCAGGATGCTAAAGTGGTCTGAGAAAATCATGGCCGACCCCACCCACCCAGGACATAAACTCTTCTCTTGCTAATTCAAATTCCTCATTTGTAATCAAATTACTCACCATGGCTATTAAAATGAATCTTGACTCCATCACACCTCTTGCTGCTGAGAGGTAGGGGTGGAGCGGGCATGTCTATCTCTATGAACATGAAGAAAGAAGCCCGAGCTCCCATCGGGATGACGGGGGAACAAACTCATCAAACTCTTCAAACATATTTCATTGCATTTTTCTTTTGTTTTAAGGATGTTGCTTGTTACGGTTAGGGTTAGACAAGTAAAACAATTAGGTTAATGTTATGGGTTGGCCATGGTTAAATAAGAAAAACGTTAAATTGAAATTGGGGTCGGGGCTTGTGGCTTTATAGGTTTTTGCCTTCTGTGCCCACTATTGTGTTTTTCCCAATGGTGTATTGATTTTTAGGCATTCTACCAAATGGCTTTGAAAACAGTGCAGATAGCTGCCGTAAATGGGGGGGGGGGGGTCTCACCGGGGGGCATACCCCCCGACTCCCCTAGGTTTGAGCCCCTGATCTTTACAATGTCTGGCTCCGCCCCTGCTGAGAGGTAACAGATGAGAGTTGTGTAATAATTAAACAACGGCATGGAACAAGAGCCCTGTGAAAAGTTTCTGACACCTTGTAAAATCCATGGCCAACATTCAAGCTGTACTGGATGCTAAAAGTATTCACCTCGCACAGGGGCGGTTTTAGCATCAGAGCTTTGGGTGGGCTCAGCCCAAGAAAATTTTGTACAGTTTCAAGTAAAAATGGATCAAACTGGTGCACTTTGAGATCAAAATGAAGAGACTAGATCAATGAAGAACTACACACATCAATATCTTCTTTACCGTTCTGTGGTTTTACAGCGATGAAAAAATAATTGTTTCCGTATATATACTATATATATTCTGCATACAGGTTACTATATGGTAGAATTATGCTTGCATAAATAATACCAAAATCACTTCAGGGGAGTTTCAAGTGAAGTAACATTTTGCTTTGTAGGCAAAACAAAAGTAAAATTAAATCAAAAGGGAACTTCCTAACTTATTGGCTGGAATAATATTCCGACAAGATAATAATATACTGTAAGCACTAAAGCAGGAGTTTGCAGTCAACTAGTTGAAATTAATATGTGGCAGTATTTGTGGGGGTCAAAATCTATGTAGGGTGTACCACCACAAATAGATCAGTGTATGGGAAACACTGACTATTAAATTGTGTGACTAGAAAGACACCAATAAATCTGAGAAAATGTACTTTAATTTTGAACAACAGCACTACAACGGTGGCATTACAAATTATTGTGGGAAAAAACAAGAATGCCACTTTTTTTCATGAACTTTAAGCAGAAAATTAAAAAATTGTTTTAAAGCAAAAATAAATAATAAATAAAGATCATTTTAACATTGGCACATTTTCTACAAATCTGACTGGTTGGAAGTTGGTAGGCTACCACCACCACAGCGTGCAAAAATAGGGAAAGAAAGAAAGAAAAGAGAATAGCATGCCATGCACGCATGTTAAGCTATCGTCATCACATCAGACAGGCTGTGTAAAGCAGCCACTTGCGATTCTGAAGGGCTTAATTTCATTCAGATAACAAGGGACCCATTTGAAAATATGTTTGTCACTTATGCCCATATGTTTCTCAAAAAACATCGCATCCATTTACACCCGCTTTACTGCGAGCTAGCATGACATGGCTGGCTGGTGCCATGGTAGCCTACCTACCTTCCTCCAGTCCACCTGTTTGTCTGGCAGGCACAGCGACAAGTTCTTTTGTTTAGCCTACGAAACAACGTTACGCGCTAATTTGCATATCCATATGCGCTAATTAAGTAACTACTAACGACTCTGACTGCTCAATGCTCACCTCACAGTTTCATTGATCATGAGTGGGGAGAACAATTGTGTGGACTGTGTGTGGAGGACCACTTCGCTGCTGTACTGTGTGTGACCTGTGTCAAGTGATGTGGGATTAGGCAGATAGATGGAGGAGGGAGCACGTCTGCAGCCGCGGTTCTAGAAACTTTTCGGGTGGGCTGAACCCCCCTAAATTTTTGTCTCAGCCCACCCTAAGAACATAGAGGGGGGGGGGACACGCACACAGCGCATTGAGTGTAGTCAGAAACTGCTACTAATGACCACCATGGATTTGGAGGGGGCTGAGACTATCTTTGGGTGGGCTAAAGCCCACCCAAAAAAGGCCTAGAACCGCCCCTGACCTCGCACATGACCACTGCTATGTTGAAACCACAGTCTTCTACTGTTTTTGTTTTTTTTACCAGTTTGAGTAACAACTTGTGAAGATTTGTGAGACAAGGTCAAAAATGGCAGCTTTCCTGTCTGAGGTATAAAAAAAATAGACCAAGAGGCTTTTTCTCATGGAAAATATTTATTATATTTTGAAAAGAACACTTTTAGAAAGAGTCGTACCTGTATGGCAGCCCCAATAACTTCTCAGCAGATTGACCACAGAGAACTTACCGCACAATTCATTTCACTCATCAAAACAACTAAAGCAAAGCACAAACCAAGGACACCCCCATTTCAAAGAAAGCAGCTACTTGAGAATAGATGTGATCGTGTGGTATAGGAGAAAATACACGTGTTTTCAATACATCACCCTTTGGAGTTTGTGTATGATTACAATAATTAATTCTGACATCTCTGCTATAGTATATATGCATGATCTACTCATTTCAGATCACATGTGTGGATGAGCTATCCCTTTAAACCCAGAACAACAGTAGTGATAACAAATGTTATTTGTATAAATCCTTTATAGTGCAACAACATGTCAACTAAGACTATTATTATGTCATGATGTATTATTACAAAAACGTGTTGTCCGTTGTTCAGTTCATTCCAAGCAATTACATATAAGTGTCATTTAAAACATTCTTTCCATCTAAGTAACATAGTCATACAGTTTAATGTCCTGCATAAATGTTACAGAGCTAAAAGCAATTTAAACATATGAAAAGCAATGTTCAGTGAAAGAAATTCAAGGCACTTAGAACCATGCAATCAAACAAAACAAAACAAAACAAAACATATTCAGTATATCAAATACTAAGACACAGGATCCAGCAAGGGAAGCAAGACAAAGTAAATGACAGAAAAGGCACTCCTTTTTTCATAAACAAGTGAAGTAGTAAAACCATATCCAAACATAATGCATTCCCATTCATCCATAAAGTGCATTACATGACCCTTTCCAGGCCAAGTTTGAAACAGCTCACCATTATCCAGTTATAAGATTAACTGTTTCACTTAAACTGTGAAAACCTTCACAGCTGGTCCTCAACACATCTCACCTAACATGTGAAAGCTATATGCCCCCTAAGGCTTGTCAGGGGTAGTATGGCTTTTCAGGATTGCGTGTAGGCCTAACAACAACAACCGTGTTGCTGTTACATGGTCAAACAAGGCTAGCTAGGGTTCATCAATTACTTATGTTACTCAATTCCTCCTGAAATAATATGATCTACTTTGCACCTTATTTACAGTGGGGATGATTTAATAAGCCAATAGTACCTTTGAAAACGGTCAACATTTAGTGTGAGCTCTCACTTGGCCCTGCTACTGGAATTCACTAATGCGTCTCAAAGACCATGACTTCTGGACTTGTTTCAGGTAATCCAGCACTATTCATAATAAAATATATAAGCAATTGGTTTTATGAATGCCTTAATCATATTCATGTCGTATTTACATAATTATGTACTTAGTAGACATGAAGGAAACCGATTTATGACCAGGCCTTGGCTAAAAAGTCTATATAGAGAACCAAAGTCCCTCCCCATCTGGTAGGGCCCTATGCAAACCAGCGTCTGAAAAAATATGAATGGTGGTGAATAGCGAGACACATTTTTTTTTTATCACGGTTGAATTGTGCCATGAGGTACACATATGTTTGTCAATTTAAAAGATAAATTTGCAAGTCAAGAAAGTCACAGTTTTTCATAAAACTGTTGCACTATAAGTTATAAATCAGAAAGAAACACAACCACTCGCAGAAGTGATGTCTCCCCAGCAACAGCCATGTTCGTGTGATGTATATTCTGCGAGATGAGAGATGTAGTTTATTGAGCGGTTTCATACAAAACTGCTGCCCCGGTCGCTGCCACCCCCTCTGCCGATCTGGGGAGAGCCATAGACTAGCACCATGCTTCCACCAACACATGCGCAGTTGCCAGCCGCTTCTTTTCACCTGACAGCAGGGAGCTTCACCGGCAGGACGTAGCACGTGGGAGGATCACGCTATTCCGACCAGTTCCCTTCCGCCCAGAACAGACGCCCCAACCGACCAGAGGCACTAGTGCAGCGACCAGGACATATACTGTACCCTTAATCCGGCTTCCCACCCACAGGACACAGCCAATTGTGCCTGTATGGACGCCCGACCAAGCCGGAAGTAACGCGGGGGCGTGAACCTGCGACCCTCGTGTTGGTAGGTAGGGAATCTACCACTACACTACCCGGACGCCCGCAAAGTTACCTTTTAAATTGAGGAAAATGTGTGTAATTCAAATATGTATAATTCAAAAGTGATAAAAAAAGATTGTCTCTCGCCGTTCACCACCATTCATTTTTTTTCCCGAGGCTGGTGCGTACTGTAGCTGAAGCAGGAAGTAGGCGGTGACTTTGGATCTCTATATTAACAGCCTAAACGCCAAAAGAGGTCTAGTGTTGTAAATATTTACCCCGTTCTCACTGAATTGGCATAAGCAATGTCTACGTACATAAGCAACCCATTGGGACAAATATTTATATATTTCGCACAAATATCTGCGTGCGTAAAACAAAGACACAAACGTAGGAGTAACAGTATACGACACTACCCTGGCCCTCTCTTTGTAGGTTACAGTTTGCCTGGTTTACTGCAAAAAATGCATGGCGCTGGAAAGAGGGGGAGTGCAGGGATTCAAACTACCATGTCATATGCAAACTGAGTTTATCATCTGAAAACCATCTATATCCGCAATGACACAGTCGATGGCAGTGCAAAGCAATGACATTGACGTACTCGTAGACAGTGTGCCAACAGAAAAAAAAAATCAAAGTACTGTAATAATCCAGATTTGTTAGCAGCCCGTCACAAGTCTTGACTGAGCATTCGCTCTCCACCCGCTTAACACTCCTAGTCCTTACCCTGAGTCACTGTCGCTTAGGCCTTTACCATCTATACCCACATGGGGGTGTTGTTTCACTGGTATGAAGAGGGCCTCTGCTCTCACCAATAAGTAGATGTAAGACAATGGATGTCTGCAAAAAAAATCAATGTGATGGATTAGAGTTCTCCGTGGATTGTCACAATGCATCACGTGGGTGTCAGTCATCAGACCACCCGATGGCGTGAGTCTTCAAGTGAACTTCCTGGAGTGTTTGGTCAAGAAGCCGCTCTTTGGCTTTGTGACCGGTGGGTCGAGCGGACCCAGTCGGGCGACCCGTTTCTACAGCAGGACGATCTGAACTGACAACAACTGAGAAACCCCTCGTACAGTTTGAGGAAGACAGGATAGGATCTCGCTCTTAAGGAGGAGGGTCAATCTTCGAGATTCTTATATTGAGTGTTCCAAAAATATTGGTCGGATAAAATTTCACCCCGACCAATTTTAGTCACTCACAGATATCCACAGGGGAAACATGTATGTGGTGAGACGGATGCAGAACAAAACCGTAGAAGAGGAGAAGATTAGGACCACCACTGGTTGTTAGTGGTATCGCTGGGAGGAGAAGATTAGGACCACCACTGGTTGTTAGTGGTATCGCTGGGAGGAGAAGATTAGGACCACCACTGGTTGTTAGTGGTATCGCTGGGAGGAGAAGATTAGGACCACCACTGGTTGTTAGTGCTCTGGCTGCCGGTGGTATAGCTGGGTGACCTGGATGACCGGAGGAGAGGCGCTGAGCGATGGCCCACACCAACAGGCAGAGGATGGCACCGTCTGGACTTGGCACCTACCACTGGAGAGAGGGAGGCGACCACAGAGGGAAGACAGAAAATAGTCAACATTTGTCTCGTCTGAGGACCATACAGTTTAGACACAACATAGCAAGGAAGAGAAAGAGGATCAAAGAGGAAGGAATGCAAAGGAGAAATGCTAGAAGAGACCGACTGATGACCAAACTGTGTGGGAAGAGACAGATGTAGCATGTTGCTGACACCAAAACACCAGCCAGTTACAGTTACAGGTCCACTGCAAACACAAGAGGATGACAATTCTTCCCTCAGACTCCTCCCCCCCTCTCTTCCTGGTAGATAACAGAGAAATGTATCAAGGCAGCGACTGGATCGTCTAATTGTCTCATAATAAAGACTCGATGTACAATATAGCGCATGTGTGAGCATCACGCTGACCCAATCTGCAATTTCTAGAGAAGCAAGTTCAGAATCCACACATTTTGAGATCAACTTACTTTAAAGGGGCACTTTGGTGATTTTCAACCAGCTTTGTATCATTCATTACAAAATCGGTAGTCCCTCCATCTTGCCTGGCTCGAGAGCTCCAGATTCATTCAGCAAACTTCCTGGTCCAAATGATGTCACAATGTCATCATTTGGAGCAGTTTTGCGATAGAGACACTGCGGAGCGCATCATCATAAAGAGAAACCACGCCCAAAACGGGGGGAAACAGAAACCCCCCCTCCAATCCTGGCGTTCTCCTATGTCGTGTGCATGGTTGCGTGTTGCACAAAAAGATTGTATATACGGAAGATGAACACTCCAACTTACTTCCTTGACAGCTAGATCCACATTTTTCTTCTCGCCAATTCTCAATGGCTTCCTTGTTTTGCTCAGGAGTACAAAAAAAACTTTAACTGGCGATTTTTTACATTTGTTGTGTGCACAGCCCACCACACAACAGCTTTTAGCTATGTTTAATTCAAGGAAAATGATGCTGGTCTATGGGAGTGAACGGAGCGATTTCCCCCGTGATGGGCGTGGCCTATTTCATGCAGTGTCTCTATGGTGTCACTATTACTGTCACCATCACTATGACTATCATTACTGCTCTCTCTACCTTCATTATGAAGTCATTTGGTGCAGGAAGTTCTGCAAATGAACGAGGAGCTCTCGGCCCAGGTAAGATGGAGGGAAGTTAAACACTGTTCATTTGCATATAATACTGATTTTGTAATGATACAAAGCAGGGTGGAAATCGGCAAAGTGGCCCTTTTAAGTCTCTATTTGGTCAAGCACATTCATTAGCAGTCTTAAGATCCATAGGCAGCGGAACACATCTGAACTTGGGGGGGCCGGGGCCCGTGTCGGGGGGGGGGGGGGGTTAGGGTTAGGGTTGAACCACCATCATTGATTATTATTATTATTATTATCATCAGATTTTGGTCGTTTGAAGCCAGATTCATATAGGAATATCTCATTTTAAATTAACATTACGGTTGTGATGTCAGTATTCATTCTTAACATATTTGCTCCTTTTCTCACTCACTCCTATGTCACCACCTGCTCTCCCTGCAGGGTTTGAGACTAAACTTTTTTTTATTATCACCAGCCAATATGGCTGCTAGATTGTAAAGTTACGAGCCAATTAATTTCAACTAGTCAAAATGTTTTTCTTGAAATAAACCAGAATATGAGTGCCACTGGGTTAATATAAGCATACGTATCAGTACAAATAAGTTATAGCATAATGAATCTATAAATTACACCAGGGGTATTCAACTAAATTGTTCAGGGGGCCACATTGTCAGAAACCTAAGGGACCGGGGGCCGGACCGTTCCCCGAGCCAGTACACTTGACACAATGCGCCACCACATTTTCACAGCCGCGCTGGAACTATTATTAAGTAGGGGGTGCTGTAAGGAATGGAATCTCGGCAGCGTCGAAGAAAATGTTATGTTTTTTGGACTTTTATCCATATTTAGAAGAATATTTAATTTTAAATTAACATTAGGATTATACTGTTGTGATCTCATTATTCAGTATCTTCTCCTTTTCTATTATTGGTATTAGTATTAGTATTAAATACTGAGTATCTCATGAAAAACTATTAATATTGCATCTTTTGTGTTTAGCTCCGTCTCACAGCATTGTAACATTGTAGTGCAGCAAGAAAGGAAAACTACTGTAAACATTTGAACCATATTTCTTGTTTAGAACCTATAGCTAGCAACATCGCCATCTCCTGAAAATCATTAATATTGCACCTTTCTTGTGGCTACATCACAGCATCTACTGAAAAACATTTATAGTGGATCTGACTTGTTTAGTTCACTTTAGATTCACATCACATCTGAAAAACAAGCAGTCGAGTGTAATAAGTAAATTAGGTTTAACTCATTGAGTGCCAGCCACTTTTGGAGAACGGACGCTCCCAGTGCCAGAGTTTCAGAGCGTTTTCAGTGATTTCTCGAGGCCCACAGAATATTGTGTGATATTACTATGTAAACACCGAACACGCACAAAGAACGAGGAGACTCTCTTCTATCATCTGCAAAAAAAAGTTTATTGATCCCATTTTCCGTTCTTTAGTTATGAGCCGGAGAAGATAGCTTGATTTAACCAAAAACAGCAATTTTTTTCTAGAAGCTGAGATAATGAGCCTTTTGTGAAATTAAACATTCAAGCACATCATTGACTCTGAAGCTAATATTTTCTGATATAATGACACCTCAAAAATAATTTCCTTCAATAAAAGAGTGAAAACAAAGGAATTTTGTTTGGCCAAATAATATTTTTTAGCTGCAACCAGCAGCGCTGGCCCCTGCGTGCGCAGACCCTACACCTTCTTGCTGGTCTTGATTTACTGCTGGTGGGCATCAGATAGCCTATTCTAGCTTGTTTGCTCTCTATGCATCAAGCCTGCTGCCTGGGTCTGTGTGTACTGTCAATGGTTGTATGCTGTAGTGCCCTGCGTGCCCCACCCCCCTCCTCCTCCTCCTCCGTGGTGGGAGGAGTGTCTCTGCTGCGGTTTGCTCTGAGTTTGATCTGCACTGAAAAGTGCGCTGCATCCCCCCGCTTTTTTACAGCGTGTCGCCAGCTGAGAATAATGTAACTTTTCAGAAAGACGCTGGTGTCGCCGTGTCGGCAACTAAATCATATGGATGGGCTATCGCAGCGGACACGGATGGGGCTCAATTGTGGCAGCAGATTGGCTGCTGCAGGCACAGCTAACGTTACAGTATGCTTCATGCATATGGATGCATACGGATGCGATGCGATTTCCGTTTCCACAACGACTTCTTCTTTGTTTTTTACTCCACTTTCTCTCATCTGGACAGCACTGTCGCCACCTAATGGATCTGTAAAATAGGTTATAGACCTCCAATAGCTACAATATTTGTACAGGAGATGTATCAGGGATTGATCCACGTCCCACCGTCAAAAAACGCAATTGACGACAATTGTCGTCTTTGGCACTCTACGTTAGTATTTGAAATGACGACAGCTGTCGTCATTGGCACTCAATGAGTTAATTGTAAAAATATATATATATATATATATTTGGGGGGGGGGGGGGGACTCATTGTAAAAATGAAATGTACCCGGGCGGTTCCGCAGCCTATGTTAAGATCCATAGCTTGTAACTTTAATACCCTGTGATCTTTCTTATAGTTTTGTTTGAGAGATGTCATTTAGACTTGTAAATTTTTGAGAGGGTGATTTCAGCCCACCTGACTTGCCCTGGGTTTCAGAAGAACAATGGATGGAGAGAGGAGCGAGGAAGTGCAGGAAAGACTTGATATCCGACGACACACAACGCCGATCTGGTGAGCATATATCACCGTGTGGAGGAGAGGAACTAATGGCATCTGCGTGAGAGTGAGTCAGGTACGATGCAGGGTAGCACCGCGGCACAGCCAAACGGGACACAGGGCGCAGTGCAGTACAGTGAATACATACCGGGGTTGAGGACAAATCAGTTTCAGCTCAATCAATCCAAAACATTTTTCTCCCCAATTGTACTTCGCCAATTGCCCCTGCCAAGCTGTCCCAGTCGTTGCTCCACCCCCTCTGCCAATCTGGGGAGAGTTGTAGAGTAGCACATGCTTCCTATATCTTCCTCTAGTCATCCCCCTGCCCGAACAGCTGCCCCAGCCGACCAGAGGAGGCACTGGTGCAGCGACCAGGACACATACCCTTAATCTGGCTTCCCATCCACAGCCAATTGTGCCGATTTGGTTGTTAAGACTGACGACAGACCTCCAGGGCCAAGCTGCACCGCTCCTCATTTGCCTCATTCAAAACAACTATGGGGAACCTGTGAATCTTTTTAAATATCTTTTTATATATATTTTTAACTTAACAACTTTTTATAGATAGATAATATTTAGACTTAGCGCAAAACTTTGTTTTTCTACGTACTTTCTCCGAATTGTAACTTACCTTATTAACTGCAGCCATTTCCTCTTCTATTTCTAATCGCAAGGAAAGCGGTTAGATGACAGTTGGATCGTTTTTTTAGTCTCTGATCTATTCAAACAATGTGGGACACAGCACTGCGGCATATTGACAACACAGAGAGGCTTGGCACTTGGACCCGGAAGTACATATACATCACAGCTTAACAAGAGAATATGGATGGCCGACCAGCCCAGAGGTAACACAGTGGCTCGAACCTGCGACCTTCGTGTTGTTGTTGGTAGGCAAGAAATCTACCGCTGCACTACCTGGGCACCTTAATCAATCCAAATGTTAAGTGGAATGATATTCATTGGTTAATGATAAAGCATGACCATAATGATGACCATAATATATCTGCAGGGGTTGATAGGGTTGTTGATCAAAACCAATGAGTCAGCGATTACTTGGCCAGGTGTTGAAATTATTGTCTTTCATAACTTTCTTTACTTTTCTGAGCTGCACTCCGACTCAATATTCAGATTTCCATGAATTGGGTGAATCGAAAGTGAACTGACCCCAAGCCTGATACACACCAATGCTGCAGGTACTTTACAACCTGATACCACAAAAGAGGACACTGCCATTGCAGTACAATGAGAAACAGTGGGATGCACGTTACTGGGAAGAAGGACACAGAAAGACAGTATGCCACAGGTTCAGCCTGCATAGCCAATATAGTCAGTACCTCACATGTTACGGGGCTCTTAGTTCAGATTGGAGCGGCACTGCTGTGGAACACGAGGGCAAGGAACAGGAGGGAAGTTAAACGTTTAAACATTAGAACAAGGTCAATCAAACTAGTCAAATCAATGTTAGCTCTATAAACAAATAAAAGGCATTTTTGGCATTTCTAAAAGACATTCATTTATCTAAGACATAAGTTCAGAGCCAAGACCAACTGAAGTTTCTTTTAGTTGAAGGAAACTTTGGGACAGTTGGGAAACTTAAAAATGCCTATAGACCCCTTATACGACTACCTCACACTGACATCACGCAGCGTCGATGCGCATGACAGAGGCAGAAAGACAGAGTCCGCGCAGCCCTGGCAAGTAGTTTTCCAGTGGCTGGAAAACTATTCAAGCAAGACATGTCTTTGTGTTGTGCAGTGCGATGCCAGAATCGGAAAGCTATTGTAGCAGAGTATTCGGGTCTGCCTATTCACACTTGGTTAATAAAATAATAAACGATAGAGCCAGGCTGTAACGTTATAACAAGCTTCTCCCCACATATCCTGTTCTAAGGCAACTCGAGGGAACATACACAGCCTCGCACACATGCAATAGAACACAACACAACACTGAACAGTCTGTTACACTATCAACAAAGCAAGGACTAAAGTTTTACAGAATCCCGTCAACTCATACTGCTTTTAATGCTAACCATAGGTGTCTTTGGTTGCAAGCCGAAAGAGGAAATCGTTAAAAATGCCTCGCTCATTTCATATCAGGTAAGCTGTGGCTGTAGGCTGCTAGTAACAGCCACATCGCTCGGTTAGTTAACAACCAAGTAACGTTAAATAATGTCATTATTGAGTTGAACTGATTGGAACGAGGACATCATTAAAAATGCCCGACTTTGTAGTGCTCATTTTATTTCATAATCAGGTAAGCTGCCTGAAGCTGTAGGCTGCTCAGCCACATCGCTCGGTTAGTTAACGACCAAGTAACATTACATAATGTCATTATTGAGTTGTGTGCATTATCAACATAACAATATATCTTTGCAAGTTACAGAATAATTATCTACGCTATCGCCAGTTATAAAGGAATGCACGATATGTATTGCTGGCCACTAGGCTTGGCCAATTGACAGCGCCAGTGCGTATAGGTCTGTAAGACATATCCCATTAACCAACGTTAATTTCGATGCATAACATTGCTTATCACTAGGCGATAAGCTGTGGTAGTAAGCCGAGAACTGCATTTTAAAACTAAAATCTAACTGTGTGTCGCAGATGGGCACATAGCAGTCCTGACAGCGGGGCTTTTACACAGTTCTCTGTGTCTGTCAATGCTGGGCTCACGGCTTTTTGCCTACACGATGCGCACGCAGCTCCAATGTTGACAGCTGTATAAGGGGTCTATAGTTAAAAAAAAAAGTGTTTATAGTTGGTTAGGAGTGTTTTTATTTAAAGACCCCCTAAAGTCATGTTTCAAGATGTGTAGTCTCGGCTCCCAGACGTTTGGTGAGCTGCGCCACCAAACGTCTGGGAATTTCACTGTCAGAAACTGTCTCTCCGAGCCCGGCGAGAACGGCCGGCAGCAGACACGCCTACATTTATTATTAGAATTTTATTTGGTAGCGGCAATGCAATGTTTCATAGTTCCAATATAGAGCAAGACACCGATGTGCTGCAAAGAGAGTTTATACCTGTTGTTTATTTTACAATAATGTTTCCTACCCGGAAGTGGTCCGCTTGCTACTGTGAAGTCATCAGCAGGCTCTGTAACGTTAGCATGGGAAGTCGGGCTTATCGCTGGGGGAAAGACCTCTAGCCGCCGGGGCTGGATGAAACACGTCCTATTAACAGGTTATGTTTGTTTCTAAGTGATTAATATGTTTCTCCGCAAACGCGGCGATGTTTTGCGAGACACCGGTTCTGCATGAGCGTCACTGCCCCCAGAAAGCAGGCCCGCCCACAACACTCATGATTGGTTCTCCGATGCAAGGCTTCCAACAGCGCCACCTAACGTTATGCAAAGATTTAAATAGTAATATTCTCAGTCTTACAGTAGTGAAACGGATTAAGACTGAAGGCTGAGTCTACAAGATGTGTATAAAATGAATAATAATTTGTGTCTGATCCCCCCCCCCCCCCCCCCACAAAAAGGTTAAATTATTTTGTAAAAAAAAATCCTTAAAATGACTTCTCCTCCTTCTCCCTCATTTAAAAATCCAAAGCAACCAATCAGGCTGATCTAGAAAATAAATTGCCAATCACAGCAGACAACACAGGCTTTCAACACATTCTCACTCGTGACAAAGTGACAACAAGGGTTCCTGACCGATCTGCAGTATATGACGAGTTGGGAGTGAGAATGTGTTGAGGCTTTAACTGCTGAATACTGGACAGGGATTGGCTCCAAGATTCGTGATGTCACAAATCTTGTTTGTTGAAAACGGCCTTTTCAGTGAGATCAGAGAAGCTCAGACATCCAACTGAAGGAACAAGAAGAAAAACTGATTTTTGACTTTAGGGGGTCTTTAAAAAAGAAAAGAAAAGAAAAGAAAAGAAAAGGAACGCAAATTCACAATAGCTGTGACCAGATATGTGATGTCAGTCAGTGTGACATCATCCATTCAACACCATTGAGATGTCATCCACTCAATTTTGAAATTTGCTCCCCCCACTGCCGCCCTTTAAGCTAATTGGCATGAACACAAACACTTGTACCTTCACACACACCTACACCTACACACACTTGACCTCCATGCCAAATTTCAGCCTCCTAGGGCAGAAACTGTGCCTGCTAAAATGTGGTGAACTTTTAGTCGACCGACCAACCGAGTGACTTCTAGAGAGCCAAAGTCCCTCCCCTTCCGGTCAGACCCTATGCGCACCAGAGTCCTAAAAATATATGAATGGTGGTGAACGAAGAGATACATTACTTGTTTTGATCCTGTTTTAATTGTGCCACGGGGTACACATATGATGTTTGTCAATTTAAAAGATAACTTTGCCGCCCGGCCGGTCTTTCTCCCTCGTGTGGGATCCCACTCATTTATATACAGTATGTATACGGTATATATATTTACAAGCATAATTTATATATATTTACAAGCTGTATGTAACTGGTGGCACTAGTGTATGTATGTTTTTTCTTTCTTTTCTTTTACTGTATCTGAGTTTGTTAGTTTTTTGGGGGGTTTGTTTTTCTGTGTTCTAAAAAATTTTAATTGCTAAAAAAAAAAGAAAAAGAAAAAAGAAAGATAACTTTGCAAGTCAAGAAAGTTGCAGTTTGTGGTAAAACTGTGGCACTATAAGTTAGAAATAAGAAAGACTACGCACAACCAGTCGCATAAGTGACGTCTCTCTCGCCAGGCCATGTTGTTGTTGGCGTGACGTATATAGAGACAGTCCGCATATCTGGGACCGCCCACAAAATGTTAAACGGCTGGCGCGCGAGTGGGGTAAAACCGCCCATATCTCATGGGCTGACTCACCAAAAGACGGTGCTGCGGCTCTAAACTACATGTTTGGGGGTTCTAGAGCAGAACACAAGACGTCTGCTCAGATGTGCGTTTACTGCGGTGGTTAAATCCCCAATCGTGTCTGCCTGGGCTGGGCTATCAGCTAAATTCTAACTTTGCTGAATGGATAGAACGTGGGTTTTTACCCCACCCTGACCACACCCCCAGCCAGGCTGAGCCAGCTAAACCAGCGTCTATGACGACGAGACGTGGCCTCAACCTATCGTGCGACACGAGAGATGTAGTCGATTGAGCGGTTTCATACGTTACGTTTCAGGACAAATTGCGACTTGCTTGACATGCATAGTTATCTTTTAAATTGACAAAATCTACATGTGGACCTCATGGCACAATTCAAATGGGATCAAAAAAAGTATTGTCTCTTGCCGTTCACCAATCACCACCATTCACATTTTTTTAAGACCTTGGTACGCATCGTGAGGCAGGAAGTGACGTCCACTCTAGCTCTCTATAGAGCCTTGCTGGCTGCAGCAAAGAAAAAAAAAGATGGGCTTTTTGTCTTGTTGAAATAGTCAGGAACACAATCAGTGGAAAGAGAGCTATTCAGAGTTAAGAGCACCGATTTGTAGAATCTCTAGTGGGAGTAATATCTTGCGGATTCCACCGGTCCCCCATGTGATATGGACCATGTGATATGGACCATGTGATATGGACCACGTGATATGGACCACGTGATATGGACCACGTGATATGGACCACGTGATATGTGATATGGGGGTCCTACAGTGAATTTGATGAAAATTTGCTTAATGGGGGTAAATCAAATGAGAAACAGGAGGCGTGATCTCAGATCCCATTTCTCACATTTGGCGGAAGAAGCAGCAATTAGACCATCATAGACACAGCTCATTAGGTACTGAATTCAAACCTGGTGTTATGCTAAATATTTTGCACTTGCATTTTGAATTTTTGGACTGTGGGCGGTTAGCAAGTAATTATGGACATGACCTTGGATTCACTCAGTTCTTCTACATTATTTCCCTTTACAGCTGTGGAAAATCCAACATCACCTTTAATAATGGTTAAACCTTTTAGATCTCGTCCTATTCATAAAGTCACTGTTGACTCACTCCATGTATCCTGAGCTGCTGGCAGTACCAGCAGAGCCTAGGGGTTTAGATACATACAGTACATGTTGTGGAGCTGCCAGCCGGCTTGAGATGAACACTGCCTTCTATGTAATGTGATTAGGTGATAGAGGCTGGAGTGGGAAAGGCCCTCGCTGCTCAGGACCTATCAATCAAGTTTAATATCATAAGAGCGTTGTTGAGGCAGCCGCAGTGAAAGAAAGCTAGTCTGACCTCAGATTTCTGCCCATACAATAGCAAATGGCAATAGCTTCTCTTTCTAAAGGACACCTACAGTAAATCCCAGAATGAGATATGTATTTCCCTTACTGGGTTTGGCTGCTCCGTCAGCTGTGTAAAGACAGCCTAAGATCGCAAAACATGATAATGATAAACCTACTGTATACCAGTAATAATTTTATTTCCATGTGTTTTCACAACCTGAGCATATACTGTAGGCCAACATTCAGTGTTCTAAATGGGAAACAAGTTTTTATCAAAATTTTGATTTGAAGTATTTGAGAGCATATATATATATATATATATATATATATATATATATATACACACACACACACAAGCTGAGAAAATATATGATTTATCTATTTATTCCTCCGCCAACAAAAATAGTCCCCTCAGCTTTCCGCTTTGTTGAAAATGTAGCCTAATAATCAGCCTAATTAACTGCAGGCTGTCTACTTTTTGTCATACACATTGATTTGCACGTTTTCATTGTTTGCCTCACAGTGTTTGCTTCGTTTTTGTTTTTCTCCAAATCGTCAAGTTCTGCAGGTGAAATATGAGCAAACCTGGAGGTTTCCGCAGAAGAATGTTGCTCCCCCTCGTCCTCTTCTGACAAGCATTCATAGTTTAAGTCAAAAGTTATGTGAGGAAATAAATCCATCTTTGCGCTCTCGGTATCCTAACTGTGTTACGCTTTGTGAATGACGTTCAATGTAACGTGGCTGGTGTTTGTTTTGTTGGTTAGAGCAGCTGTGAAACATTTTAGACAACAGCACGAGCTCGAGTGTGATATTGCTTTTATGTAATGTGGCTGGTGTTTGTTTTGTTGATTAGAGCAGCTGTGAAGCGTTTTGTTGATTAGAGCAGCTGTGAAGCGTTTTGTTGATTAGAGCAGCTGTGAAGCGGAGTGATATAGCCTACCCTACACACAGTGAAGCGCCAGTGTGTTATCATGAAATATCAGCACTGGTAGGATCCCTCTTGTCCAATCAAATTGCTCGGCCGGAACTAACTGTTGTATAAATATATATACACACACACACACACACACACACACACACACACACACACACACACACACACACACACACACACACACACACACACATATATATATATTTATAAAACGGCTCTCTCAAATCAAGCAATCTGATTGGTTCACAGCCATTGTATAATTCCAGTAACCGAGTTCAATAACCCATGGCCATGGGTTATTGGTTGCCATGGCAACTCTCTTACTAAAAGGCAGCGCTGCGCTCGAGCCAAACAGCTTTCTCCTGATCTGCTGGAGGGTCACTAGTCCTTCAAGTCTTTGTACAATGAGTCATTATGGACGCATGATGGCGCAACTCTCTTACTAAAAGTACCTCAAAAACAAAATGGCGGAGACAGCTTTCAGATCCTTGTGAATCGATCTTCGCTTATAACTTTACTAATACTTTGCAGAAAATGATGTTTTGTACAAGAATAGACACGGGCTAATGTCTTAACCCCTCTCTCGCGCGCCCTCACTCTTAACCCCGCATTTCTAAATAAGACGTAACGTTACTTGGTGTCGGCATACGGCTCTGGTGTCGGGCTTTGCAAAAAGCTCTCAGCTTCTCAGCAAGCGCCAGGATTGGCCAATGTCGACTTCAGTCTCCAGAACGATCCAATCAAATCACCCGCACGTCTATCTTCTTGCTAGAGGTCCCGCCTTACAGTAGTGTTTCAACTGACTCTATCAGAATACCATGCCAGTCGGACTTACCATGCCAGTCGGATTATTATATTATTATACTTGGAAACCGTTTTATAAAAGCAATATAGCACTCGAGCTGCGTGGTGTTGTGGAATATATCCCGCTGATCAACTGACTCTATCAGAATACCATGCCAGTCGGACTTACCATGCCAGTCGGATTATTATATTATTATACTTGGAAACCGTTTTATAAAAGCAATATAGCACTCGAGCTGCGTGGTGTTGTGGAATATATCCCGCTGATAAGCTGTTATCCCACTCGGCCTGCGGCCTCGTGGGATAACAGCTTATCAGCGGGATATATTCTCCACAACACACTTGCTCTCATGCTATATTGCTTAAATATACCGTATATATATATATATATATATATATATATATATATACACGGTATATATATATATATATATATATATGTGTAAGGGATAATGTATATTGAGGCGGTGATTACGGGGGAAATAATGACCGACAGGTGGATTGAGCCCGACGCGCCAGCGGAGGGCTTAATCGTTCACCTGAAGGTCATTATTTCCCAGTAATCACCGCCTCAATATACATTATCCCGCTTAGAACACGGCCTACAACTAAATCATTCAATAATCTGACAAAAATAATTATTCAAATAGATTTTTTAATAGCGTTTTCAACGACAAAGCGGTTTCATTCGTAATTGGCACACAAGACACCACAGCTGCAACTGGTTGGCCTAATTAGTAGTGTCTGCAGACAAAATGCTCTTATCAACTGATTAATCCAGGTGTGGCAGAGCAGCGGTCGGTTGTCGAGAAATAATGACCGGTGAATATTGTTGATTGACCAATCAGAATCGAGTATTCAAGAGAGCCGTGTTCTAAATATATACAGTATATAGACATGCGCAGTGGATTTTACTAGGGGCTTTTAACTTAATTTGAATGGCTAAATGGATTAGCCTGCAGAGGGAAAAAGGGGAGTAGGGGCGTATATGATTAATGTGTGCCTGTGTGTGTGTGTGTGTGTGTGTGTGTGTGTGTGTGTGTGTGTGATTAGTCCATGTGTTTGTGTGGCGTCCGCTGCTGAGTGTGCTCCTACATCTCGCATACATTGATTAACATGTGTACACAGTATGTGTGTGTATGTGTGTGAATGTGTGTGTGTGTTACCCATTCTCGTCAGGCATTTCCTGGTCAGCCTCGGCGGCGGATGACTCCACGTCTGCACTGCTGTCACTGCCCTGCGCCGACAGGCCACAGGGAGACTCTGGGCTCACACACTGTCCACTGGAACAGACAGAGGGGGACACACACAGTCACATCTTGCCATTTCTCATCAATGTAGTTAAAAAAAAACAAAATCAACAATTAATGGTGAAAACATCAATAAACTAGTAATAATCACTAATCACATGGGAATTACTTTGTGTGTAAAATGCGGGCATTAGGGAGGCCTGATGATATACAGCCATTCTCGACAAAATTCCTGCTTACTTGTCCTCTCTTTTAACCTTGAAATATGGAAATTGGCAATCTCCGTTCATGGGACAGTATACGATTTACTGTTCCCAAAGTCCAGACTGAACTTGGAAAGAAAGCTTTTAGGTTGTCTGCACCTACTGCATGGAACAATCTTCAGTCTGATCTTAAACTTCACAGCGTTACCATTTTAATGTTATTCAAATCTATGTGTTTTCTGTTGAAACTTTGTGTTGCTGCTATTCTTGGCCAGGTCTCCCTTGTAAAAGAGAGGGGACAAACAGTGGGACAAACCTGGTTCAATAAAGGCAAAAAAAACCAGCACATCATCGATATCGGCCAATAAACAGCTTTAAAATTAAATACAGTATCGTCATCGAACATTTCTGTCGATATGACAGGCCGATAACATTACGCTTTAATTATGCCCAAATGATCGATGCTTACATAAATAAAAAAATATATGGCATGTTCTATATAACCTAAGTTGAAGCCGTTTTCTTATTTTGTGAATGTGTACCTTTCGAAAAGCATTGTATGTATGTCTGCATCTGCCAGCGGGTCATCACGATACGAGTAGGCGTAATAATGCGTTAATTCCACTATAGGAGAGACTCGGGCCCTATCTTCGCAAAATCGGTAATTTAGCGTTTCGTTTAATGCCGCGCGCAATGCAAATTGGGGGCGTGCATAAGCGCATGCCTGTTATAATTGTACTGGACAATGGACATACCGTAGGCGTGCCACATGCCAAACCAGGCGTTTCAGCGCTAAAATGTGGGGATAGATGGCGTAATCCTATCGTCAGCAGCGCGCAGTTACTTTGCGCTAAGAGCTTTGAAAAGCACCTCCTCGGCGCTAAAATACTCGCTGCGCTTGAACACACCATAATCTCCGCGCTGCGCAGCGCAGAAACGTCATTATGCACGGACGTGCCACGCCAGGACATCAGATTCTGATGCTAAAATTGGGTAACCAGCAGATTATTCGGTGAGGCAAACAACTATAATTCACTGAGAAACTTTTATCAAATCGCAAGGAGGGGTTATGGTAAATGAATTGAGAAAACTTGTACATTGTAGCCTACTTGCAAGTTGCAATAGGCTATTCACCTTCACCTGCTATCCCATAACCCGGAGGGTTGTTGGCACCACAGCCGATCTGTCACAAGCTCTCTCCATCTCTCTCTGTCCTCGGCACGAGTCGGCAGCTCAATGTTTCACCGAGTTTTAATTGAGTCCACTGTAAATCCTCCAATCTTTTCTTTTGTCTCCGCCGTTTACGAGCTGCAAACATGTTTCTATTGTCCCACCCCAGTCAACAAAATAACCCGAATTGCATCAAAGCACAGATGTTTTTAACATTTTTTTTTATGATGTGATGGTGTCGTTATGAGATAGGGATAATATATACAGTCAATAGGCCTACACCTATCCAAATTACGCATGGGGAGAATTACAGCATGCCTCACGCAAACTGTATTACAGGGACGGCAAGACGGGAATCTGGATTGATTGATTGATGTAACGCCCAGGCATTGCCAGGCCACATTTGTGAATAATTCTGGTGGTTAACACTGCCCAAATCCCATTTGCGCCGTGCATAAATGATTTGGCACGCCTCTAATCTGCGCTTGCGCCCGTTGTTGTGATGAGTTATGCTCCCCCGCGAGTAATTGCATCCCCACCATATTTTGGGGCTGTTTTAACTTAAAAACATGGAGGTCACGTCTACCCAAACAATGATATCATTTTTAAACAGTTATGTTTCTGTATAAATCATTACAATATGCTCCTCCGTGAGATGGCGATGTGTTTAGCTGCTGCCGGGCGGGGTGCAAAACTCATCATAACACGTGGACACTAGCGCAAGGCAGACTGCTATCTTCCCTCCCTTAAGGCACACGCAAACAGGTGCGCAAGCACAAATAGGGGATATCGCCTGTACGGAGATAGGGCCCTTGATGTTCTCTGCAATTAGGTTGGAAAAAATGTGCGCATATATCGGTATTGGCATAGAACGCATTATTATGCATCCCCATTGTGTGTGTAACCATTATTCCTATATCTTGTGTGTGTGTGTGTGTGTGTGTGTGTGTGTGTGCACGTGCGTGCATGTGCGTGCGTGTGTGCATCTCCTGACTTGATCTGCTTCTCCAGTAGTAGCATGGCTTGCTCCCTCTCCTCCAGCCTCCTCTTCAGGGAGCTGATCTCCCTCTGCTTCTCCAGTAGCTCCTTCTGAAGACGATAGTTACTCTCCTCCAGAGTCTCACAGAATGCCTGCGGGCAGCAAGGGAGGGAGAGAGCGTGCGAAGGAGGGAGGGACATCAATTGCATATACAATTTGTCATTGCATGCATGCATGCATCATAATTTTTATATCATGTTACTCCCTGCCTTTTCGACACAAAAAGGCTGCTTTGGGTGTAATGGGAAATAGGTGTATTGACTGCTGATTGGCTGGTATTGACCTTTTTCACATCTGCCATTTTGTGTCTAAAAGGCAGGTGCAAACAAAACATGAATGAGGCTTTCCAACTTCCAATCCATTTAGGTTTTCTGGTGTCGGGCCCCTCGTTAATGTTTTTGTTGCACCTGTGTTCAGTGTTGGGCAGTAGCTTGCTACAAGTAGCGAAGCTACATAGCTTAACTACATTTCTCAGTAGCTTGGTGGTAGCTTCACTACTTTTGAACCAAGTAGCTTTTTCAGTAGCTAAGCTATTTATAGACCCAAGTAGCTTGTAGCTTCCCGCAAAAGCTACAAGCTACTTGCCAGAGAAAATCCATGAGCAAAGCACACAGTGGAGATTTCTGCTGCGGTTTGGATTAAACAGGAGGAGACATTGCATAATGTCAAGTGTGCCTGTGTGTAGCCAATAAAGCACTTCCATTTCCATTATGACGGACAAGTCTCATCCTTGCTTTTTAGCATCCTTGCCTCTCTTGCAGCAAGACCAGGCACTACTCTGCCTCTGATTGGGTTGGGTTTAGGCAATGAAGACTGATGATTGGTTAAGGGTATGGCAAAATATGGCATGTGCTGGCGAAGTTACATCAGCAACGAACTTTGAAAGATGGCAGAGCCAGAGGGAGCCACTGGCAGTGATGAAGAAGATGTTCAGGTTTTAGTGTCTGTTTTTGAATATTGTGCCAGTGAGAGTTTCAGTGTTTTATAATATAATAAACAATCAAAATGAAGAAAAACGAAAAAAAACGAAAAAAAAATAGAAAAAAAGTAGCTTTGATGTAGCAAGCTGCTTTTGCCATGTTGCTCGTAGCTTAGCTTGCTACATTTCTCTGGGGATAGCTTCAATGTAGTTTAGCTATATTTAATCGAGAGTAACTGATAGCTTAGCTTACTACATTTTCCAAGTAGCTTGCCCATCACTGCCTGTGTTACTTCCACACAAAATGGCTGCTGAAAAAGCGAATTGACGCAGAGACGTGCGTCATAACCTGCAAGCCAGTACTGTAGGTGTCATCAACGTACAGTCTACACACATCAAACCTGATGTCGTACCAAGTTTATTAGATCCAACGTCGCACAGTGTGGCCTGCAATAAACTTTAGATTTGGTTGAAATTTGAACCAAATTTCTAACTAATCATATCTGCAATTTATAAACTGGATTTGTGTGGGTAGTGTATTGCCAGCTAGCACTTGCGTACACACGGCAATGAGGTTCTGAAAGATGAACCAAGAGTCTGGCAGAGGCTTTGAGCCAAATTTCTAACAAGCGTCTTCCTCCATCGATTCTTGAAGAATATCCACACTTTAAAATGTTGAATGTAAGTCCTCTCTGTCATGGTCTGCCAAGAGAGGGGCTACTCTGCTCTGTGTCTCTATGTGTGTGTATGTATAAGTGAGCTCCGCCTCCTGCTATACACACAGATCAGCAGCCAGTCTGCTCTGCTCTGGATCTCAGAAGAGTGAACATTATTCATACATAACACTAATGTCAAATTCAAGTGCATTTGGTAGTGTGGGAAGCACTGCAGTAGCACAATTGCACTCTCATAATGGTCAAATATGCAGTCTGAAACCCTGAATGGAGCACTGGACTGAAAGGCACGCCCGTGCCAGCTGTCTTATTTCACGTCTTAAAAAACAAAACAGTTATTAACCGGTTTAGGGTGTCGGTTAATCGAAAATAAAATTAACCAAAAACTGACGTCCCTAAGAAAGTAAGTAAGTAAGTAAAACTTTATTTGTATAGCACCCTTCTCAGCACGGATGCACAGAGTGCTTCACAGTGGTTTAAAATCAAAATATAAAATCCAACAAAATATAAAATACAGCAAGAAAGGACATAAAAATAATACACAACATGCAGACTCAAGGAAGTATCCGATGATGCTGTCTGGCATATACTAGGTTTCGCCTAGTCTTGTCCTGCCCCCCCATCCCCCCCCCCCCCCCCACCCAGAACACCCTGCCCACATCTCCAGATGGGCTTTCTGGTTCCATATTACTAGGGCTGTCTTCTTTTTTTCCAATCTTTTATTTTATGGTTTTTCAGAACATGAAAAACAAAAACAAAAACACTCAGACAGGAAAAGGGGAGAGGCGTGAGGGAGAAAAGATTAGACTAGTCATCCCAGCATATATAGTTAGCACCCGGCTACGTCCGGACTTGTTACTGTGGTCTGAGGTAGAGAAGAGAGTTTATTTTATCGAACTCACAGTCCCGTGGGAAGATCGAGTTGAGGAGGCTTATGAGCGCAAGAAAGCTAGGTATGCTGAAATGGCAGCAGAGGCAGAGCAGCGAGGTTGGAGGGCTCGAGTGCGGCCTGTAGAGGTGGGCTGCCGTGGTTTTGTGGCAAAGTCCGTTATTGCCTTACTAACTGAGTTGGGCATTCGGGGACGGAGCCTGAAACTTGCGGTTAGCAACATGTCTCAGGCAGCAGAACGAGCAAGTGAATGGCTGTGGATAAGGAGGAAACATGCTAGCTGGGGAGCTCGCTAAGGTCAGATTGATTGTTTGTTGTTGGTCATGATTAACGGTCCGCATCAACAGGGCTGAATCATTGACAGTGGTGGTGTAGTCAGGAATGTCATACCGAACCGACCTGGATAGCTAGGCTTAGATAGTGAGGTAATATGCAGTTGTGCGGTGGTAGCATGGAGGGGGGTGTTTCCAGGACGCTGGATTACACCGTTAAGCCTTCTTGAGGTGTCGTGGGCCTAACTTAACGAAACGTCGGTGAAGGAAGGTGCCCACTTGAAAACCCCAATGACATGCTTCATACTGCTGTTGGCTAGGGTAGGTAACTAGTGATTTGTGTCTTGTTTATTAGTTTGTTAGCCTGTTAGCTTGTTTTATTCTGGATTGGGCTTCTAAATGTGTTTTTCCTCGGATTTTGGCACAAGGGATAGTAACATCTTGTCCTGTGTATTAAAGCAGCTACGAGCAACTTTTTCGATTGTTATTAAACAGTATAATTACAATATTGATGCATCACATCTTACCTATAATAGTAGCTGAGACCAACGCAGAGTAGTCTCGCTTGAACCCCGAGTGAATCGGCCAGTGTAGTCTGTCTGTGGCCAGGGAAGATCAGGAAGTGAAATGAAACGGTTTGCAGCAGCCACTTCAGCCATAACCACAAAATAACTTCCAAAAAACCTGTTAGAATATAACGAGAGATGTTCGCGAGAGTATGCGTGGCGTTCACATTGTTATGCTATGTTGCTAGGCAGCGCGAACGGGGTAGGCAGGCAGCTGCGTTTCACTTCCGGGTTTCACTTCCGGGTTTAGCCGGTCCGGCGGTAAGAGAGAGAGAGAGAGAGCCCCCTGTTGACGCGAGTTTAGACAGACACAGACTTAATAATCATCTAAGGCAGTGGTTCCCAACCTTTTTTGTGCCGTGTACCCCTTGAGCTGTTTTGCCATGCCAAGTGTACCCCCTGACAGCGTGTTGATGATTCTCCCAAATTTGTTCCATTAATCTCATTCAACTTTTACTATCCAATACAACTGATTATTAAATTAAAACAATATAAAATTAAAATCGTTTTGAATGACTCCCCTTTAATACAAATAGCTATACACTTATTGAGAATGAACAAAATATTATATATAGCCTAGAGATAGATATATTCAGACTCACACAGTAACAGTTTCAACTATTTTTATTTAGTCACTTGGCACCTTTAAAAAGACACCTGAGCTAGTTTGTCTTTCATAAGCTTTGACAGTTCTGGGGACAGCTGTTACCAGGCAAAATATCACACATAAGATAAGTAGATCCAAAAAGCAAAAGTTCAAATCAGTGCACATCACACAAAAATAGCACACAAAAATAGCACACATATTAGATCCAAAAGGCAAAAGTCCAGTGCACATTTCCCAGTTCAGGATATTCCCTTTCAACCTCACAGCAAAACACTGCCAAGAATGAAGACAACTGAATATTAAACTAAAATCATTTGAATGACAAAACTCTTATGATTCAGTTATTTGGCAGCTTTAATGAGACACCTGAGCTTGTTTGTCTTTCATAAGCTTTGATAGTTCTGGGGGCAGTGTGGCAACAGCTGTTACCAGACTGTTCTCCACATTCAGTCTGTTCCTCTGCTTGTTTTTGATGTGGGTCAGAGCTGAGAAGGTCACCTCACACATATAAGTAGATCCAAAAGGCAAAAGTTAATTCAGTGCACATTTCCCCAGCTCAGGATATTCCTTTTCAACATCACACCAAAACTCTGTCAATGACTTTTCAGCATGTGCCATCTTCAGCCCACGATCAGAGGACATGTTAGGGCTGCTCGATTATGGCAAAAATCATAATCACGATTATTTTGATTGATATTGAGATCACGATTATTTAACACGATTACTCATTGACATTGAGAACATCATGAATTTATTGAACATTTACACTGCCTTTTTATTTAACATTGGATGTCTTTGGATTTTAGATATAATTGAAAATAAATAAGCGAAAATAAATAATAAAAGTGCAAAGATTTAGAAATAAAATAAAAACTAAAATAAATATACAGTATAGGCCTACTATGTTGCAGTGAACTGCCACAACCAACTGCAACTATTAATCTACATTCAATATGTTGGTAAACATGAACTAGTAGTCCTTAAACCTCAAAACTAACCAAATGAGAACACTAGTAACGTTCGTTTACATTACATTAAATTACTCATTTGGCAGATGCTTTTATCCAAAGCGACTTACGTCGTTTAGGTTCATAATAGGCTATTGTTAATGTTTATCTGTGAGCTCGTTAGCTGTTGAATATGCGGTCGCATTGTAAAGAGTGTCCTGAATCGATGACTGTATGCGGTGGCAGTAACTAGATGGGGCTTTGTATTTTTGTTCATTTGGCGTTTATTGCTTGGTCATAGACCACTTTGTGAGTGGATTTCAAGTGATAGGTTGTGTTGCGGAGTGCTGCCACGACCGCGGCGCGCATATCTTGCACTGTTTGTTCCAAGTCTGTGGCTGTGATTGACAGGTGGGTCAAAACTCGCATCGCAATTCCGTGCTGTATATTCGCATCGCTCTTGATGTGTGGACCTTTAAACTCGGCGAAACCATAGTGTTTCCACCCCACATACGTTGTTTTACCTCTCCTCTCGACCAGCGGCTCTCTTTCTGTGACTTCTCTCATCTTATTCTTGTGCTACTACGGAAATAAGCGGGGAGAAGTGCAGTGGCTCTCTGTTCACATGACAGTCATTCCCAACTCGAGCGGTGTGTGTGTGTGTTTTGGGCTTTGGGGGAGGGGCCGAGCACACCGCTGCAAAGGAAAGGGTGCGCTCGATTTACAACACAAGACAGAACGAGAGTGACAAGAGCCGCAAAATCGTATTAATCCTCAATCTTTCCGCGTACCCCCTGCAATGTGCTCGCGTACCCCTAGGGGTCCGCGTACCCCCGGTTGGGAAACACTGATCTAAGGGAGCAATCTCCAATTCACACGGCTTTGGTCTCAGCTATTATTATAGGTAAGATGTGATGCATCAATATTGTAATTATACTGTTTAACACATTGACTGCCAGACGTTTTTTTCTTGCTGTAGGTAGCTTCTGCCAAGCCGTTTTTTGAGGATTGTGGCTCATTTTACAAGAGCCGAGGATTATTTTCTGCTTGGAGTTTGTGAACATACAATATCTCAAAAGTACTAATAGAATGTGTACTTTCTCTGTCTAAAAGAGTTAGTTTGTAGAGTTAGTAGTTATGTAAGCATTAGCAGTTGAATACAGCATGGTTTTAGCGTCAGAAAAAATATTCAGAGATAAACGGCTTTTTGTGAAATTCGATAGAACTGTCACTTTAACCATTCATTTTTGGCATCAGTAAGACCTAAACAATAGTTTTGAACAGTAATTTCCTCCATAACAGCAGTAAACTTCCCTCTGCTCAACTCCTCCCTCCTGTGGGCGTTCTTTTTGGCTGCAGCGCCATGTCACAAGCACTTTCCTACCTTTGCAAATGCACTTTCTCATACTCTCGACCTCTCAAATAAATTTCTGAATAGAAATTAAATTACTCTAAATTATAGCGAAAAAGAAACAAAAAAGAATGGGTTGAAAATCCCATTCTAAAAGCCTTTTAGAATGGGATTTGTTTCCAATTTGGTGTCGGACTAGGGGGCAGTCCCCGCTTGTCACCAGTTTGCTTTGCTGCTGCTGTGCGGGTGTGAGCCTGTCTGTGCGGCCGCTCTTTGAGGACGCCCGGCTGGACTCGCCCGCCTCCCGGAGCCCTGGCCGAGAGCTCCGATGAAGCCCCTGCGACTCTGGTCATATTTACGCTGCGTGCCTCAAAGTGTGCTCCATCCGCAATCCACGATGCAAGTTTGCAATCCCGCACCGCCAGCAATCAACGCGAAAACGAAAGCGCCTCCGCCAATCCATTTTAATGAGAATGGAAATGGATCACACTGCTTTTTGCTTGCCTTCCTACTTCCTTGTCGCCACTTAGTGGGTCGGTGGAATGGGTTGTACACGTTGTACACGTCCAATACTTATATAAGATATGTAAAAGGGTTAGATGCACAACCCCCCGTTAAAAAAAAAAAATCGATGCCAAAAACGTGTTTACACGTTGTTGGCAGTCAACAGCTGGATTCTGAAAACGTGTTTACACGTTGTTGGCAGTGAATGTGTTAATAACAATCGAAAAAGTTGCTCATAGCTGCTTTAATTAATTACTAGGGCTGTCTTCTTTTTTTCCAATCTTTTATTTTATGGTTTTTCAGAACATGAAAAACAAAAACACTCAGACAGGAAAAGGGGAAAAGAAAAAGAAGAAGAAAAATACATTCCCAACTTTTTCAAAGTAGTGCTACCAGTCACGTAAAATGCCTATGTGCTTACAAAAGATACTGCGCGTGGGATCCACTACAAGTGGTCCATAAGCAATCAGCCAGGTGAGTCACTTGTCGTTTTTACCCTCGTCAAAATAGGCTAGGAACGGGTCCCAGATCGCTAAAAATTTCCTCAATGAATTGGTCCTCTGGAACCTGAGTCTCTCCATACGCACAACCGAGACCATGTCCGTCAGCCACAGCTGAAAAGAAGGTGGAGAGGAGGACTTACATTCCTTCAGAATTAGTTTCTTGGCAACAGCCATCCCGTGTCAAAGATTGCTGCACGGCCACCGGGAGGAGCAAAGAGGACTCCGAGCAGCCAAAGATGGCGAGTTCCGCCTCTGGTTGAAGGGTTATTTTGTAGGCCTTAGAGTACCAGTCAAATATTTTGGCCCAGAATCCGGACAGTGAAGGGCAAAAGCAAAAAGCATGGGACAGTGTGCCCTCCGACACCAAACACCTATCACATAGTGGCGAGACAGAAGGATATATCTTGTGTAACCTATGCTTGGAATAATGAAGACGGTGAACAACTTTAAATTGGATCAGCTGGTGTCTGCTATTAACCAAGCAGAGCTGGACCACAGACAGACTCCTGTCCCATATGATTTCAGACAGATCAACACCAGGTTCCCCCTGCCACGCCTCTCTGATCCTCTCTGTGGGGGCCTTAATGCAATCGTCGAACAAACACACAAACCTATAAATAAGATGCCCCGAGTTGGGAGGGCTTAACAAAACCTAAAAAAAAGCATGTTCATTTATGAGAACTTCAAAATCATGAATCTTGGATCGGACATAATGTCTAGCTTGTATATATATATATATACATATATGTATAAAGATGTGTTTGGGGCACTAAAAGTCGACTATTCGATCATCAGTCGAGAGACCCGTGAGTGGACGGTGATTCCTCAAGTCGAGCAGTCGTTTTCTTTCTCTCTCCCTCCCCCTCCAGTCAGTGTGGTGTGCTGTGCTCTTAAAATACTGAACACTACGTCGTCAAAGTTGGCACGTCTTAATTATAGTCCGTTTCTCGCTGGATGTGTCATTACATTATTAATATCTTACCTGGATAAGCTCAAATGATGTTGTTTATGTTATCAGTCCGACTTGGAAGCACTCTCTGCCGGCCGAGCAGCCGCACAACCGTGGGGGCGCCCACTGGCCGACAGAGGGTGGGGGTGAGAAGAGGCTGACATAACGTCATGTTAACGTTACTTTATTCAGAAACCACTTCGATTTGCATGTTTGCAGCCTAGGGATAACTCAAAGACATTTTATTGATCTATTCACGTCAGAGAAAGCCAGGATTAAACAAAACAATATCAGAAATACACAGAACGTCCGCCCGTGTGTCTTGTCCGGGTATAGAGTCCTGCCCGAGGGGCTTCAGACTTAGGAGAGGAATTTCGAGGTTTGAGTGACAGATTGAGGGCGAATGGCGTTACGAGAATTACTCACAAGCTCGTTTTTATGCTTTTCCATTGGTTGCATTTTGTAAAACCCACACAGAGACGTGAAGGGTGACCAGTGGCATTTGTTTCATTCTGTTCCGTCTTGTCTCTATGACCTTACAGAATGGACGGTTAAAGCATAGTCTCTTGCTTACTTTAAAACCTTTATTAACAACATACATATAACATAACATTCGCTCTAGTCTAGCTGGTCTAGCTGCTGTGATCATGAGGATATCCGACTTGTGTCACACTGTTATTGTTCCCCGGAACAACATGAATTAGGAACTAACAATCCTATTGTTACAGCATTGATTCATTACACGACGCTATGTCCCCCACCCCCCATCTAAATTGATAAGTTATTTAATGTTTACCGTAGACTTATTTAGGCCTTATTAGTCTTGAGAAAAACTGTAGCCTCGGCATTGGACATGTCATTTCAAAGCAGCGCTTTTAAATGTCCTTTAATTTGTTTATTCATGTAGGCTACATGTTGTTTTAATGTTTAAAAATAAAAAAAAATAGGCTAAGAGCCTAATTAAAAAAAGAAATATGTCATGCCTGTCTCATTCAGACTCCATTATCCTGAGGTCGAATTGCCGCAATTGACTGTTAATGTGGTGAAAATAATCACTGAAGATATATATATATTTTTCTATAATAGTCGAATATTCGTATTGGACAGTCGAATCCGAGTCGACTAGCAGAATCCTGAGACGGGGACAGCCCTACATATTACCACACCATCCTCTCCTCATCCTTTTTACCCACTAGAGGTCAAGAAGATAACGTTTTGGCCTGGTTGATTCATTGTTCAACCTTCAACACCCAGCTGGACACAGAAAGATGCAGGCTGGTTCAGAATAGAGCACCAAATGATTTTGGGCAGACTGGATTTCAATAAGTCTGGTTGATTATGAGCATGAGATGTGTCAGGGGATAAAAAGGCCTGAAGAAACATAGAGGCCATTTACACCTGGCGTTAACATGCGTTTTCTGTGATCAGATTGCAATCAGATTGTGTTTTATCACTTGAAAGTACAGGTGTAAACGCCCCCAAAACGCATTGAAGAAGGATTGCAATCTGATCGGCCAAACCACCTCCGGAGGTGGTCAGGGATGCATTGTGTACACATTGAACACAAGTGTAAATGCAATGTGTCCTCTCAATCTGCATACAGCAACTGTATGCGGATTGAGAGGACAACCATTTCTGCAATCAGATTGCAGAAAATTCATGTTAACGCCAGGTGAAAATGGAATCAGGCTGAAGTGATAATATACAATCTGATTGCAATCTGATGGCAGAAAATGCATGTTAACGCCAGGTGTAAATGGAATCAGGCTGAAGTGATAATATACAATCAGATTGCAATCAGATTGCAGAAAATGCATGTTAACGCCAGGTGTAAATGGAATCAGGCTGAAGTGATAAAATACAATCTGATTGCAATCTGATGGCAGAAATTGCATGTTAACGCCAGGTGTAAATGGCCTCTGCACAGGCCCGGTTTTACAGGGGTGCAAAAGCATGCATTGCACCCGTCTGCATGCTCAGTTGAAAAGAGTGGTAAAAAAAAGAAAATTAATAAAAAAGAAAATATTATGTCATAATAATAAAAAATAATGTAGCCTAGTAGAGTGTTGTATGTTCTGAAAGATTTATGTTGCAATATTCTTTGCTAAAACACTTTACAGCATTTAAAGAGATTATTTGGTCTTAACCAAAGGTACAATGAAATCTCCATGCTGCAGCTGCACACTTACTGTTTAAACTTGAGTTATAATTGTTGTTTTTCTTTGTTCTTTGATGTGATTTTATGGCTTTTTGGCACCTATATGTACCTTTTAAGGTTGAGATAATTGTATTATCATTATATGGTCCAAATATTTCAGTAAAGCACTTGAAACACTTGAAATATTCTTGCTTGGCTGGTATCATTCTACTTGAAATGATGGCAAAATGCATTATTTTTAGTAAGCGGCCTCTGCGTATGCGCACACACACACGTACACACACACAGACACACATGCGCACACACACTTACCCGGCTCTCCTCCAGACTGTCGAAGGGCCCAGGTGGGTCGTCCAGACATAGGAACTCTCTCACTGCCAGGCTGTCAAAGAGAAACAATGGTGTTAGTGCATATGTGTGTATCAGTGAACTATTGAAAACATACAACCTCCCCCAGTCCCCCCCCTTTACACCTGGCATCAACATGCGTCTTATGTGATCGGACTGTAACGGGATAGCACTTAACGACATAAACAAGACTAGGCAAGCCTAGATAATCCGGACCCAGACTGCTTCCACTCAGTGTTGTGCAAACTCACATAAGACTTAGCTCAAAGTTCAGTTGACACAGCTTAAAATTAACTAGTTCATAGTTCACAATTGTTAATTTTGAACTAAACGGCAGGTAAATCTGAGTGTGGAAAGTGAAAAGCAGCACTTTCCCCTTCCTCATTACCACCACCGAGGTGCCCTTGAGCACGGCCCTTACGGTAAAGTGTCATAAAAGGGCTCTCAAAAATGAAAAATACAGAATATTCAACAAAGGAAACACTGAACGCTTTCAAATGTTGATTGATGATATTTCATTTGATGTTTAGAAGCAAACTGACTCATATTTAGCTTATCAAACTTTCTTATCTTTATAGCTGGCAGCAGCTCTATTAGTGGGGCAGAGAGTTGCCAACAACTGACCAAGTGTGGATGAAGATTTGAATGCCGTGGAAGGTGCAAATGCTACAGATTTGGTCTCGTTTGCACAGCACTGTGTAGCTGCAGATGCAGATGTGAAGAATAGCCTTCGTTTCAACCCAGAGCATACTGTAGGTTAGTTGATTATACGCACATTTTCTATAACATAACTGTTGATACCCGAATGGTCAAGTTATTGAGGTTACAGATGTCTTCAATGCATTGTATGTTATTTTTCCATCAGAATGCTGTGTCCCCTGTGTGTCATCAGACTTCGACGTCAACATGGTGGGGATGGACCACCTGCTGGGCGACCTGGAGTAGAGCACCAGCAGCGTGAGCAACTCCGCGGATGAGCGGTGGAGCCTGCCTATAGCAGCTGTAGCGACAAGGGCTACTCCAGCGCCAGCCTGCACCACCTGCAGGACACTCAAGACATGACCCCCGCCACACCCCACCCATTGATTTCTTGTCCCCACCATGACTCCTATTCTTTCATAGCTATTTATTGTTTTAGCAAAAATGTATGTAAATAGTTTACAGCAAGATGTCTGTTTATACAAGCGGTATTTATTAGATCAAATATACTTTATTTATTTATAGCTTATGTGTATTCAATCGTAACAATTGTAAATAAAATGTAAATTTTTTGTACATTTCTAATAAAAGTTGTGCTAAAATAATGTTGTTTATGCTTTTTTACATTACTTTAAAAAGATATGCTGAGTAAATGGCAGGAGATATAAAAAGGATTTCTGGTGTATAATTTTGAATCTTCCATAGTTAGAAACGTGTCATTTGACACCAGAATCATCCAAATCGCCTCGGACAGTGAAATTCTATAGTAAAAATGGCAGCCATCTTTAAAATGGAGGCCATTTTGAAATGTACATGGAATAAATCTGGCTTCTTTGTGGTCATAAATGTATGGTTTGATAGCAAGATCATTTGTATTGGACAATTTTACCCAAAGTTGCCCCAAAATAGTATTTTCGGGCTGGAAATGGCGGCAATTTTGGATTTATTTTTTATTTTTGCGTGGCTAATAGCTTTTATCAAAATAACAATCCACAAGGATTATTTGTGCCAATTTTGGTGCTTCTTTCCGGAAGTGAACAATAGTCACTCTCTGTTGGTCGGTCGGTTGGTCCACAAAAAAATGTTGGTCCACAAACACAATACTGAGTGACATCATTAGGGATCAGTGGTTTCCCAAGCAGGGGTATACCGTATCCCAAATGGCAATCTGGGAACCCAGAGTCTATTTCTGCACGTAAATGGACTGGGACAGCCGTACATTTTTTTTAGGCTTCCTGTAGAGCGTGAATCTTTTGCCATGGACTTCCGCCTCCACGCAGTGCTCCGGTCCCGAACGCTAGTGAATATATAAGAATTTTGACGTTTAGCATTCAAAATAAAAGCGAATGTATGTTTTTAAAAGGCACTGCTGCGCAGAAGTGGGGCTCAGGAGGTAGATAGAGTGAGTCGTCCACTAATCGCATTGGATAGAAGAGGCTGATGATGTCATCCCGATGACATTAAACTCTGCTGACACTCACTGATGACATCCTCACCGATGACATCACAATTGCACGGTGTAAGTGATTTGTGACAGACACTGATGACATCACAATTGCTTCAAGTGACATAACTTATGACATCATCACTGATGATGTCACGTGACATCCAGCTACCATTGCATGTATCTATCAGTGAGTGATGTAATCAGTGATGATGTCATCAGTTCTGTCGCTCGAGTAATTGTGATGTCATCAGTGATGACGACGTCATCCGAGATGGTGTCATCAGTGGTGTCACACAAGCAATTACTGTTGACAGTAACATCCATGATAAATCACTGATGATGATATCACAATGACAACAGTGACATGTCACAATGGCTTGTGAACTGATGTCAGTTATGCATAGACATCATCAGTGATGTCATAAATCCTCCCCTTCTGGGATAATAAATGAATTGGATGACTTGAAGTTAGTTCACAGAATGGCTGATACAGATGAGCCCAGTTGCGTTGATAGGCTGAAAGTCTTCCTGAACAGCCAAAAAGGCTTTATACTCGTTGCAGAGATATACATCAGCTCCATCATTACCATCTGCTATGTTGTGTCGTCCGAACCCTACTACGCTGCAGCGCCCATCCTCACCATGATCCTGGCCACGGTATTCTACTGGATGTTCATGCTAGAGATGGACCAGCCAAACAAAGTGGTCAAATGCCTCTGTGCCGATCTTATCCGCTCTGGCATCAGTGCTCTTCTGTGCGGCATCATCGCTATGGTCACCATGATCTTAAACACGGATGGCGCTCTCACCGCAGGCGCGGTGGCTAGTTTGCTCGCTACTCTCCTGTTTGGCTATGATGTGTACACCATCTATCTGAAGCTTAAGAGCACCAGGCAGGGAGGGGGGGAGGTCGGTGCCACCGACGACGTTGACGATGAAGCTTAAGCATATAGACGATACCATCACCGGAATAAGATGTTCACATATAGTTTGGTTTATGTTTAAACGTTATGAGAGGATTTAAGCAACATACAAACGTGATTACCGGTATTTCACAGCTGTTAGTTACGTTCTAAAGTAGAAACAAACACACTCAAACACACAGACAGAGCAGCTGCAGGTCACTGCATGAGAGGCGAGGAGCCGAGGGAAAGCAGGGGGGCGGGACAAAGTTGCCATATTTGATTGACAACGACTCCACTCAGCTTATTGGCTGTGAGCCCACATGGGGTCAAAAGGGCCATTGGGGAAGGTGGGTGCAGTTTGCTCATGAAGTTTTGGAGACACGTCACAGTGGATAAGGAGGGAATTTCGATCTAGAAATGGGATTTCACTATGCATAAAATGTTAAAATATGGATAAATTCAAATACTTTACACTGAAATGTCACCACCATATACATTGGGCAGTGGTGGCCAATGCTTAGCGAAGCGAGCTTGTGACCGGAAGGTCGTTGGTTTAACCCCCGGGACCGGCAGGATAAATCTGGGTGGGGTTAAGTGATAAGGCAGCGCTAGCCCCTCCCTCATTACCACCACTCAGGTGCCCTTGAGCTAGGCCCTAACCCCAACCACGCCAGTGGAGCTGCTCAGTGGCCAGAGGATCAGACTGGTTGTGAACAGGGCACTCCTGAAAAATCCCACCCATGTGAGAAATAAGCAGTGCAGATTTTGCAGGTCAGGTTATCAGTGATGTCATAGACATTAAGCCTGTTCAGATCTTGCACTAACTCGGCCCAGCTCCGATCTTTGGCGCTCCGATCTCAGTAAAGTACAGGTCTGAACGCACCCAAAGCGTTCAGACTTTGGGTGCAATCTGACCGCCTCAGGCCACCTTCGGATGACAACATACAACTCTCTCCTATAACGTCAATTAATTCTCTGAACTCAATGGTAATCAACATGAGTCTTTTGGAGTACACGGTAGAATAAAACGTGAGACAATTTATGCCACTTTTTTATTATATTTTTGACATGAACGGTCTAATTGACGATTGAAAAGTATCAATTAACGTTACTCTTTACTGTCCAACACATGCCAGTTCGGAGAAATTGTTTCACAACGAGAGACGGATTGTTTGTAGGCTATGCATTGAAACACTGACAGCTGCAACGGACTGGCCGCTGCACTCGTCCACATGTCATGTGTTTACAGCCAGACACACGAGCATAGCCTACAGCCCCCTAGCCCCTTTCGCGACCTTCCGGGTATAATAATTAATAATAATGAATCCTCTGCAGAGTCCCTTATCCTTCCACACCACTCTCACTCCCAAGCTGTCAGATCAGCGATACGCACGTCTGCTTTGGTAGGTGGCTTTGAAATGTTTCTGTGACACTTGTAAATACGTGCGTATCGCTGGACAGCCTGGGCGTGAGAGTGGCGTGGAAGTCTGGGCAGATAAGGGACTCTGGAGGGGATTCATTATTATACCCAGAAGGTCGTGAAAGGGGCAACCTACAACCCTGATATACTTGAAATGGACAGCTGCAGACATCATGGACGCGTAGTTCTGTTATAGGCAGCCTACTCGTTTCTGGAGTCGGGGATAAGGATGTGTGAAGAGAGTGGGTGGGAGAGAAGCAAACAATTTTTTGCAGATCTCAAAAGCAGGTAAACCACTGTGGGATTAGTGAGAATTAGGGGTGGGAATCGCTGAGTAGCTCACGATACGATATCGTCACGATACTTGGCCCTCGATAACGATATATCACGATACTGCGATACTGCGATACTGCGATATATTGGAAGACGATACATCACGATACCTGTGTAACAAGTGAAAAAAATACCTCTGAAGGCAAAAAATCATGTATTATGCATTTATTAGCAGAATTGACATGAACTCTCTGAGTTCACTCACTCACTCATACCATTTTCGATACCACGGAGGAAAAGTTACACATTAAGTCTTTTTATTATTACTATTAAAACAAGAAAACCTATATAACCTACCTACCTACCTATATAATTTCTAAAAGTAGATATTAATGATCAAACATTTCCATTCATGTAGCCTACAGTAGTTATGTTTTTGTTTCAACTACAAACATAAATAAAGTCAACTTGAAACTATGTTTCAACTACCACACACAGCATAATATTTTAGCCTGTTTATTAAAAAAAAAAAAAAAAAAAAATTAATAAACATATCGATACTTGGCGCCAGTGTATCGATAACGTATCGCGGGTGGAAATATCGCGATAACGTGGGTATCGATATTTTGTCCCACCCCTAGTGAGAATGTTACTAAAAGGAGATAGCATGCGCGCTTCGTCAGTACGCCCTGCAGCCTGTCATCCGCTGAAACACTCACTGCATGATGTGCTCTTCAAAGTGGAAATTCGTTTACCAGCAACAGATTTTCGTTCTGAGCTTTTAATTAGTTTCTGCTGGTTTTATTTGACTAATTCCGACACCTGCAGTAACATAATTCATTTGAGAATTGTGAGTAAGGATTATTTTCCTTCTGCCCGCGTTTCCGCCTTCTGCAGCTGCATGCAGCTCCTATACGCAGTAGCCTATCGGAGGAATGTTTTTGTTTACTGTGCTGGAGGATTCAACTTGTCTTTTCGTTTTGTTAATGTGTTTTTTTCTGCCTGTAGATGTAAAAATAAAAGCTTATAATGAAAAAATATAAAGCATTTGTTGTCGTAATTGTTTAATGGGGCACAGAGCCACAGACAGTCAAATAGAGCATTTTTATTTTCTCGGTTAACCGATCAATAGTCGGCTAATGAGGGTCGGTTGTCGGTCAAGAAAAAAATTCATTTTCGACATCCCTATTTTCCTATGATCAGAATTTCAACTGTACAGTAACAAAAGAGAGAAGCACACAAGACACACTGGATGTAGATGTCTTTATTTGCATATAGAGCGGGGAAGTGAGATCCAGATACCCCAGACCCATGTGGGGCCGCATTCTAATGCCAGGTGTGAACTGACCTACTTTACTCGTGTCGGATCCGACTTTGGCCGCTTTAAGGCCAGGTCTGAACGGCCTCATTGTGACATCATCAGTCACCATTGGCTCACTCAATGATTGTGGGGCATGACATCATCAGTGGGTATGACATCATCAGTCAGGGGCGTTTGCATGCTGAGAGTTTGGATTGTTTACTACATTATGATGTCATTTAGCACAGGGGTCCCCAACCTTTTTTGCACCGCGGACCAGTTTAATACTGACAATCTTGTTGCGGACCGGCGGGGGTCGTGATATTAAACACACAGCACGTATTTTCCTTGCATGAACAACATAGCCTACTTTTCAGCCCACCGTCATTTGCAAGCGTATATATATGCCAAGTTGAAAGCTTTTCTTTCTTTCTCTCTCTCTCTCGGTCTCTCTCTCGTTTCTCAAGCTCGCTGCACCCCGCCCAGTGGACCGGGCTCGCAGCCCCGGTACCAAGTGCATTGCGGCCCGGTATCGGTCCGCGGCCCGATGGTTGGGGACCACTGATTTAGTAGACACTTTTATCCAAATGACTTGCAATCAATCACCACAGGGCAGATGGTCTGTGCCATAACGGACGGAAGGAGGGACGGAGGGACACACAAAATTACTTAAAAAAGCCCCTTTTAGACTGGTCAGAAATCCCACTAATATCCACAAACTACTGCCATTTTCCTCAGTCTAAAAGTTGCCAAGCCGGGCCGTTTAGCCAATAGAGCGACCCGGCAATTGAGACGGGTTATTAACGCAACGGCTCTGCACACCTGGCTCTGCACACCTGGCTCTGCACACCTGGCTCTGCACACCTGGCTCTGCACACCTGGTTATTACCATGACTCTCACTCTGCACACCTGGCTCTGCACACCTGGCTCTGCACACCTGGCTCTGCACACCTGGCTCTGCACACCTGGTTATTACCATGACTCTCACTCTGCACACCTGGCTCTGCACACCTGGCTCTGCACACCTGGCTCTGCACACCTGGCGATATAAATCTTG
Organism: Poromitra crassiceps; assembly: GCF_964638095.1. Lineage (NCBI taxonomy): Eukaryota > Metazoa > Chordata > Actinopteri > Beryciformes > Melamphaidae > Poromitra > Poromitra crassiceps. Next base: position 89,490,104 of record NC_139624.1, read on the forward strand.
CCGATGGTCCAACGCGTTATTTTCCGAGCATGCTTCTCTTCCTCTTGATTTGCTGCCCCTTTTCCAGCATGTGTGAGTGATTCCAACAGGCTGAAATTCGACTTTCTTAACAGTTAATTACTTTACATTGACGGAATATGCAGACAGAAAAAAGCGTCTCTCAGTGCAGCCCAGGTTGCGTCAAGTCTCAGCCAGAATGTTAGTAGGTCATCTGCTTTAGCTCTTTCAAAATAAAACCCTTAGTGTAACGTTAACATTAATTTTGAGTAATGCTTTACAACCACAGTTTCACTCCATAGCCGTTTTCACACATGCGCTTTATACCGGGAAATGACCAGAAAGCGGTGTAATGCCTTCATGGGTGAAAGTGGTTTTCCGGGATAAGCGCGACCCCGTCATCGCGGACATTTCACCACTTTGGAGCTTGTCATAAGAGCGGTATGTCTGCTTCATGTGTGGGCGTGCCGATTTCCCCCCCTCCCCTCTCTGCTCGCTCTCTGGCCAGTCCTTTAGTCCTCCGCAGCAGCCCGACACACAGGACAGACACAGCGAAAATGGCAGCGGCTTGTTCTAGTCTGAAGCCGCCCAACGCTTGTAGAGAAAGCAGATGCACGAAGCGAAATGTGGAAGTATTTTGCTTACGTTGCCGACAGCGAAGGCAAGCCCCTGGACACATCAAACGAAGCCAGTTTGTAAAAAGTGCTTCAACGCGACACAGGTGAACGGATAAACATCGAACCAGCTAGGCTATTTCTCTCAGACAGGGATCACAACTTCTTCAAAGATTTCAGTTCAAAGACTGGTTAGCGAATGTGAAGGATACAACATACATGCCCTCTTAAGTTAAACGAGTGTGATTTATTCTGTGACAAGCGAACTTATTTCACCATCGGAGTTTTGCCGCCCCCCCTTCCCCCCTCGCCCCCCAAAATAAGGACGATTCCCCATCCAAGTGCACACGTCACTCCCCACCCGCTCTGCAGTGCCCCCCCCCCCCCCCGACCCCCCTCAAATACAGGTACTTTCGCTGCTATTTTCACACATGTGAGCCCTCAGGTGTGAAGGGACATTCTTTGAAATAGCCAGTCTTGATTTACAGGTAATTTCCCTGTCTGTATGTGTGAAAACAGCTCATATGTAATCTTAACATCTAAACGAGTATTTTGATACGTTTGTTGCTTCGTTTGTTGAAACACCTTTTTCTCCTCCAATGTGCATCAGTAAAGCTATTTACTTGTTTAAATGACATTATTTTGTTTTGGCTAACCTGACGCTGGGCCTGGGCAGCCATTTTGTTTTGGCTAACCTGACGCTGGGCCTGGGCAGCCATTTTGTTTTGGCTAACCTGACGCTGGGCCTGAAGGGAGAAGGGAGGGGGAAGAGACCCCGCAGCTGTGGAGAAACTGAACGGGTTGAGAGTGCAATCTAAAAGTTTGAAAAGGCGATGCTGCTGCTGCTGCCCCCTGCTGCTTTCCAGGGTAACAAAAAAAGTGTATTAGTGGGACTTTTGATATCAAAAAGGTAAAAGAGAGCATTGCTCTCAGTGAGACTGGCCTGACTAAATAAATGTTTTTTTTTTTTTTTTTAGTGCTCAGTTACTCTTTAAAGCCAATTGTTGGTAACCGGACATTCTTCCATGATTCCGCAAATTAAATTCCAAATGCCAGCAGGGGATTTCAGGGGGGCGGGGCTTGAGCATATATTGAAGTGCCTGGGGGTGTGGAGCATTTTTGCTCAGACTATGGCATTAAGTACAGTAGGGCCGGACATGCTATCCTGGGGTGGGGGGGATCCTCATCCCCTCTGTGGAACCAAAGACATGTTGGGAAGTGCAAATATGCCTCATGCATGCTTAAACAACCCAATAAATGGGAGAGTAGGCAGTGTTTTCCCTACCATTCTACAGGCCAGGCCAACGACGCCCCCGCCAGCCCAGAAGAGGAAATGCACACACAAAAAAAGGAAAAAAATATTTGTTTCCCCCTGCTCTCCCCAAAATTTCAATAAACCTTTATGGCATATTATTACAATAAAACAATACTGGTGTTGACAATAATAGAAGATGTGAAATCATTCAAAACAATAAGCATTTTGCTTTTAGGAGCATCGTGCCATCGTGCGGCGCTGTTCCAAAACGTGTCAACGTGTGTCGTTGCCTGGGAAACGCACATCCCATAACACAACTGTTCGCATGGCATCCCATAATAGTATGATGATACTTGGGATGCCATTGCGAACATAGATGCGAACAGGTTAGCTAAAAGTTTAGTGTCGCCAGCGAGGGCCCCCACCGTTGCGGTCGGGGTACGTTTCAAAATCCCTCCAGGCCTGAAAATGTTTCTAGGGGAAACACTGGTAGGGTACGACAAATTGGCACGTAAAGCAATGACAGAGCGGGCATCTGAATGGCATAATTTACGAGTGCCGTGGCATCATTTACGATAACGACCAGTTATCAATAATGTTGTCAAATCGACAACATGAAGCAAAACATCAAAGTGGATTCTGATTTTAGTTTACAGACACTCTTTTGGACCTCACGCTAGAGGGCTGCATTGGCAGCGGGTTCCTGCAGGAACGGGCATTATTGACGTTGGGGCGAGCGGGAACGGGCGGTCAAAGAATAAACTGCGGATCCCATGATTTTATTCTCTCCTTGATTACTGCCGAGTGAGTCATCTCCTCGGAGATACAATCTTTGGCAGTGTGCGCTCTGGCCTGTGTGTCATAGCAGACAGGCTGATTGAGAGGAAGATAGAGAAACCAAAACGTTTTCCTTAATGTGAAACAAGGGAATCAACATTATAGATGGCAATGGGGGGTGTTCAGATATCACACCCAGAGACATTCAACTTTTCAAACGCAGCAGAATGGTGCAGTGGTCAGTGGATAAGAAAATTTGACAGATTTCAGATCGCTTCATGGCTCAATGAAAAACAAGAGGAATATCAGGTGAACTCGCTCTAAGTTATGCAATGGGATGGGAGATACAGCTGACGTTTTTTGTTGTTGCAGTTTAACCATTGATCGAGGCAGATAAGAAGTATGCAGCTGTTAAAGCAGCAGCATTTGAACAACACTACATAGGAAATCATGATGTGATCTTTGAGAGAGCCTAATTCAATGAACTACCGTGGGACCCCCGCAAATGGCGGGTGGTCATAACGTGGCTGCGGGAGCACGTTGCGGGAGCGGGTGGTAATGGTCAGAAATCCAGCGGGAGGGGGCACAATTAAGAAAACAGTCCCACGGTGTTGTCCCATCTCATAACAAAAGTAGATCAGATTAGAAAGATGCAGATAATTGGAGAAATAGTGAATCAGACATAGTTTTCAATTGACATAATAGAAACACAAATCTTTTAAATTCACAAACTATTTTGGGGGAAAAGAAAGAAAATCATCTGGGTTTTTGTTTTTGGTGGGTTTTATCCAATCACTAGCATTGCCCAGGTTAAATAGGCAAAAAGAAATACAACTGTGCCTTTTGCTTAGCCGGAAATGATGGTGTGTCCTGTAGGGATGGACGGGAGTACTCGGTTACTCGAGTACTCCTTCATAATGTCAGTACTCGAGTAACGTTTCAGCTGTCTGGGTACTCGCTGGCCAACTCCAATCAACCGCGACACGCGGGGGACGTGCGGGCAGTATTAAACAAGCACACCCTATAACCAGTTCAGAGAAGCAGGAGGGGGAGGAGGGAGCAGGAGTCGGTTGTGTTATTGTGAAAAAGTTAAGAGAAAGAAGAAACGTCATACTTTCCTATTTTCAACCCAATGTGAGTAATGTTACAAGTCTTCAACTGTTGTTGACCTCTACTGGCCACAGCTAAAAAGAAAGCAGTTGCATGAAACAGCTGCCTCCTCTGCTGCTGTCTAGGGTATGGCAGTTGTCTTAAGAAAAAGTGCATACAACAGCGCAACTTGAGCAGGTCACCATCTTTCAAATTACCTGCACCCGCAGCCGTTTCAAAACGTAAACAATGGGAGAGGAATTGGAAGTGTATGCAGTTGCGAATTCTGCGTCAGAAAGTGCAATCGGGTTGCAATGGAGATGCATATTAAAGCTAGGTGTGAATGCCATTGGTCTAAAACGTATCCAGATACAATTTGGCATTGTGTGTTATTGCCAGCTATAAAGGGGCCTAATTAACTACTTTGACAAACATTAAGAGCTCGGATGAAAGCAAATTGAGCTATGGTGTGTGTGTGTGTGTGTGTGTGTGTGTGTGTGTGTGTGTGTGTGTGTGTGTGTGTGTGTGTGTGTGTGTCTGTGAACATGCCTGCCATGTTAACTGATTCTAAAAGGAATGAACCTAAAAAATAATAATAAGAAATCACTGTGATCAATGAATCATGACTGCCTTTGCATGGTGGACTGATTTTCCACACAATCTCTCTCACTCTCGCGCGCGCACACACACAGACCTGTTGGCGATGTCCTTGTGAGCAACCAGGTTCTGAAGAAAAGCCTGCAGTCCCAGCTGTCGGTCCTCCAGGAAGTCGGTGTCGTAGTTGTCTTTAAACCACCGCTTAGGAGGCAGCGCGAGGCGGAAGCCTGGGAACATCTCCTTCAGCTGGAACGAACACACACACACACACACACACACACACACACACACACACACACACACACACACACACACACACACACACACACACACACACACACACACACACCTTATTTAAGACCTTTTGAATATATTTTAAGACATCAACGCCACTTTCATCACATCAGCGATAGGGGTGTAAATCACGTAGATTCAAATAGATTATTTGGACAACGATACAATATTATTTGCTGATAACACAAATCTGCCATGATAAGATATCGATTCAATCAGGGGTCTGCGATCAATATGAGACGATATCATATGCTCAACAATCAACACAATAGCTACAAAATATAATACCGCTCAAACGGCGATTAATAGTTTTTAAGGCCCTTAATTTTCCCTAAATTTATTTATCAACTTTTAATACTTTTCAAGAACCCGCAGATACCCTGATAGATGAATACTGCAGCCACATAGCTTGCCTGGGTCCAGACCTTCAAATCCGCCCACTGCATGACATGAAACAGCCATTTCCAGTGTTCAAAAGATTTTCGGTCCAATGAGCGCTCAGGGGGACTAACGATTAGCCAATCAGTGTCAACAAACGGCGCAAAGGGCAGGACTACCGCCGTTGTCAAGCTGTCAAGTGCGCCAGACCTAACAACAATGGCGACTGCTATCGACGAGACAGACGCTGCTATCGAGGCTGTTCTAAATGGATTAAAAGTACCAATTGCATACAGTACTTTGAAATCCGAATGGTACTCTGCTTTGAAAGTATTTATTCAAAGGCGAGTTGTTTTTTGCGCTCTCCCAACTGGATCATATTCACGTGTATACGTTGCTGAGGCAATGTCAGACCGAAGAAGGAGATGGAGTGTGCCGAGATGACGATTCAGTCTGATCTCAGGTGAGCACATAGCATTACAAGCACCGAGACACTACTCACACACGTGCACATACAGGTGGGTGCAAGAGAGCTGAGGGTGCTTTAAAAGGTTTCACGTTGACCTTCAGTCCAGAGAAGGCATCACACACACCCTGCTACGTCCTCACATGCTCTGATCAAACACTTGTGCAAAACAGAGACAACGACAGAGAAAAGGTCCTGTCGACCTCCAGCATCCCTTTCTGGACATCCTGGATTACCATCAGGGTTAGTAAAGACATTAATGACCTCTATCATTATCGTGTGAATTGCAATCTACATTTTGTGAATTGCAATCTACATTTTGAGTACACCAGTCTTCTGAAATGTAACCTTGTTGTCACCCCCGGCGACTGCTCAGCGGGAGGACGGAGCCTTTGACATGCTAGTAGCTTTGAGTGAGGTTGGAAATTAAATGTTTAAAGGATGGCTTTACCGGTAATCAACCCACTTTGTATCATATATAATCTAGGTAAAATATGCACATGGGCAGTGTTTTACCTTCTCTCTCTGTTTACCTCACGGAGAAAATGCTCACTGCTGCTGTCTGCAGAAACTCCGCCCCTGCCAGCTGCAAGTCATTAAGGCTTGTTAAGGCTCTCAATTCTCATGGATGTGCACATACTTAAAAAATAAAAATAAACAATAACATTTGCCCTCGGAGCAGATTCTGCCTCTCCAGCAGAACTTCCGCAGCTCCGTTCTGACGCGTTGTGACGTAAAACGCGTCATAATGGAGCACCTTGGCAGAGGAGGAAATGAGAGATCTCCGTGAGGAACACACAGAGAGAAGGTAAACACTGGGCATGTGCTTATATTACCCAGATTATTAATGATACAAAATGGGTTGATTACTGGAAAAAGCCATCCTTTAAGGGTCATCATAAACAGGTAGCACGTCCTGTGATCATCATAAACAGGTAGCACGTCCTGTGATCATCATAAACAGGTAGCACGTCCTGTGATCATCATAAACAGCTAGCAACGTCCTGTGATCATCATAAACAGCTAGCACGTCCTGTGATCATCATAAACAGGTAGCACGTCCTGTGATCATCATAAACAGCTAGCACGTCCTGTGATCATCATAAACAGCTAGCAACGTCCTGTGATCATCATAAACAGCTAGCAACGTCCTGTGATCATCATAAACAGCTAGCAACGTCCTGTGATCATCATAAACAGGTAGCACGTCCTGTGATCATCATAAACAGGTAGCACGTCCTGTGATCATCATAAACAGCTAGCACGTCCTGTGATCATCATAAACAGCTAGCAACGTCCTGTGATCATCATAAACAGCTAGCACGTCCTGTGATCATCATAAACAGCTAGCACGTCCTGTGATCATCATAAACAGCTAGCAACGTCCTGTGATCATCATAAACAGCTAGCAACGTCCTGTGATCATCATAAACAGCTAGCACGTCCTGTGATCATCATAAACAGCTAGCACGTCCTGTGGTCATCATAAACAGCTAGCAACGTCCTGTGATCATCATAAACAGCTAGCAACGTCCTGTGATCATCATAAACAGCTAGCACGTCCTGTGATCATCATAAACAGCTAGCACGTCCTGTGATCATCATAAACAGCTAGCAATGTCCTGTGATCATCATAAACAGCTAGCAACGTCCTGTGATAGCCATATAGCCATTGTGATTTTCCTTGATCTTTTTTTTACGTAAAAATATCAACCAAACGTCTGTCTGTGTGCTAGATTTATAAAAGAAAATCACACCCAGGGGTTGACGTAAGTGGTGTGTGCGCAGGTCGGCCCCTTCTCCATAAACAGTGTTTCCCCTAGAAACATTTTCAGGCCTGGAGGGATTCCGAAACGTACCTCGACCGCAACGGTGGGGGCCCTCGCTGGCGACGCTAAACTTTTAGCTAACCTGTTCGCTTCTATGTTCGCAATGGCATCCCAAGTATCATCATACTATTATGGGATGTGATGCGAACAGTTGTGTTATGGGATGTGCGTTTCCCAGGCAACGACACACGTTGACACGTTTTGGAACAGCGCTGCATGATGCTCCTAAAAGCAAAATGCTTATTGGCATCTTCTATTACTGTCAACACCAGTATTGTTGTATTGTAATAATATGCCATAAAGGTTCATTGAAATTTTGGGGAGAGCAGATTGCATTTCCTCTTCTGGCCTGGCGGGGGCGTCGTTGGCCTGGCGGGCCCACCAGGCCTGTAGAATGGTAGGGGAAACACTGATATGCATAGGCTACTCCTGATTGGTCTATCCTCTCATGCTACAAACGGACATCGTGCTATGAATGGATACCTCGTTTCCCTAGCCCCACCCCCCTTCCTTGACCCCCCCCCTCCACACACACGCACATTCCCCTAGCCAACCCTCGAATCCTGACCCTCTACCACCTTCCTATCCCTAGCTACGGCCCCTTTTCGCTAGCCCCTCCTCACTTCCTTGTCCCCCCCCCCCCCCCTCCAAACCCCTAGCCACTCCCCCTGGTCACAACACGAATCCAGACTCTCTACAACTTCCTATCCCTAGCTATAGCCCCTTTTCCCTAGCTCCGCCCTCTTTCCACCACCCACATGCCCTATGCCACACCCCCGAGCCACCTCTCGACTCTCTACGACCCTCCTATCCCGACATGAGACTAGGGAGCCCCTAGTCTCATAGGGACGGACATCTCATGCTACAGACGGACACACATGTCACATAGAAGCGGCTGCACCGCTTAAAAGCCACACACTGTGAAATTGTTCCAAATAGTTGGAGGTGTGACTGTGACCAAACCAGCTTCTACTAGAGGTGTGACTGTGACCAATCCAGCTTCTACTAGAGGTGTGACTGTGACCAAACCAGCTTCTACTAGAGGTGTGACTGTGACCAATCCAGCTTCTACTAGAGGTGTGACTGTGACCAAACCAGCTTCTACTAGAGGTGTGACTGTGACCAATCCAGCTTCTACTAGAGGTGTGACTGTGACCAATCCAGCTTCTACTAGACGTGTGACTGTGACCAAACCAGCTTCTACTAGAGGTGTGACTGTGACCAAACCAGCTTCTACTAGAGGTGTGACTGTGACCAAAGCAGCTTCTAGGAGGTGTGACTGTGACCAAACCAGCTTCTAGGGTTACATACATCCACAGCAAGTGTGGCCTGATCACTTTCCCTGCCTCTATTGAGAAGCCACAGGAATGGAGGGAAAGGACGCCCACGCCCTCTCTCCTGTTTCTCTCCTTGTTGAATGGAGGGTGTTCCCCTCTCTCCTGTGCTTCCATTCTTCTTGCTTAGCGTTGTTATGCTACTCTGAATTAGTTCCAACTGTTTTCACACTATGCTTTGCCTTGATGAGAAAACGCTGTCTCCTTAACAGAAGAATACCTACAAGCTGTGCATGTTGCGTGGGCCTGCAGTTTGTTTTGGCTTGTTTTTGCATCAGCACCCAGCAGTTTCACAAGTAATCATCATCTCAACATTGTCTAATAATTTTCCCCATGTGCAATCTGTGACCCAACTGTCCCTCCCCAAACCTGCTCCCCTAGTTGGCTGTGGGCCGTTTGGGAAACAGTGGGTCTTTGTGTATCGCTAATCACTTCCACAGTGCACGCAAAAACAAGGAAAGCATGCTGAGAGAAAAGAGTTTACGGCAGGGGTGGCCAAACTACGGCCCACGGGCCAACTGCGGCCCACTGCCCGTTTTTAAGTGGCCCGCCATGAATTTAGGAAAAAAAAAAAAATCTGTTTTAAAGTTTAAAACGGAAAACGAAAACGAAAAAACGAAAACGGGAAAAAAACAGAAAAACAAAAAAAGAAAGAAAAAGAAACGGAAAAACAAAAACAAAAACGGATTCCCCCATTTAGTTTTTTGAATTTAAAACCATTGAAAATGGGTTATACTTGAGTACCCTGACCTGGTCTATTTATTTTTAAACATTTTTAATACTGAATGAATGTTTAATACTAATGTTTTGTTAAATTATCTCTGTCTTAACCTGTTGGCACAGGAAAAGAAAATGTGAAAACATACAGAAATACCCATTGTAATAGGTGAGCACATCAATAAACTATAGCCACTTCTTAACATGCAGTGGAATCCGTATTATAACCTGCACCTAGCCGGTTGGCCTGCATGTTAAACAACAATTAGCCGGCCTACGCGCACTCCCGAGACTCCGTATCTTATCTACCTCGACCACCGGTATAAGATCCGCTTCCACGCAAGCGCTGGTCATGTTAAACAGTGGAACGATATGATCCGCATATGTCTGAGTGGGCGGGTGTGGCTCTTCGTGACTCACTTCACGTTCGCTAGTTTATTAATTAATGAATCGTTCGGGCAATCGCTTATATCAACGAGCAAACTCACGGTTTCCTCAAGTGCTGCAAAAACGGCTTGATTTGTTAAGTGGGCGCTAGAATGACCGTGCTTTCCGAGGTGAGGGCTGGCTTGACTGCAGAGAGGCAGCGGGGAAGGAAAGTGAAAAGTGGAGCAGAAACGCGCTCCTGAGAATACGAGGCAGCAGGATGACTGAAGCAAATGAAACAACTATCACAAAGAGCAGCCGACATTCTGACACTTTTTGCGCAATGCGTGCCGCTCTATCTGCCTGTTTGTCTCTCTGCCAGTGCCCGCATGTCTGTTTAGTGTGCGTGTGTGTGTGGCATGTCATTTTTAACGCTGTTCATAACGAGCAGAGCGTGTTTAGGCTATCGTATGGCTCCATCCCCAAATTAATTTTCATCGTCCCTGACGCTACTGTGCGCCCACACTGCGGAGTGGATAGGAGCTGACTGACTCTGACTGATAGGCTATCAAAGTTTTGTGGGGAGAAATACATTTCAAACTAGTCAGATATGACTTGAATGTCATAAAATAAATCACCCACAGTGATTGACGACAGTCCGACCACTATTTTGACTGCGCGGCTTTATGTAGCTTAACAAAGGCATTTTTGGCACATTGCCACCCCTCGTTGTCAATGGACTCCGTTAAAACATGTTTTTTGAAGTCTCCAGATTTGTCAGGCAGGCAGACTGTGCATCCACACTGTGGAGAGGATAGGAGCTGACTGACTGATAGGCTATCAAACTTTTGTGGGGAGAAATAAATTTAAAACAAGTCAGATATGACTTGATTTGTTTTTGTTTGGTTACAAATTCGCTAAAGCTGTTTCCTATCACACACATTTCTTGTTTTTGATAGATGCTACCGCGCCGCCGCCCCCCCCCCCCCCCCCCCCCGCCGCCCACTGGCAGAAAAAACGGCTCATATCCAGTTGTTTCTTAACAAAGACCCCTCATGTTTAGAAAGGCAAAACCTGAAAATATCCTGTTCTCTCTAGCAGGACATGATCCAGATAACATGTTTAAAAGGCACTTATGTGTCATATATTTATTTAGGTAGAAATTAAATTTTTGATGGCACAAGGGTTTTCTGGTCCAATTTTTTTGCCGCGAAAACTGCCGCGCTTAATATTGTTTGGCCCGCGACTCCTTATATTTTTCTGTAGCCTATGCGGCCCACAACCCAAAAAGTTTGACCACCCCTGGTTTATGGAATACGGACACAAGCAAAGTGTCATGATCACAAAACCAAGGCATGTTGGCGAATTGAAAATTGAGCCCCCTCACACATACATGCACGCAAACACACCTTGTCATTGAGTCTGGAGAAGTCTGTGTATCTTCTGAATACAACCCAGCTCTCGTCTTGAGTCTTCCTGACCAGGATCTTGTATACCTACAGCAGAGAAAAGACATCACACACAGACAACCTATAAGCCAGGGATACTCAACTTGCTTTGCCCGGGGGCCACTTTCGTGAAATGATAGAAGGCCAGGGGCCAGTTAATAAACAAACAATATACATTTTTCTGTCGCGGATTGTAGGTTTTTGGGGTGTCAGCCGGAGTTTACTCTGACAATGTTGTGCACACCGGATAGTTAGTTAGGTTAAGTTAGTTAGGTTAAGTACACATCGAAAAGCCTACCCAGGGACAGGGATTGCAAATTAGCCTTGGCTAGATATCCTATATATATCGCATATGTTTCATGTTACTGTAACTTGTTACAATGTTGTCTTGCATTGTCCCTGACAAATAAACGAAAAAAAAAAAAAAAAAAATACAGTACATAAGTGCCTGGGTAGCGAGCAGACGGCAGTATTTGACAATTTAGCAGCTAAATTATAGATTATTGAAAGATATTCCATATTCCAGACTGAAATGCTATAACAGAAGTGGAGTATTGGCCAGAGTGACATGAACATTTGGACACTTATTCAGCGGGTATCTTGCATGTTGCGTTCAGGTGCACTGTAAAAAAAAAAAGAAATTGAGTTGAGTATCACTGCTATAAGCCTTGGTTACAACAGGAGAGGTGAAACATGTATCAGGTTTACAGTGCATGCATTACTTAAGCAATATCACACGAGAGGGAGTGCTGTTGTTGGCTAATATCGTCACGGCTGTGATTCGGTCGTAGGCACGAGGCCGCAGGCCGAGTGCCGAAGATAATCACAGCCGTGACGATATTAGACATTAATTTAAAAAAATTCTGTATCCACGCATCCATGGAGAATCGCATGGAGAGCCTTAATGATCCTTAATGACTTGCAGCTGGCGGGGGCAGAGTTTCTGCAGGCTGACAAACGGAGGATATTTCTCAGTGTGGAAAACAGAGAAGGTAAGTAAGCACCGTCCATCTGCTTATATTACCGAGATTATAAATGATACAAAGTGGGTTGAAAATTGGCAAAGTCTCCCTTTAACAGTATCACCTAAATCAGATAGCACAATGTAAACTAACAATTCTGATAGCTTGTGTTAGGCCTGCATGTATGCTGACCGCAAAACACAGAATTAAGTTCCAGGCTTTAGTTCCAGGCTTGGTTGGATTAGTTGTGAGTGGGACCACTGATCCTACGCTGGTCTCGTACCGTGAATTTGGCCCTCTCCTCCATGACCTCGTAGCCCAACAAGGTGGGGGTGATGGGCCTCTCCTCGCCCTGCTGGCTCCCTGCGGGGTCAGACATGGAGCGGGGGCAGCTGGAGTACTCCACCGAGGGCTCGAGTGTCCCGTTCACCCTGGCCCGCATCACGGGGCTCGGGAGGGGTGGTGGCGTCCGGCTCCGGCCACCTCTCTCCAGGCACCGGGCTCCGTGGTCCTCCCCGGCCCCCCTGGTGGTGGACAATGAGGACCCTGAGCTACAGGAGACGCTGCCTAGCGACGAAGCTCGCTGGGGCCGTCGGAGCTTGCCGCTACCTCCGGACAGAGCCCTGTCCAAAGGCATGGGGACAGGCACGAAGGGTGATGCCATCTTCCTGAGCCGTGGTCAATCTGGCCACCACCACCGCCGCTGTCAACAAAGCTCTTCACACAGACACCCACCTTGTCTTTCTTCAACCTGCCGCTGTGTGACGGAGGGTCCTGGCAGTGACGTTTAGCCTAGGAGATGATGAAGACTGCTGACCCAACTGAGCACCCTGGGCGGGAAAAAAAGACAAGACTGTATTTGAATTTGAATACCTTCTATTTAGAATGTACAGATTTGACTACAGGCTGCCTTATATGCAGAATCAGAATTCAGCTCAATTTTGTCAGCGAATACAGTAATGTCCTGAAATAAGGGCAACAGACTGAGAGCAGATGAATTATTGACAGACACCATGAGCAAAGTCTCATTCATAATTTATGGATTTGTGCATCATGTGTAAAATGCATGAACTGGATATAGCCTATGAAGGTGTGTGGGTGACTTCTGTGTCAGCTGATTCATTTTTGTCCATTTGTTCCAAAGACATCTCCCATTGAATGCTGCAGCCAAGAATGAGACATGATGCTTTGATTTGAGTTACACAAGTGGGCAATGGGCATGCAGTAGGCCTATTATTGATTACTGCGTACAGAATGGACCGTGGGACCATGTTGGAAATAAGTGTCTGCACTTTTACATGTATATCCCTTTGATATTGCTGTCTTTTCCATAATAAAATCAATCAATGGATGGGCAAGTATGTGTCATGGGTGGCTGGGAACCTGCAGGCTTTCACATTCCAACCACTACACAGCTGATTTCACTGAATGACACACCTTCAGCCAGACAGGGGGAATCAGCTGCTGGAGCCTTTGTTTGGAATGTGTTCACTGCATGAGACAACAGTGAAGCCCAGCCAACGCTGCTCTTCTATGAATAGATGTGAAAAACCTTTAAATATAGCTACCTGTTACCTGTATCTGACATGAGAGAGAACACACACACACACACACACACACACACACACACACGAAATGCTAACTAAAATGGTTAATTGAATCTCAAATAACTAACTAATAAGTAACTAGCCTGATATCAGCCCCATATGAATCGCACTTGTCATCACTCTTGGGTCTCATGAAGGATTCATTGGGGCTGGTTACCAAGCTACAAAACTAGGTTAAGTAAAACTATAAGTGACCATCTCGATCAAGCGAGTTTCGTCACGTTATTCTATACATTAGGTTACATTGTATGTGGGTCGGTTCACTTTGGGTGTGTAGATTGTTTGTATTTCTAAAGTCAAGTGGCTAACGACGTTTTGCTAGCTAATGCTAACATTGCATTAGGTAGGTTAGCCAGCTAGCTCGTCCCGAAAGATGCCGTTGTCCTGGGAGAAGTACGCCAAACTCCATTCAAAATAACTGGCAGTCACGTTGCCTTGCCTATCGACACAGGTGGTTACAGTAACGTCAATGGTAACGTACGTTACATGATGTTTTAGCAATCGTTATGGTCATCTGGTTAAACATTTTTGTTTTACTATTACATATAATCTCATTTTATAATCAGTTCACACATAGTGCTCGCTACTGTACACAACGACGGAGTGATATTTCGGTGCAGGGAGACACCCCCCCCCCCCTTATTTTAAATGTGCATGGTGCTGCTGCTGCTGTTTGCATGCCGAATAGATGAGTGACCCTCTCTCCATACGACAGAGAACGGTAGTGGGACTCCCAGCTATGAAGCGTTAGCCCGTAGCGATAGCCACTAGAGATTAGGACAGGCAGCGTAGCAAAACTAGAGTTAGCGCGTGGTGACACTACGGGATAAAGGGACTTCTAGCTACTTACCATAGGAATCCAATACCCTCCGCCTTCCGAAATCAAGATTATTATACACACATAGATCGATATCTGATTAGCACGTTGCTGTTCATGCACTGCAACATCTGTTCCCTCCCCTTCACGTTGGCTTGTTTGCAATGCATACAGGCGACACAATAGTCAAAATAGTCAGGCGAGGGCGCTGTACTCCTCTGATGCAGCAGAAACGAGGAAGAGTATTCTAGAGTACACCTGCACTCCTGGGCTAGTCCAGCAGATGGCAGCAACGCACCTTCAAGTTAGTTGCCAATGCAGATAAAAGCACACGATTTGTGGTTGGACAACATTTTAGTCTGGCAAATGTAAACACAAGCATAATGATGTTGAACTGGATGCACCAAGCCAGCTACTAGTTATATATTGATATTTGTCAGCCTGACAAAATATGAAGAGTCTTTTATGGGGTTAAATAGAAAAGGAGAAATTGGCTGAGAAATTGGCTGCATAGGCTATGTTAAAATAAATATAACCAATAGCTTACCAACCATACAACTTAATACAATTAACTTCCAATAAAAATTAATGCACATTACAAATAGTCAAACATTTTACAGCTATTTGTAACCCGGCTCAAGGAAGTAACAAATGATGGGAGTCATACAAGGGATCAGCCAAGCAGCATTTTGGTAAACAAACCGTGTCACTGGGTGGCAACGGCAATGGAACCCTATGGAGCCCAAGTGGCGCGAGGCTTGAGTGTCTGACTCTAGGCGGCTAACTCTGTTTACATTTTAAAAACTGCGAGAGTTCACACAACTTTAACACGACATGCATATATTATACATCAAACTCTTGAGCTACTTCTGCTCTCACGTCAGAATGTCAAAATATAAGTGATGTGATGTATAGTTTTTGAGATATTAATGTTTGTTTGGCACAACTCATACTATTAACTGCAGCGGGGTTCCGCATTTCTGGGTGGCAAGTGACGCCGTCCTGTGATTCGTCCTATAGGCTACAGCAAAGTTAAAGTTACAACAATAATTTATTAACTAAAACGAAGGCACACAAACTAGACAACACAAACTACATTAAACAAATGAACAGAACAAAATTGGTACCCACTACCCAGGCTGCCCAGAGACATGTCTGGAGGTCAAGGGGTAGTGTGTGTCGGTGTTCAGCTGGGGCCTGGAGCCTGTAGGCGGTACCCAGGCTGCCCGGAGACATGTCTGGACGTCAGGAGGTAGTGTGTGTCGGTGTTCAGCCGGTGCCTGGAGCCCAGAGGTGGTCCCCATGCTGCCCGGAGACATGTCTGGAGGTCAGGGGGTAGTGTGTGTCGGTGTTCAGCCGGAGCCGGGGCCTGGAGCCCAGAGGTGGTACCCAGGCTGTCCGGAGACATGCCTGGAGGTCAGGAGGTAGTGTGTGTCGGTGTTCAGCCGGGGCCTGGAGCCCGGAAGTGGTACCCTTTATTTAATTTGCGATTAATCATTTGTTAATTAGCCTATGTTGCAGACAGACCCTCACTTTTAGTTTCTGTTTTCTGCGTGGTGCTGATGGACAGCTCCTTTTATCATTAAAATAAAAAGTACTCTGAGAACATATTATTTGGCCTCCGTACTGTTTACAGTGGGATGTGGGCCGCCAACATTTTTGAGATTTTCAAGTGGGCAATCAGTCGGAAAAGGTTGAGAACCACTTCCCTACGTATCAAATCTGCAAAGACA
Organism: Poromitra crassiceps; assembly: GCF_964638095.1. Taxonomy (NCBI): domain Eukaryota; kingdom Metazoa; phylum Chordata; class Actinopteri; order Beryciformes; family Melamphaidae; genus Poromitra; species Poromitra crassiceps. Next base: position 89,506,384 of record NC_139624.1, read on the forward strand.
TGTTAAAAACAATTGTTTTCACCATAATTTTTCAAAAGCCTGAATTAAAACTAAATGACAAACCATTAGCCTACAGAGCACAACAAAAACAACATCTAATGCAACTTCAGCACCACAGACAAGGCCACACATACCACCAAATAAGGCAAGCTCAATAAAGCCTCTTCTAAACATGAACTGTGGATCATAACCAGGTCAGACTATCCCCCGCAGTTACCCTGCTAGACATGCATAGGCGGATTATTACATGACGGGCCCCTGGGCCTGGAAGCATAAAGGGCCCCCCTCACAGCGCACATACGCACAATTAAGAACAGAATAATAACTTAGACATACACTCACCTAGCCTGATATTCAAACTGCATCGTCAATTCATAAACTCGTTGCCTCTTCCTTTGAGATTGCCCTCACTTCAGAGCATTTCTATGAGGCGGCGGGCTTCCCTAACCAATCACTAGAGACCACGGCAACCTAACCTCACATCACCAGGTTCTTCTCCAGCTGCAGCAGTCTTGCTAGTCAGTAGTCACAAGCACAAGCTAAAGTAGCTAGCTAATGCTAGCCAGCTTCTTCACGTTAAGCAGTCAAAGTCAGCCGACTTTGCACTTGTCGTTTTAATGTAAGTTCGTTAAAACGACAAGTATAAAGTCGGCTGCTTATAACGTTAGTCAATCTCTGCTTTGGCCACAGCTGTGTCTGTTGGTGTTGTGCATGACTGACAACAGCGTTAGCCAATCAGCACCCGTCAATGGATTTTCAACCGGAGAAAAGGCGTTTGCACATGGTGATTCCAGACCAAGAAGAGACAAATTCACAACTGTGGAGTGGGCATGGCTTCGAAGGTCTGGATCCAGGCTAACACTCACCTGCATCTCAACAGGATTTACAGCACAGCCACCTGAAGACTCAAAGCCAACAGCACAATAACAAGAAATAAACTGACCTAACACAGGATTTACAGTGCAGGTACACTCAATTAAAGCCAAAAGCACAATAACCCTCTAATTGTCCATAAACTTGTGGAACATTTTGTCAAAAATATAGGGTTGGGGGCCCCTAAGCCACTGTAACATCCCCACACATCCCCCCACCAGTTGAAAAAACTGGTGTTGGATTAAAAGAGACTCAAAGTAAAGAAAGGAATGTCCACATCCGTATATTGAATAACTAAGTAGCCTATTTAGTGTTTCGTAGCGTACAGTTATTATAAAGTGTTCCTGAAAAATATTGTTTCTAGGCACTAGTGAGAAATACACCAATGAGTGAAAAGTGTGACCACATGCCCTGCTCTCCCCTACATAAAGCAATCTTATTTAACCATTCGACTTCCTGTGTAATGCCTTGGCACTACTGTATACAAGGTGACCATTAAGACAACTAGGATATTATGGAGACTCTTGAGACTGAGTGTGTGTGTGTCCATGTGCTATCTGTGTGTGCAGGCAGGCAGTGTGTGTCATAATATCCTGAGGATGATGAGAAGCAGATACGAGGGATCAGCCGAGCAGCATTTTGGTAAACAAACCATGTCACTGGGTGGAAACGGCAATGGGACCCTATTGAGCATGAGATTGAGTGTCTGACTCTAGCCGGCTGACCCTGTTTACATTTTAAAAACTGTGACAGTTCACACAACTTTAACCCGACATGCATATATTATACATCAAACTCTTGAGCTAATTCTGCTCTCACTCAGAATGTCAAAATATAAGCTATGTCATGAATTGTTTTTGAGATATTAACGTTTGTTTGTTTGGCACAACTCATACTAGTTAACTGCCACGGGGTTGGTTGTGATGTCATGCTGATTCGTCCTATAGAGGAATGAGAAGAGGCCCCAAAGTGTCACAACTCATTTATCAAACGATCTCCTTTCTTTGTTACTTCTTCTCATCCACCCTTCCTCTTTTTAAATTCAACTCTTCTGCTTGAAACTCTCCCCCGTCCGTTCATACTTGCCTTTGCTACCACGCTCTCCTTCCTACCTCCTCTCACCTTTTCTTTTGCACCACACGTTTAAAACATTTATTTATTTATTTAGGACTTTAATCATGAGAGAGATAACGAGGAAAAGAGTGGAAGAGAGATACAAAGTATGGACAAGATAGGTGGGTTTTTATCCTCATCTAGACTTGGACAACTATTTTGAATAGCTCAGTGGGTCCCAACCTTTTTGTCTTATGTACCCCTTGAGCTGTTTTGCCATGCCAATAGTACCCCCTCACTGTTGACGATGCTTCTAAATTTGTCCTATAATTTTAGTATAATATGCAGACGTACAAGTAAATCCATACAAAATATATTTTTCACTGAGCTGCCGGTGTGTGGGCATGGCTTCCTTTTTCCTTTTGTAACCAGGCTCCTCTAAACCTGAATCTGGTGCGACAGCAACTAGATGGTTTAGAGCCATTTATCAGTCATGTAACAGTTGACACCTGTCCGGGTGAACTAGTTGTGGCGTGCACGTGCCATTTTAACAACGGGCTTATGAAATGACTTTTGAAATTATTTTTTTCCATAATTTTGGAAATAAATTGTGATCCCAAATCTTTTCAAGTACCCCCTGCAAGCTGTTCAAGTACCCCTATGGGGTACACGTACCCCTGGTTGGGAATCACTGCCCTAAGGGATCAGTTCATCCCAGGCCTGCATGGGCAAGAGTGGCCCTGTGAAGAGGCTCTGGGTTATCGGCACCCTGAGCTCTTGGCCAGCCCCTGGGCCTGGGCCCGGTAGGCCCGTTCGGTAATACATCCCTGCATGCCATGCGACACTTGTTATGTCAGCCATAGGCGATTCTAGGCTTTCCAACCAGGGGTTGCACCATCATGGTCCAAAGTTAACCCGATTGAGGGGTTGGAGAAAGAAATTGTGTACATTTTAAAGTAAAATGCATTAATCTGGTGCACTCTGAGAGCAAAATGAAGAGGCTAGTAGATCTATGAAGAACTACACACATCACATTAATATCCTCTTCACTATGCTGTCGCTTTACAATGATGAAAAAATATGAGTGAGTTGAGTTGAGGTCAAGTAGCCTACAGATTTATTTTATTCAGAAACACAATGAATCGAGAAATGGTATTGAATAATGCTGAATACAATGAAATATAGATATCTATGAGACTACAACATATAATAAGTATATATCCGATTAGATTTTGTTTAAATGGTTTACATGTAGAAATTTTATTTCCCCCCATCTGGCCACAAGGGGGTGCACGTGCATCCAGTGCGGCAGTTAACAACACAGCAACAATAGGCCATTTCACATTGTAGTTTTTGAGCTTGTCATAATCACCCACAATGCCATGCGTTGCTCACCCAGACGTGACGTAGTTGCCCCAGGCAGCTCTACTACGACTGACTGGCTACTGATTTTTGGCCAGCGCACGCAGTGGCGCAGGCCCTATAACAAGGTTTGTCCACCCAATTTGCAAGCCGATTTGAAAGCCGATTTGGTCCCACTCAGAAACCATAAGACCTGCCGCTACTGAACTTGGTAGGTAGGTTCACAGAGTCACCTTTTACTATGGGCGAGAAAATAACTTTCCATAACTCTTGAACCATAGCATCTACAATCCAAATTATTTTTTCCCAGGATTCCTTGGGTCATTCCGCATCTGCTGATAGAGGCCCCGCCCATTTCCGTCCAACTAGATTTCCCGCCATTTCGAATTTTCTCCAAAAGCGTTTTTTCGCTATTTCGGCAAGCCTAACAATTGTGTCATTTCAACTATAGGAGGCACTATGGCAACAATAAGTACCCGTAGCTCACAAGCCATAAGAGCGACTGTTCCCAAATTGGGTACATAGGTTTATTGAGTACTCTTCTACTCTGGCCTAAAAAATTACACAAGACTGACCTCACGGTGGCGCTCTTTACGTTTTGGTCCGTAACTTTGGAACCATAGCTTCTATGATCAACATTCTTTCTATATAGACCACGCCCATTTCCGTCTAACTAGATTTTCCGCCATTTAGAATGTTGTCCAAAAGCATTTTTTCGCTATTTCCCCTTCAAATTTTGTCAAATCTCCACCAAACCACATCTGTCCTGCACAAAACCTGTTTTGCCGTTTTTTTTGAAAGACCTCACCATTGCGATATAATCGACTTGCAAAGTGTTATGGGTGGGGCCTATTTAACATAAATCGCTATTTCGCCTTCTAATTTTGTCCAAACCACAGCACACAGCATGTGTGGACTATGCTGGTCAAAACTTATTTTGTGTTTTTTTTTAAGCCCGCACTGCAGCGTATAGGCTATTTCATCATGAACTTATGATTTTGGGATACTGCTAACTGGGAGAGATGTAATTAGAACAATAGAAGTTGAAAAGGCACCATGAGGCTATACAGAGGGGTGGGGTCCTTTTAATGCGACAAATGCACATCTTTTAGAATTTCACAATAAATAGGCCTACACACACACACACACACACACACACACACACACACACACACACACACACACACACACACACACACACACACACACACACACACACACATACACATGAATGTATTATAATAAAATGTTTTATTAAATGCAACTACATAATGAAATAATTATTTTCTAGGGCTTTCTTACCATACTGATTTTCCATTATATCCTTCATACTTTTGACACCAACAGCCCTCCGCTTTAACAATGTTGCTGCCTGCTACAACCAACAGGCTTGTCAACGCTTTTCTGCGCTGGCCATATGGTTTCGACCTAGCCTTGTTTTCCCTAATGTGTGCATTAATTTATTTGCTGATGGTGTCCAAATAGTTAATTTGACGAGCCCTGTAAAGTATGTCTATAATCATGTATATAACCATGAGCCTGTAAAGTATGTCTATAATCATGTCTATAACCATGAGCCTGTAAAGTAGGCCTATGTCTATAATCATGTTTGGATACTATTTGGAGACCATGAGCAACATCAAATAAACAAATGCGCACATTAGGAAGTGTGTTCTTTCATTTGGCAGAGGCATTTTTCGTCAACAAAGGTCATACAAAGTAGGTTGGGTTAATGTCTCTTCCTTATTTTTTAGGTTCCTTGATGAGAATGCGGAAGTTCACTTTGACAGCTTGGGCGTGTCGACCCATGTAAATACGGAGATGGCTCAACCTGAGAAAGTTTTCCTGACAGATGAAATAGGCTAACAGGCTAACAGTAGGCTACTGATCACTTGTCGACCAGAAGAAGCGCGTCTGTAAGTACAAGAGGCTGTTGGGAGGATCCTGTCTCATTCACTCTCTTTTAACTCGGTTATGATGAGGCGTGTAGGGTGTTTACTTTGATCCGATATGGCTAATTCTCTGACAGTTGTATGAATGAACAGCGTCGATGGAGACAGGCCGTGTGTTATTAAAACCAGTGGTGGAAATGGCCAAGTTTTACTCTGGGAACCCCTATGGCACCCCCCAATCAAGAGCTTGACTGTTGTTCCTATTGCTTTTACTCATTACCATTAGAGCTACATAAAAATATATTTAATATAGGCTACTTAAATAAGATTGCCGAGATCTACTTATTATTTCCCCTTGATTTTATTCATGACACAATGACATTGGCAGCCGCAGGCACTGCTTATTCAGCTTCCAAATACATGTTCTCCTACATTCTCTGCTCCTTTCATGCTGCGTTCAGGTGCGGTCAGATTTATGAACACGCTTTAGAGAAACATGTATACGGTAAGTGATTTCCCACTATAAATTTAATTTTTTTTAATAGTGGGAACCTGAGGATGAATGCCGTTCCTATTCTCGTTCTCACTGTTCTCTCTCAACATTTACTCTGGGAACTCTGTTCCCAGGCGTCCTCCCCCCCCCACATTTCGAGTCACCACTGTAAAACACCAAGTTTTGATAGTGTTCAGGATTGTCACTCTTCTCAAAGACATTCAGAATTGGATTTTTCATGGTGTGTTGCTTGTCCATTGTTTGATTTTTAGGTCTGCAGTAAGCTATTGGTCTACGTCTATAAGGATACGGCATGATGCGACTTTCACGGCTGTCTGCCTAACTGACCGACAATGCCTAGTCCAGCCTATAATAAGGGATAGTACCGATAAGAAATGGAAACTACACTACACCATATTCCATTGAAGAAATTGTTAATTTAATGTTGCCTATCGGCCAAAGCACATACTGTACTTGTTAGAACATGTCTTAAGACGTCCTCCTGATCAACAGAGGTTGCTGTAATTCGGCATATGTGTAATCCACCAATAATTTGTTAATTTCAATTAAATATCAACTCATGTAACTGGTTTCGCCATGCTGAAAATGTGGTCAGATGCAGCCTGCCATCCCTTCAGGACCTACACACTGCCTAGGATTCTGAAGCGGTCTCAGAAGAAGATCATGGCCGACCCCTCTCACCCAGGTCATAAACTCTTTAGGACTCTCGCCCATGGGAGAAGACTGATGTCTGGGAGTACCAGAACCCTTCGTCACAGAGATAGTTTCTATCCAACTGCCATCCATCCGCCTCTTCAACGAGACCTGAAAGAACCCCCACAAATATGGACTTTATCAAATCCACCCCCCGATGCCCCCTGAGCACAACCGGCTCAGCAATGGGCCGGGATCCCCCCCACGGACATTATCCTACTGTACCCCCACCCTGCTCCCCATCTCACTTTAAAGGACTTCTATTTTGCACTTTATAATTTGTGATTGTTTTTTCTCTATTGCTTTGTCTCTACTATTGATGTGACCGCTGCGCTGCATACTTGCACTAAGTCCAATTCCTTGTTTGTAATCTAATTATTAATTACTTACTGTGGCTATTAAAGTGAATCTTGAATCTTGGTTCATTAGTCGCTACTGCCCATTAGGGTTGTGCGATGTCACCTAAATAACCATTGCGATGGTTCCACAGTGAAACATCGTGATGGACGATGGCATCGTCGTTGACGGGGGGTGGGGTTAATTAATGATTTATGAAGTCCATGCGGTGCCGTTTGGCTGCGCCACTGCAATGTATGTTCACGTTTACAACAGGACAGCTGAGCTCTACATGGCATGAGAGACCAGCGGGCTTGGATAGGCTACTACTACAGCACAGAGCCAGGCGATTCAAACAGTAGGCTATCACTACCAGCAATATTGAAAGGTGCAACACAATCAAACGTTAACGTTACAGATCGTGACCAAAAACATGTGTGTGTTTAATTTAACTAGCTGGCAGAAAAGGGGCAGAATTACTGGCAGCTAACGTTAGATTTGTGTGGGCTCAATTTTGAACCTAACAGAGTTCCTGGAAACAGGCGAGTTGAATTCACAGTTGAAGACTTGTACACTCTTTATGAAACTTTTGCATTTGCCACTTTCTTAGAAAAGGCTTGGTTGATGAGGAGGAATGAAATGTATAGATAAAATAAGAAAAAGAAAATGTATATATTTTGTGTAACTGTGTCATATAATCCCATGTGGGATGGGCCACAATGTGGCATGACACGCAAATAAAATAATTATTCATTCATTATTCATGTAACATTACTCACATTGGGTTGAAAACAGGAAAGAACGTGAAGTTTCTTCGTTCTTAACATTTTCACAACACAACCGACTTCTGCTTATCTTCTCTTCCTCTCCGCTTTACCGCTTCTCTGAACTGGGGATAAGGTACGCTTTGCCGCTTGTTTAATGCCGCCCGTGCATTCCCTGTGTGTCGCGGTTGAGTGGAGTTAGCCTTTTTTATTATTAAATCTGCCAAATTTTAATTAGAACAGATAATCACGATGGTCCGATGTAGAAGGCTCAGAAGTCGATAAGGGTTGGCCCATCGACGATGGTCGATGCCATCGTCCATGGTGCCCACCCTACTGCCCATCAGATCACAGGTGTATTTAGGTGGAAGATTGTAGTAATAACAGGCACAGTAATACATTTGAATGTGATAAGTGCTGCTTGGTGAATTGTCCTCCTACGATGAATTTGTAAAAGTTCATGTTCTGTAGCCTATCTACATTTGCAGATCATCAAAGCAACTCAATGGAGTTTGGCGACTAGAATGCAGCATATCAGATCTCAAGGGATATGAGATACACTGAGTGTAATAATGTGCTGTGTTTTCTTTGCATCAGACACAATGGCAACAACAACCCCACTAAGCGAGGCCAACACCAGCTTCTCCCTGGCTTTGTTCAAAAAGCTGAGTGAAGACAACAAGACCGGCAATGTCTTCTACTCTCCCCTCAGCATCTCCTCAGCTCTGGCTATGGTAATGCTGGGAGCCAGGGGCAACACAGCCACACAGATGTCAGAGGTACGCGCACACACACACACACACACACACACACACACACACACACACACACACACACAAACACACACACACACACACACACACACACACACACACACACACACACACCCCTACCTCTCCCACTGAAAACTAATGCCACAAAACACACCCATTTGAACCTGAGGAGTGTTTGTACAGTATACATTCATGTGTCATTGCAAGTCAGTGTACCTGCCTGGTTAAGATGGATGTTGGAATTTTAAGAATCTTTCTTTTACCTTGCCACAAAAGAAAAGGTGTGGGTTCAATAGAATTATCTTGTATCCTTCTTTGTGGATGTCTGTTCAGATTTTACCTCCAGAGGATGAGATAGGTTGGTATTAGGACCATTGATGTATGGACGAAGTGAAAAATGGCGAAAACATGAATCTCCTGTTCGTGGCAGAGTGGGTGTGGCAGGAGACAGTCACTGTTCTGCCAGATCTATTCATAGTATCCTGTTACATCATCACATGGCCAGGAAAATAACAGGCGAATGTAATAAATGAACAGATTATTATAATCAAATCAAATGGCAGCCACAGTCAATGAGCTGAGTATGGTAAAGCACCATATTGGTAGGAAATGCATGTGACATCATGGGAATATTATCCATAGGCCTTCATTCAGTATAGAGATTGCTCCTGGGACCTGAGGATGTGATTCATTTCTCCATAGATGTTTTGTCAAATCTTTATAAACGGAGTTTGACTTGGACAAACCAAGCGATTCAGCGATATTCAGAATCACAATAGACCAGATCAGGAGGGGGGGGATGAACCCCCCCCTTTTTTCTTTTCTCTTTTGTGGTCCGAGATAATTGTTCTATGGCCTCGTGGTTCTGAAAATAGCTGAATCACTTGGTTTGTCCAAGTAAACATATTTTTTAACATCTGTTTATTCAGTTTTAAATGTAATAAAGACATCACAGAAATACAGTACAGAACAAAAGCAACAGACCGCCTCCCTCCCCAAGAAAAAGAAAATAAAAAGGGGGTGGGGGAATAAAAATGGTGGTGACACAAACGAGGAAGATTACATACAAATGATCAGATATCGTAAGTTACATGGCAATGACAAAAGACACAGTTAGCTTGACAAAACCTCAATCATTACACTTTCCAAGCAGGCTGAGAATAGGTTGCCAGATTTTCTGAAATACCCCTTCTCTGTTTGACATAGTGAATCCAATTTTCTCTAGGTGTACCACATTTCCTAATTCCTTAAGCCACATATCGAATGTTGGACACTTCTCTGATTTCCAGGATGTGCAGTTTTCTGGCTAGCAGAGTAGATAGAGAGATTGCTTGTTTTCTGGCTAGCAGAGTAGATAGAGAGATGGCTTGTTTTCTGGCTAGCAGAGTGGATAGAGAGATGGCTTGTTTTCTGGCTAGCAGAGTGGATAGAGAGATGGCTTGGGATACCTATCCTTCACCCTACCCAGTTCAACTACCCCAAACAGTGCAGTTAAAGGATCAGGAGGAAACTCCTTATCAAAAGCTTTAGAGAGAAAATCAAATAAGTTACCCCAAAAAGTTTGCAACTTATGACATTGTATGAATAGGTGAGATATAGTTAAAGTCAAACTCTTTTTTTATAAGGATTTTACGAAACGTCAATGGAAAAATGAATGGGGAATTTCACTCCCTAGGCCCCAGGGGGATTCCGAAAGAGGGCGTGACTTAAGCAGTCTATGAGAGACAGTTGTGTCAGCAAAAGTGTCTGGATCCTGATCTGTTCTGACTCACTAGGTTTTTATGGTGGGCAGCTCTCTGTTGTGTTGCTATAGGAACAGCATACAGACAATAAATGCCTTGAAGACAGTGAAGCAATCAGCTCACTCAGTCCAGCAGCATGTAGGCGAGCATTTTGTCCCATTGTCTGGCTGTTGTAACTCAGGGGTTGTCAAAGTGGGGTCTGGGTCCCCCATGGGTCCTTGAAGGGGTTCAGGAGGTCTCCAGCAAAATCCCACTATAATTTATTTCTCTACATATTATTCCCAATTAGACAATCTAATAATGACAAGACTGTTGTGGCCACAGATTTAACTCGGAACTGTTTACTCTGCATATACAGCATATATAATATACAGTCCTACAGTTCCACACTCAACAACATCATCATGATGTTTATCTGGCGGTATGGTGGTGACATGAAATCCTATGAGAGGTCCTGTCATAAATAGTCTATAAGTATATCTTTGTTTTAATTCTGTAATAATAAGCAGCAGCCTGTAGCACTTAAACGTTTACGTTCAGTAAACTAAATAAAGGGCCCTGTCAAAACGACAAAGGAGCTGTTTGATGTATAATATATATATGTTATAAAAGCAGCAGCATTTTAGGCAGCAGTTGCGAATGCACATCAGGTTTTTGACCTTTTTAAAGCTTGCAGCATTCTCCATTTCCAACCTATGCGAGCTTCTGCTCAGGCTTACACCTATATTTAGACATATTTTATTTTTGGTATGAAAATGTTTCAATGTAAATATATTGCATATCACATAATATATTGTTGGCAATCCAAAAATATCAGTAGCCTATCACTATCTGTCCTCAAAAGCCCAAATTCAGTCCAACCCTTGTCCTTGCTGTGTTACTAATACCCTTTTCACACCAAGGTCCAACCAGGGTTATTCCAAGATTGATTTTGTGTCTGAAAGGGTTAATCCGTGTCGGCTGACTCGGTTTGAATGTCAATGCGTTCACTTTGTGACATTAAAGCAGCTACGCGCAAGATTTTCGATTGTTATTAAACAGTATAATTACAATATTGATGCATCACATCTTACCTATAATAGTAGCTGAGACCAAAGCCGTGTGAATCGGAGATTGCTCTCTTAAGTCTGTGTCTGTCTAAACTCGCGTCAACAGGGGGCTCTCTCTCTCTCCTTACCGCCGGACCAGATAAACCCGGAAGTGAAACCCGGAAGTGAAACGCAGCTGCCTGCCTTACCCCGTTCGCGCTGCCTAGCAACATACCATAAACAAGGAGAACGCCATGCATACTCTCGCGAACATCTCTCGTTATATTCTAACAGGTTTTTTGGAAGTTATTTTGTGGTTATGCCCGAAGTGGCTGCTGCAAACCGTTTCATTTCACTTCCTGATCTGCCCTGGCCACAGAGAGACTAACACTGGCCGATTCACTCGGGGTTCAAGCGAGACTCTGCATTGGTCTCGTCTACTATTAGAGGTAAGATGTGATGCATTGATATTAAATTTAGACTGTTTAATAACAATCGAAAATCTTGCTCATAGCTACTTTAAAGGATAATTTCGGTTTTTTTCAACCTGGACCCTACTTTCCACACTGTATGTATCTAAGGGACTCATCGTGACATATTTTTTTCAAATTGGTCGAGTACTCACCGAGATAGCCTTGTTTACAGCTCGAGCAATGTGCTCAAACAACTACACAGAGTACTTACACAGGGCAATCCTGCACCGCATCGTCAATACTAGGGCATTCACAGACTAGTCGACTAGTAAAACCACTAGTCGACACTGTGCTTAGTAGTAGTCGACTAGTCGTTTTTTTTTTTTTTTTTTTTTTTTTTTAAATCTTTAAGAAAGAACATGAGGTATTTACACGACATACATGGACTATCATATCCCATATCCCATATCCCCCACAAAGAACATCAAAACAAAACAAAACAAGAAAACTGCACAAGATACACAATAATCCAAGAACAAACAAGACTATTGGACAAACAACCAAACAAAAACATTGCATTCAAAGTAAATACATACATACATACATGTTGGCAGCTAGGAAATGCATAGCTTTAAATTGGAAAGCATCCAATCCCCCAGCTGTAGTTCACTGGTGGAATGAACTCTCAAGCTACCATACGTTGGATAACATTTACTACAAGAGCAAAGGCAGATTCTTAGACATCCCCAAAATATGGCAACCACATACAGAGTTTGACTTTAAGAACTTTTTACCCCAGTGTCATTAGGCTTATCAGGATAGGAGCTGAATGCATTGTTTTTGTTTGGTTGTTTGTCCAATTCTTTGTGGGGGATATGGGATATGGGATATGATAGTCCATGTATGTCATGTAAATACCTCATGTTCTTTCTTAAAGATAAAAAAAAAAAAAAAAAAAACGACTAGTCGACTACCTTTAGTCGACTAGTAAAATTCACTAGTCGTGAATGCCCTAGTCAATACACGTTCACTAATAAAACTGCTTGGTTTTCCGGCGGGGAGGCTCAAACTGTCATTATAGTGTTTGGCAACATGGAAACGACTCTATACTTGAATATTATCATCCGGGGTTTACTGTGGGACAGAGAAAATGTGCGTATGAAGAGGCGAGGAGAGAGAGAGAGAAAGGAGCAGAATTGTCACCAGCACAGCGCTGTTGACGAGAGTAGAAATCCTCCGTGTTGACACAGTGCAAGCTTCCCTGCTACTCTCGCTCTCTCCCTCTCTCCTCGCCTGTTCATGCCCATTTTCTCTGTCCGGACAATTCATGTATAGAGTCGTTTCCATGTTGCCAGACACTATTGACAGTTTGAGCCTTCCCGCCGCCGGCGAACCAAGCAGTTTTATTCGCGAACGTGTATTGACGATGCGGTGCAGGATTGCCCTGTGTAAGTCCACTGTGTAGTTGTTTGAGCACATTGCTCGAGCTGTAAACAAGGCTATCTCGGTGAGTACTCGACCAATTTCAAAGAAATATGTCACGATGAGTCCCTTACATAATTATACAGTGTGGAAAATAGGGTCCAGGTTGAAAAAAAACGAATTTCTCCTTTAAGGCTATAGCAGCCTATGCTCAGACTGCTGTCTTCCAAGTGGAGCTGTGTGGTCAGTTTTTACAATGCCCTATTGTGTCGTCATGCCCCAACTGCCGCCCCCTCCCTACTCTACCCTGGAGGTGCTACTCCCCCACCCGCCCCCTCTCTACTCTACCCTGGAGGTGCTCCACACCCCGCCCCCTCCCTACTCTACCCTGGAGGTGCTCCTCCCCCACCCCGCCCCCTCTCTACTCTACCCTGGAGGTGCTCCACACCCCGCCCCCTCTCTACTCTACCCTGGAGGTGCTCCTCCCCCACCCCGCCCCCTCTCTACTCTACCCTGGAGGTGCTCCACACCCCGCCCCCTCTCTACTCTACCCTGGAGGTGCTACTCCCCCACCCCGCCCCCTCTCTACTCTACCCTGGAGGTGCTCCACACCCCGCCCCCTCCCTACTCTACCCTGGAGGTGCTCCTCCCCCACCCCGCCCCCTCTCTACTCTACCCTGGAGGTGCTCCTCCCCCGCCCCCTCTCTACTCTACCCTGGAGGTGCTCCTCCCACACCCCGCCCCCTCTCTACTCTACCCTGGAGGTGCTCCACACCCCGCCCCCTCTCTATTCTACCCTGGAGGTGCTCCTCCCCCACCCCGCCCCCTCTCTACTCTACCCTGGAGGTGCTCCTCCCCCGCCCCCTCTCTACTCTACCCTGGAGGTGCTCCACACCCCGCCCCCTCTCTACTCTACCCTGGAGGTGCTCCTCCCCCACCCCGCCCCCTCTCTACTCTACCCTGGAGGTGCTCCTCCCCCACCCCGCCCCCTCTCTACTCTACCCTGGAGGTGCTCCTCCCCCGCCCCCTCTCTACTCTACCCTGGAGGTGCTCCTCCCCCACCCCGCCCCCTCTCTACTCTACCCTGGAGGTGCTCCACACCCCGCCCCCTCTCTACACTACCCTGGAGGTGCTCCTCCCCCACCCCGCCCCCTCTCTACTCTACCCTGGAGGTGCTCCTCCCCCACCCCCTCTCTACTCTACCCTGGAGGTGCTCCACACCCCGCCCCCTCTCTACTCTACCCTGGAGGTGCTCCTCCCCCACCCCGCCCCCTCTCTACTCTACCCTGGAGGTGCTCCACATGTGTGAAAGCAACATGCTTCATGTCTGAAAGGGTACACTTCACGTAACGCCCGGGTCATGCTCAGGGGAAGCAACCCTGGTGTGAATTGACAGAAGAAGGGTTGAACATGGGTCAAGTAACCCTGGTCCAACCCTGGTCGTTGGTCTGAAAGTGGTATGTAAGCGGTCAATATGTCTGTTCACCAGTATCACCAAGACAGATCTTATACATTCTTGGCACTTTGCAAGGAATGTTGAAGGTTAGAAGAGTGCAATGCTGAGTCATCAGTTGTGATGAATGTGTGTGTGTGCATGTGTGTGTGTGTGTGTGTGTGTGTGTGTGTGTGTGTGTCTGTGTGCACGCATGCGTGTGTGTGTGTGTGTGTATGAAAGAGGAGAGGCGACAGCCCTGCCATGAGGATTATTTTCACCTCCTAGTTTTTAGCGTGCAGCCGACGGCCTCTTAACCTGATTGTTAACCTGCTCGCCAACAATTTCCACAGTCTGTTGATAGGCCTCCCCCACACACACACACACAGTCTGTTGATAGGCCTCCCCCCCCCCCCCCCCCACACACACACACAGTCTGTTGATAGGCCTCCCCCACACACACACAGTGTGTGGGGGGGGAGGCCCACACACACACACACACACGTTTGAACTTCACACTGATCCTAATGATGGGACATGCTACTGGTTGCCCCCCCAGGTCCTCTGCTTCAGTAAGGCCGAGCCGCCGAGGCAGGCAGGAGCAAAGCAGATGCAGCAGCAGGCTCAGCTCAGCAGACTGCCACAGTATCTGCAGAAGGTGGTAACAGAGCCTACAGTACAGGGACCCAGGGGCATTTGACTAACATGGGCTGGTTGAAGGTGGTAACAGAGCCTACACTACAGTACAGGGACCCAGGGGCATTTGACTAACACATGGGCTGGTTGAAGGTGGTAACAGAGCCTACAGTACAGGGACCCAGGGGCATTTGACTAACACATGGGCTGGTTTGTGTCATTGGTGAGGGGTCCTTACAGGGAAAGAGAAGGTGCTTCCTCACACTTGAGTTCTCACTTCCTTGCTTGCTGATGATGGATCTTTCTTGTCTCTGTAAATACAACTGGGAAATATCAGGCTTAAAAGCAACCCTGGTTTATGCGCTGTATTCTGTAAATTCAACGTACTACATGGAAGTTAAAGCTGTCAGCTAGGGCTGGATGATAATTCAATATGATCATTTATCGTCTTTAAGATATTTTAATATCGGGAATCTAAATTGATGATGACAAGCAAATTTTGGGTATGGTAGGAATATTATTTGAAAATGTCAGTTTTGCTGAGCTTACGCTAAACCGGTCACACAAGCGCCAGGCCTTTACCCCGCCCACAACTTCCATTGACTTCATGCCTGGCAGCTTCACGCTTCACGCTTATAAAATAGAACTGAATCCTGAATGATCGCTTCAGTGCAGCTTCAGCATGGCTTGAGCATGACAAGCGCGCAGCTGGTGTGAACGGCTTCGCCTGTTACAAGGACGCCGAAATGAAACTTGTGGCTTCAGCGTAGCTTCAGCATTGCTTGAGCGTTGCTTCGGCGTATGGTATGAACGCCCTGTTAGAAAGGTTCCCGGTCAGGTGCTTATTTGCGGCAGGGCGGCCAACAAGGGGCTTAATCAGGGGCCAATCAGGCTGGCCAGTTCCCTGGAGCTACCGCAAATAGTGACATCATCAATGATGTATGACATCACAATGGGGAGCCAGCGGACAGCGATGACCTCACAATGAGAGTGATGATGATGATGTCACACAGCGATGACATCATTAGCAGTAGTAGCACAAAGTGACATCATCGGATACAATGACCTCATTGATGATGTGCTGTTCTCGGTGATGACATCAGAGCCACAAACACATCATCGGTGATGTCATAGATGCTACCAACACCAGCACCTATATAAGCAGACGCGAGGGACATGATAGAGGAAGGCGGTAATAGACTGAGAGTAGGGAATCAGTGGATGGATAAATCCAGAAGGAGGCGGTAATGCAACGTAAAGGATGCCAACTGCCATAAAACACCACAGAAGAAGAAGAATATAGTTCCTGAGAAGCTCCTGTGATGTTCCTGTGAGGAGAAGTTCTGTTCTATTCGGACATGGTTCCAGCACGTATGTTCATTGATATTTCAGCAGCGCCCATGCAGATCAGGCACCCGCACCTGTACAGAGCGCTTGGGGCACCTTGTCTGTCAGGGTACCATAATGAGGGCACTTCCCAATCTGGGAAGGGGTTTTGCGATCGGGGGAGCCTGAATGACCCTGCTGTGAAAGGCAGGCTTGGGTCAACGCATGTCAACATTCACAAGTCAAGCGATTGTCCAACGACCAAAGATCCCTACAGCAGATGGTCAATTATGGATCCTATGAGGAGGTCCGCGACCTCTTCGCTACAAAATGGTCCTTCGAGCCAGATCTTTGCATTACAAACAGAAAGTGGTACTGCCGGATCTCCATAACACAGATGATATGTATATATATATATATATATATTTATAAAATGGCTCTCTCAAATCAAGCAATCTGATTGGTTCACAGCCATTGTATAATTCCAGTAACCGAGTTCAATAACCCATGGCCATGGGTTATTGGTTGCCATGGCAACTCTCTTACTAAGAGAGTAATAATAAGGCTTACCTCAAATGACAACGTAGAAAAAAAAAATGGCGGAGACAGCTGTCAGATCCTTGTGAATCGATCTTCGCTTATAACTTTACTAATACTTCGCAGAAAATGATGTTTTGTACAAGAATAGATGCGGGCTAATGTCTTCTTTGCAAAAGAAAGGCTGTTAACTCCGCATTTAACCCCGCATTTAACCCCGTAACGTTAGTTGGTGTCGGGCAAGCCCTGAGAATGCAACGCTGCGCTCGAGCTGCCTGGGTTTCCAGAAAGCTCTCAGCCAAGCGCCAGGATTGGCCAATGTCAACTTCAGTCTCCAGAACGATCCAATCAAATCACCCGCACGTCTATCTTCTTGCTAGAGGTCCCGCCTTACAGTAGTGTTTCAACTGACTCTCAGAATACCATGCCAGTCGGACTTATAGTGTTATTATTATTATATTATTATACTTGGAACCCTTTTATAAAAGCAATATAGCACTCGAGCAGCGTGTGTTGTGGAATATATCCCCCTGCTCAGTTGTTATCCCACGAGGCCGCAGGCCGAGTGGGATAACAACTGATCAGGGGGATATATTCACCACAACACACTTGCTCTCGTGATATATTGCTTAAATATATAATCCCTGATTAACATGATATTGATTTCAACCACAATATCATCCAGCCCTAGTGTCACCTTAATCTTGATAACTTTGATATCACTCTTGTTATCTCTTGTATGTGCTATGCAGTATGTAGTTGATGTTGTTTATCAAGCTTCACTCTATGTACTTGTAGTTTAAGTTGATGGTTGGTGTCTTACTGATTTGGATGCACACCATACTTGAAAAGTAGATGGGCTTTTGTTGTTGTCCACAATGGAGATGACTGTAAAACAACTCAGGGTCAGGCTGGTTGCTGGTTGGTTTGGTTTGATTTTCTTTGGTTCTTTTGTCAGTGTTGATGTTCATGCTTTTTCTTCTGTCTTCTCATGTATTATTCTTATGTATGGTTCCTTTTCCATATTCCTTGTTGGAAGTCGGAAGTTTGTGATGTGGACCTGACATGCAAACAGCAGCGGGTGATGTTCTCAGATAAAGACAAACTGACACTACTGACAAGTCTGCAACTTAAAGGAATAGCTTTTGAGAGATTTTCCCGTTGGTCAGCTTTCTCATTAAGTCATCAGAACATAAGATGGCAAAATCATCCGTGTCCCCAGTAGATCATTGGCTCTGGAGCTGGATGCTAACACTTTAGCAGACAGTATGTTGAGTGATAGTAGGCGACTAGCATTATCCAAAAGTATGAAGACTGACCTTTTTATTATGATTACGCAAAAGTGCCAGACTATAAGCTGAATAGATAAAGATTACTAACCATTTAGCTTTAGAACTGCTAGAAGTTCTCATTTTGTCACTTTGCGATAGTGCTAATGGCTACTATCACTCAACATAGTGTCTGCTAAAGTATTAGCATAGAGCACTAGGGCTGTGGCGATTCACTTATCTCCCGATTCGATACTTTCACGATTCTTGGGTGCCGATTCGATTTATATTGCGATTCTTAAGTATTGCGATTCTACGATTATTGCGATTCGATATTACGATTTATTGCGATTTTTGTTTCTTTTTTTCTTTTCTTTTTTCAGTTTGTTTGCTTTTTTACACTAGATTACATGGGAAAAGTTGAATCATACACTAGAGACTGTATATTATATCATGAGTAGGGCTGGGCGATATAGTTAAAAACAGGGGCGGACTGGGATCATAATTCAGGCCGGGCATTAGATACCAAGCAGGCCAGGCCGATATGGGCCGACGCGCGTGAAATTTGGGCCGTTTGAAGCCCAATTTGGGCCGTTTGAAGCCAGATTTGGGCCGTTTAAAGTCCAATTTTACAATGAGATGCACCCACTTTAACCCTGAAGTGCAATTATTACTTCAGACTAACTAATAAAGTAATAAAACACTAGTAAACCAGTAGGCGGCGCCTGGCCTGCTGTTCAGTGAGTGGCCTGACTGCAAGCACCCAATTTTTTTTTTTTTTTTTTTTTTTTGCGATTATCGATTCTGGAATAAAAGATTGATTCAAAAAATCGTGACATTAAAAATCGCGATACTTAGGTGAATCGATTTTTTCCCCCACCCCTATAGAGCACTAGAACCAATGATCTCTATGTGGACACATGGATGATGGTCAACGTTCAACGGAAGGAGGATGTTCTAACAACTAAGTTGACCAATGGGTATTCCTGTGGCATTCCTTCAAGTCCACAGTTTCTAATACCGGTAGTCTATATTAACTTTGGTTCAAAAACTAGTCTTCCTCTGCCTTTAGGCCAATGCCTGTCTATATGTCCAATGCCTGGCAGAGTCTTCCTCTGCCACTAGGCCAATGCCTGTCTGTAAATCTGGTCTTCTTCGGCTGTCCGCAGTGCCTGCACATCCAGAATCATCAGGAGGACGTCCATGTCTGCTTCAATAAACTGATGAGTGAGCTGAACAAGCCTGAAGCCCCGTACGCCCTCAGCCTGGCCAACAGGCTGTATGGAGAGAAGTCCTACCAGTTTGTTCAGGTGTGTCTGTATGGACAGGGGTGGGTGTGTCCTCACAAAGGTAGTCCTGATGGAATGAGAGGCACAGATAGGAATCTTTATGCTCGTTGTAATACCCCCCCCCCCCCATTACTGTGAATGAATGAATTAGCTTGTTTAGGAATCCGTAGTACTAAATGTATATTGATGGTTTCAGGATTTCCTAGCAGAAACCAAGAAGCACTACAACGCAGAGCTGGAGTCTGTGGACTTCATAACCAGTCCGGAGGTGGCCAGGAGCAACATCAACAGTTGGGTGGAGAAGCAGACCCAAGGTGGATCACACACACGCACACACACACATGCATGCGTGCACACACACACACACACACACACACACACACACACACACACACACACACACACACACACACACACACACACACACACATACACACACACACACACACACACACACACACACACACACACACACACACACACACACACACACACACACATTCATCGAAATCATCAATCATCAATCATCAATCATCAATTGGGAAGAGACGGTAGAATGAATCACTGCCAATCTTCTGGCGGAGACAAAAACTCACCTTTTCAGGCTACACCTGGGCCCTTCTTGAACTAACATCTTTTCATAAAATAAAATAAAATACGAATGTTACTTATTCCTTCTCAAACTACTTACTAATATTACATGTTACTTATTCCTTCTCAAACTACTTTGTACAAAGTGCTATTCTAGTCCATCAAAATGTCTTAGCTGTCATTGTGTTGCATAGATGTTCTCTCTACTGTTGTGATATTGTAAGTCGCTTTGGACAAAAGCGTCTGCTAAATGATGTAATGTAATGTAATGGGAGGAAGTGGAAACACAAAAAATGGCAAAACTGGCAAACACAAAAAATAGGTTATCTCGAGAACCACTCCCATTTGCAAAATAAATTTTAGGCCCTCTGAATTGGGGGTGTAAATAGATACATGAGCTATCTACACCCAGGTGTAAATAGTCACATCGTCGTCTATTTACACCTGGGTGCAAATTAGCGACTGAGAGCAGGTCTGAGAGCAGGTCTGAGAGCAGGTCTGAGAGCAGGTCTGAGAGCAGGTCACGTGGAGGCTGGTACCCAGGCTAGGTGCAAATAGAATCTGCCTAATTGTTTTTCAGAGATGGGAGGGGGAGAGCACAGCTTGCTAGGGAGGGGACAGGCTAGTTAAAAAAAATGACAATTCGTTCTGAGTTTGACAACAAGCTTTAGAAAAGAGGTGAAAACCTGGTCTGAAATTGCTTATTGCAAGTTTAAAATAGTGATAATGCACATTTAATTTTTTCATCATTTATAAAGTTGACTTTTTGATAGAAAGAAAGCTATAGTCCATTTGTTGTATCCAGTGCTGTATCTTTATCTCAAACGTCATTGGTTCCTTGTGCTTGTGTCTGTGCCGTTCACCAGATAAAATCAAGGAGGTGCTGGTCAAAGGTGTGGTGGACAACCTGACCAGGCTAGTGTTGGTCAATGCCATCTACTTCAAAGGCAACTGGGACAAGAAGTTCAAGAAGGACTTCACCAAAGATGCTCAGTTTAGAGTCAACAAGGTAACGCTGCACAACAGAAAAAAACGGACTTCAGAAAAATGTGTATTGGTTTCTGAAGTTGAAATGCATGGTCGAATTAAGCAATAAGCCCCAAGACGCTGTGGTTTACACTGATTTTACAACAGCTAAGGGGTGTTCTAACTAAGGCACGCAGCGTTCAACACCTCTTAGCTGTTGTAAAATCACTATAAATCACAGCCTCAGGCGGCTTTTTGCTTTTATAAAACGGTTGAATGAATGATTTTATTCTGGATAATGCATGACAAACATCCAAGGGTATGACATGAGAAGTGCGATGGTCCCTGGTCTCATAAAAACATGACACACAATAACATAGTGACATCAGGTAAACAATACAGAACAATCAAAGGATAAGAGGAACAGGAGATAAAAACCAACATACCATAACACCGGACTCACATTTTACACTAGTTTGCTCAACAAGAATTTCTTCAGAAGGTTTTTAAAACCATTCAGAGAATTGGCAAACCTAATTTTATTAGGGATTTTGTTCCACTCCCCTCCCCCCGTATAGAGGAACTTACTTCTTCCTACTTTGCTCTTCAGATTGGGCAGTTTCAAATCTGCTACACTGGCTCTTGTGTTCTGGCTATAGATGTCACGGACATACTGGAAGTACTTGGTTAAATAGTTGGGACAAAGGCCATGTAATATTTTATAAACCATGATCATTTTCAACTGTTGAACTCTGCTTTCAAGCCAATTTAAATCTTTAAAATGAGATGGGCCAATGTGCATTCTTGGACTGAGGCCAAGGATGACCCTCATAAGTTTGTTCTGGGCTTTTTGGAGCCGGTCTTTAGATTTGTTTGTGATGCCACTGTACCAGTATACACAGGTGTAGTCATAGTGACATTGAATTAAGGACGTAGCTAAAGTCCTCATTATCTTCTTGTCCAGGAACTTAAGATATTCTTGCTAAATACTTTCTGAGAGTGAGTCTTTCCAGTGACAGAGAGGGCCATGGCTTCACTCGTCATACACTGATCCAGTTGACTTCCCAGATACGTTACACAACACTTATCTTGTAACATGATGACACCATTACATTCTACCGAAAAACAGCTTGTTGTCACATAGTCAGCTGCTTACTCTCTGGAGCTCTTCACCCAGAGACTTTCCAACTGCATCTAAGGACTCTCTAGTTACTAGCAGAGCGGAGTCGTCCGCGTACAGAAACAAAGGACATGTACATGCAGCCTCCATGTCGTTTATGTACAATAAAAATAATAAAGGACCAATTACTGTTACTGCATATAGCCTACCTGGCAATGTTTGAGCAAAAAAAAGAAGAAGCAATATTGATAACAAATAATCGTTATTCTGCCAAGCAATGTAGTCTTTCAAGCACCCCTCCAGTCAGTTCAACGTTCTATGTGCGCCTGCTTTATAGTCGCACATGATCTGTGCTATACACTAAGGAGAAAAACTAAACAACGGATTTTAAAGCTGATGCCCCCCCTCCCCGCATAGGAAGAGCGTGACTTGAAAAATGGTTACCAAGCTAATTGTTAATTAACAAATCTTGTTACAGCCAGCAGGCAGCGGGCTTGGCTAACATAGCTAGCTAACATGGCACAGTAATACTGTGATGCGATCACAGCCACAGGTGTGTGTTTATAGAGTGTTAGAGTAATGACTTTGAACGCGGCTCAGCCAATCACAATCAAGGACCGGAAATATCGATTTTATACTAGCTAAGGTTTCTTAGTCACTGGCATGTGCAGGGTTACTGGTAAAATACAGGATGATGTACAGTAACTCTGTGGTTATTGAGTTGGATAGGGATTTATTTGGTTGGTACTTGGAAGTGATTTTCTTTATCATGTTGTAATTTTGTTAAAGGTTTGCTCATTATCATTTTTGTAAGAAATAATATGCTAAGAACTGACAGTCGAGTGGTTCTCCCTGTTTATTTACCAGAGAGTTTTCCCTACCTGTAGCTGCCGGTCTGTGGTGTCTCACATTTCACTCTTGAAACGGCTAGCCAATCGGAACAGAGGGTTCATTAATATTAATAAGCTTCACAGACGCAGTAACAGAAACGGCCTGTTATTGGCAAGGCTCAGAGAGATGCTGGAGAATGAACATGTAAAAATGGATTGAGTGTTTTTGGTACATGACACCCCACAAACGTTTTTTTAATGGACCTCTAACTAGGAAGCATAGAATATGGGACATTTTAAGAACAACAGTGACAAACCAGCAAGAAGTCATATTCTTCGTGGAAGCGCTCTGACTTAGTACTGTAATGAAGTCCTGAAGCGTTGTGTAGACCCCGCAGCTGGGAATCAAACTCGGAAACTCCGGCATGGGAGGCGAGGAGCCTATGGAGTCTAGTGTCTGTCAATAGACCGTCTCTTAAGGTCTCGTGAAGTTGACTCACTACTGTACAGTGTACACAGCACCACCCACTGGCTAATGTTACACATTACGTAGGTCTGTCAAGGCCAGATGCGGTATGGTAACATTTCACACTGGTTCCCAACTTCCAAAACCTCCAAAGACCTTAAACATCAAAGATAATTTTGATCTTAGGTTGCTTGCTACAGTCTAGTAAAGCTGCCTTCACAACATAAGTGACCAACCACGAGGTAGAGCAGAGGACGGCCAGCAGTAAGTAGGTCAAAGTTTATACAATTTGAACTTTGAGCTAGAGCCCGACCGATACTGGATTTTTGAGACCGATGCCAATATCGATATTAGGGAGTAAAACATTTCTGATATCGATATATCGGCCGATATTCTTATATTATAAATACACATTATATTATACGATTTTTTTTGCAATGATCTCTCAAATATCAAACACTTGACAAAGATATGAGTTGACATGACTTGAGATA